>NC_091164.1:45802463-46150871 GCF_040958095.1 Procambarus clarkii | reverse complement strand
ATATATACGATAAAAATGATGCAAACACATAATTGATTAGATAATAACCTTAAATACTTCATTTTCAATCATCTATTTGTTTCTCGTTAAAATACTGTGTAAGATATTGAAAAGGGGAGAAGTTCGGTTTTTATTGCATATATCGACGTTTCAGCCGGATTAGAGCGGTTTTACGTGTACATCTTCCGTCGGTAATATAAACGGAAAATCAAGAACATTTTAGTTAATGCTAATGAAAACACATTGTTTTTTATCATTTGTATTGGAAACAACATTGTCATATATCTTTTCTTGGATCTAAATAATACGAAACCTCGCTCTATGATTTGAAGTTAAAATCCTCAAATATTGTATAATAGTGACTTTTTCACGTTATCATGTAGTTTGATATTACGTAAATATATTCATTTTTTCCAATATTTCGATACTATTTCATGTAGTATCACGATATGTGATTTGGCTTTCAAATCTCAGAATGTCGCATAATATTGCATTTTAAGCAAGTTTTCTTGCATTTTGTTTCGTACGAAAAATCATCGAATTTAGCAATATTTTGACGTTTATCATCCACTTTTCCTCTATGTGATTTAAACAAAATATCATCGAATTATGCAATATTTTGCCGTTTTTCCACGTTTTTGTGAATTTTCAGTTTATGGGTTTAATTCATTATATATACGATAAAAATGATGCAAACACATAATTGATTAGATAATAACCTTAAATACTTCATTTTCAATCATCTATTTGTTTCTCGTTAAAATACTGTGTATGATATTGAAAAGGGGAGAAGTTCGGTTTTTATTGCATATATCGACGTTTCAGCCGGATTAGAGCGGTTTTACGTGTACATCTTCCGTCGGTAATATAAACGGAAAATCAAGAACATTTTAGTTAATGCTAATGAAAACACATTGTTTTTTATCATTTGTATTGGAAACAACATTGTCATATGTCTTTTCTTGGATCTAAATAATACGAAACCTCGCTCTATGATTTTAAGTTAAAATTCTTCATATATGGTAAAATAGTGACTTTTTCACGTTTTTCGTGTAGTGTGATTTTACGTAAATATATACGTTTTTACCAATATTTCGATACTATTTCATGTAGTATCACGATATGTTTTTTGGCCTTCAAATCTCAGAATTTCGCATAATATTGCATTTTAAGCAAGTTTTCTTGCATTTTGTTTCGTACGAAAAATCGTCGAATTTAGCAATATTTTGACGTTTATCATCTCCTTTTCCTTTATGTGATTTAAACAAAATATCATCGAATTAGGCAATATTTTGCCGTTTCTTCACGTTTTTGTGAATTTTCAGTCTATGGGTATTAATTCATTATATATACGATACAAATGATGCAAACACATAATTGATTAGATAATAACCTTAAATACTTCATTTTCAATCATCTATTTGTTTCTCGTTAAAATACTGTGTAAGATATTGAAAAGGGGAGAAGTTCTGTTTTTATTGCATATATCGACGTTTCAGCCGGATTAGAGCGGTTTTACGTGTACATCTTCCATCGGTAATATAAACGGAAAACCAAGAACATTTTAGTTAATGCTAATGAAAACACATTGTTTTTTATTATTTGTATTGGAAACAACATTGTCATATGTCTTTTCTTAGATCTAAATAATACGCAACCTCGCTCTATGATTTGAAGTTAAAATCCTCATATATGGTAAAATAGTGACTTTTTTCACGTTTTTCATGTAGTGTGATTTTACGTAAATATATACGTTTTTAACAATATTTCGAAACATTTCATGTAGTATTACGATATGTGATTTGGCCTTCAAATCTCAGAATTTCGCATAATATTGCATTTTAAGCAAGTTTTCTTGCATTTTGTTTTGTACGAAAAATCGTCGAATTTAGCAATATTTTGACGTTTATCATCTCCTTTTCCTTTATGTGATTTAAACAAAATATCATCGAATTAGGCAATATTTTGCCGTTTTTCCACGTTTTTGTGAATTTTCAGTCTATGGGTATTAATTCATTATATATACGATAAAAATGATGCAAACACATAACTGATTAGATAATAACCTTAATACTTCATTTTCAATCATCTATTTGTTTCTCGTTAAAATACTGTGTAAGATATTGAAAAGGGGAGAAGTTCGGTTTTTATTGCATATATCGACGTTTCAGCCGGATTAGAGCGGTTTTACGTGTACATCTTCCGTCGGTAATATAAACGGAAAATCAAGAACATTTTAGTTAATGCTAATGAAAACACATTGTTTTTTATCATTTGTATTGGAAACAACATTGTCATATATCTTTTCTTGGATCTAAATAATACGAAACCTCGCTCTATGATTTGAAGTTAAAATCCTCAAATATTGTATAATAGTGACTTTTTCACGTTAATCATGTAGTTTGATATTACGTAAATATATTCATTTTTTCCAATATTTCGATACTATTTCATGTAGTATCACGATATGTGATTTGGCTTTCAAATCTCAGAATGTCGCATAATATTGCATTTTAAGCAAGTTTTCTTGCATTTTGTTTCGTACATAAAATCATCGAATTTAGCAATATTTTGACGTTTATCATCCACTTTTCCTCTATGTGATTTAAACAAAATATCATCGAATTATGCAATATTTTGCCGTTTTTCCACGTTTTTGTGAATTTTCAGTTTATGGGTTTAATTCATTATATATACGATAAAAATGATGCAAACACATAATTGATTAGATAATAACCTTAAATACTTCATTTTCAATCATCTATTTGTTTCTCGTTAAAATACTGTGTAAGATATTGAAAAGGGGAGAAGTTCGGTTTTTATTGCATATATCGACGTTTCAGCCGGATTAGAGCGGTTTTACGTGTACATCTTCCGTCGGTAATATAAACGGAAAATCAAGAACATTTTAGTTAATGCTAATGAAAACACATTGTTTTTTATCATTTGTATTGGAAACAACATTGTCATATGTCTTTTCTTGGATCTAAATAATACGAAACCTCGCTCTATGATTTTAAGTTAAAATTCTTCATATATGGTAAAATAGTGACTTTTTCACGTTTTTCGTGTAGTGTGATTTTACGTAAATATATACGTTTTTACCAATATTTCGATACTATTTCATGTAGTATCACGATATGTTTTTTGGCCTTCAAATCTCAGAATTTCGCATAATATTGCATTTTAAGCAAGTTTTCTTGCATTTTGTTTCGTACGAAAAATCGTCGAATTTAGCAATATTTTGACGTTTATCATCTCCTTTTCCTTTATGTGATTTAAACAAAATATCATCGAATTAGGCAATATTTTGCCGTTTCTTCACGTTTTTGTGAATTTTCAGTCTATGGGTATTAATTCATTATATATACGATACAAATGATGCAAACACATAATTGATTAGATAATAACCTTAAATACTTCATTTTCAATCATCTATTTGTTTCTCGTTAAAATACTGTGTAAGATATTGAAAAGGGGAGAAGTTCTGTTTTTATTGCATATATCGACGTTTCAGCCGGATTAGAGCGGTTTTACGTGTACATCTTCCATCGGTAATATAAACGGAAAACCAAGAACATTTTAGTTAATGCTAATGAAAACACATTGTTTTTTATTATTTGTATTGGAAACAACATTGTCATATGTCTTTTCTTAGATCTAAATAATACGCAACCTCGCTCTATGATTTGAAGTTAAAATCCTCATATATGGTAAAATAGTGACTTTTTTCACGTTTTTCATGTAGTGTGATTTTACGTAAATATATACGTTTTTAACAATATTTCGAAACATTTCATGTAGTATTACGATATGTGATTTGGCCTTCAAATCTCAGAATTTCGCATAATATTGCATTTTAAGCAAGTTTTCTTGCATTTTGTTTTGTACGAAAAATCGTCGAATTTAGCAATATTTTGACGTTTATCATCTCCTTTTCCTTTATGTGATTTAAACAAAATATCATCGAATTAGGCAATATTTTGCCGTTTTTCCACGTTTTTGTGAATTTTCAGTCTATGGGTATTAATTCATTATATATACGATAAAAATGATGCAAACACATAACTGATTAGATAATAACCTTAAATACTTCATTTTCAATCATCTATTTGTTTCTCGTTAAAATACTGTGTAAGATATTGAAAAGGGGAGAAGTTCGGTTTTTATTGCATATATCGACGTTTCAGCCGGATTAGAGCGGTTTTACGTGTACATCTTCCGTCGGTAATATAAACGGAAAATCAAGAACATTTTAAGTTAATGCTAATGAAAACACATTGTTTTTTATCATTTGTATTGGAAACAACATTGTCATATGTCTTTTCTTGGATCTAAATAATACGAAACCTCGCTCTATGATTTGAAGTTAAAATTCTTCAATATATGGTATAATAGTGACTTTTTCACGTTTAATCATGTAGTGTGATTTTACGTAAATATATACGTTTTTACCAATATTTCGATACTATTTCATGTAGTATCACGATATGTTATTTGGCCTTCAAATCTCAGAATTGTCGCATAATATTGCATTTTAAGCAAGTTTTCTTGCATTTTGTTTCGTACGAAAAATCATCGAATTTAGCAATATTTTGACGTTTATCATCCACTTTTCCTCTATGTGATTTAAACAAAATATCATCGAATTATGCAATATTTTGCCGTTTTTCCACGTTTTTGTGAATTTTCAGTTTATGGGTTTAATTCATTATATATACGATAAAAATGATGCAAACACATAATTGATTAGATAATAACCTTAAATACTTCATTTTCAATCATCTATTTGTTTCTCGTTAAAATACTGATGTATGATATTGAAAAGGGGAGAAGTTCGGTTTTTATTGCATATATCGACGTTTCAGCCGGATTAGAGCGGTTTTACGTGTACATCTTCCGTCGGTAATATAAACGGAAAATCAAGAACATTTTAGTTAATGCTAATGAAAACACATTGTTTTTTATCATTTGTATTGGAAACAACATTGTCATATGTCTTTTCTTGGATCTAAATAATACGAAACCTCGCTCTATGATTTTAAGTTAAAATTCTTCATATATGGTAAAATAGTGACTTTTTCACGTTTTTCGTGTAGTGTGATTTTACGTAAATATATACGTTTTTACCAATATTTCGATACTATTTCATGTAGTATCACGATATGTTTTTTGGCCTTCAAATCTCAGAATTTCGCATAATATTGCATTTTAAGCAAGTTTTCTTGCATTTTGTTTCGTACGAAAAATCGTCGAATTTAGCAATATTTTGACGTTTATCATCTCCTTTTCCTTTATGTGATTTAAACAAAATATCATCGAATTAGGCAATATTTTGCCGTTTCTTCACGTTTTTGTGAATTTTCAGTCTATGGGTATTAATTCATTATATATACGATACAAATGATGCAAACACATAATTGATTAGATAATAACCTTAAATACTTCATTTTCAATCATCTATTTGTTTCTCGTTAAAATACTGTGTAAGATATTGAAAAGGGGAGAAGTTCTGTTTTTATTGCATATATCGACAGTTTCAGCCGGATTAGAGCGGTTTTACGTGTACATCTTCCGTCGGTAATATAAACGGAAAATCAAGAACATTTTAGTTAATGCTAATGAAAACACATTGTTTTTTATCATTTGTATTGGAAACAACATTGTCATATGTCTTTTCTTAGGATCTAAATAATACGAAACCTCGCTCTATGATTTGAAGTTAAAATTCCTTCATATATGGTAAAATAGTGACTTTTTCACGTTTTTCATGTAGTGTGATTTTACGTAAATATATACGTTTTTAACAATATTTCGAACTATTTCATGTAGTATTACGATATGTGATTTGGCCTTCAAATCTCAGAATTTCGCATAATATTGCATTTTAAGCAAGTTTTCTTGCATTTTGTTTTGTACGAAAAATCGTCGAATTTAGCAATATTTTGACGTTTATCATCTCCTTTTCCTTTATGTGATTTAAACAAAATATCATCGAATTAGGCAATATTTTGCCGTTTTTCCACGTTTTTGTGAATTTTCAGTCTATGGGTATTAATTCATTATATATACGATAAAAATGATGCAAACACATAACTGATTAGATAATAACCTTAAATACTTCATTTTCAATCATCTATTTGTTTCTCGTTAAAATACTGTGTAAGATATTGAAAAGGGGAGAAGTTCGGTTTTTATTGCATATATCGACGTTTCAGCCGGATTAGAGCGGTTTTACGTGTACATCTTCCGTCGGTAATATAAACGGAAAATCAAGAACATTTTAGTTAATGCTAATGAAAACACATTGTTTTTTATCATTTGTATTGGAAACAACATTGTCATATATCTTTTCTTGGATCTAAATAATACGAAACCTCGCTCTATGATTTGAAGTTAAAATCCTCAAATATTGTATAATAGTGACTTTTTCACGTTAATCATGTAGTTTGATATTACGTAAATATATTCATTTTTACCAATATTTCGATACTATTTCATGTAGTATCACGATATGTGATTTGGCTTTCAAATCTCAGAATGTCGCATAATATTGCATTTTAAGCAAGTTTTCTTGCATTTTGTTTCGTACGAAAAATCATCGAATTTAGCAATATTTTGACGTTTATCATCCACTTTTCCTTTATGTGATTTAAACAAAATATCATCGAATTATGCAATATTTTGCCGTTTTTCCACGTTTTTGTGAATTTTCAGTTTATGGGTTTAATTCATTATATATACGATAAAAATGATGCAAACACATAATTGATTAGATAATAACCTTAAATACTTCATTTTCAATCATCTATTTGTTTCTCGTTAAAATACTGTGTATGATATTGAAAAGGGGAGAAGTTCGGTTTTTATTGCATATATCGACGTTTCAGCCGGATTAGAGCGGTTTTACGTGTACATCTTCCGTCGGTAATATAAACGGAAAATCAAGAACATTTTAGTTAATGCTAATGAAAACACATTGTTTTTTATCATTTGTATTGGAAACAACATTGTCATATGTCTTTTCTTGGATCTAAATAATACGAAACCTCGCTCTATGATTTTAAGTTAAAATTCTTCATATATGGTAAAATAGTGACTTTTTCACGTTTTTCGTGTAGTGTGATTTTACGTAAATATATACGTTTTTACCAATATTTCGATACTATTTCATGTAGTATCACGATATGTTTTTTGGCCTTCAAATCTCAGAATTTCGCATAATATTGCATTTTAAGCAAGTTTTCTTGCATTTTGTTTCGTACGAAAAATCGTCGAATTTAGCAATATTTTGACGTTTATCATCTCCTTTTCCTTTATGTGATTTAAACAAAATATCATCGAATTAGGCAATATTTTGCCGTTTCTTCACGTTTTTGTGAATTTTCAGTCTATGGGTATTAATTCATTATATATACGATACAAATGATGCAAACACATAATTGATTAGATAATAACCTTAAATACTTCATTTTCAATCATCTATTTGTTTCTCGTTAAAATACTGTGTAAGATATTGAAAAGGGGAGAAGTTCTGTTTTTATTGCATATATCGACGTTTCAGCCGGATTAGAGCGGTTTTACGTGTACATCTTCCATCGGTAATATAAACGGAAAACCAAGAACATTTTAGTTAATGCTAATGAAAACACATTGTTTTTTATTATTTGTATTGGAAACAACATTGTCATATGTCTTTTCTTAGATCTAAATAATACGCAACCTCGCTCTATGATTTGAAGTTAAAATCCTCATATATGGTAAAATAGTGACTTTTTTCACGTTTTTCATGTAGTGTGATTTTACGTAAATATATACGTTTTTAACAATATTTCGAAACATTTCATGTAGTATTACGATATGTGATTTGGCCTTCAAATCTCAGAATTTCGCATAATATTGCATTTTAAGCAAGTTTTCTTGCATTTTGTTTTGTACGAAAAATCGTCGAATTTAGCAATATTTTGACGTTAATCATCTCCTTTTCCTTTATGTGATTTAAACAAAATATCATCGAATTAGGCAATATTTTGCCGTTTTTCCACGTTTTTGTGAATTTTCAGTCTATGGGTATTAATTCATTATATATACGATAAAAATGATGCAAACACATAACTGATTAGATAATAACCTTAAATACTTCATTTTCAATCATCTATTTGTTTCTCGTTAAAATACTGTGTAAGATATTGAAAAGGGGAGAAGTTCGGTTTTTATTGCATATATCGACGTTTCAGCCGGATTAGAGCGGTTTTACGTGTACATCTTCCGTCGGTAATATAAACGGAAAATCAAGAACATTTTAGTTAATGCTAATGAAAACACATTGTTTTTTATCATTTGTATTGGAAACAACATTGTCATATATCTTTTCTTGGATCTAAATAATACGAAACCTCGCTCTATGATTTGAAGTTAAAATCCTCAAATATTGTATAATAGTGACTTTTTCACGTTAATCATGTAGTTTGATATTACGTAAATATATTCATTTTTTCCAATATTTCGATACTATTTCATGTAGTATCACGATATGTGATTTGGCTTTCAAATCTCAGAATGTCGCATAATATTGCATTTTAAGCAAGTTTTCTTGCATTTTGTTTCGTACGAAAAATCATCGAATTTAGCAATATTTTGACGTTTATCATCCACTTTTCCTCTATGTGATTTAAACAAAATATCATCGAATTATGCAATATTTTGCCGTTTTTCCACGTTTTTGTGAATTTTCAGTTTATGGGTTTAATTCATTATATATACGATAAAAATGATGCAAACACATAATTGATTAGATAATAACCTTAAATACTTCATTTTCAATCATCTATTTGTTTCTCGTTAAAATACTGTGTATGATATTGAAAAGGGGAGAAGTTCGGTTTTTATTGCATATATCGACGTTTCAGCCGGATTAGAGCGGTTTTACGTGTACATCTTCCGTCGGTAATATAAACGGAAAATCAAGAACATTTTAGTTAATGCTAATGAAAACACATTGTTTTTTATCATTTGTATTGGAAACAACATTGTCATATGTCTTTTCTTGGATCTAAATAATACGAAACCTCGCTCTATGATTTTAAGTTAAAATTCTTCATATATGGTAAAATAGTGACTTTTTCACGTTTTTCGTGTAGTGTGATTTTACGTAAATATATACGTTTTTACCAATATTTCGATACTATTTCATGTAGTATCACGATATGTTTTTTGGCCTTCAAATCTCAGAATTTCGCATAATATTGCATTTTAAGCAAGTTTTCTTGCATTTTGTTTCGTACGAAAAATCGTCGAATTTAGCAATATTTTGACGTTTATCATCTCCTTTTCCTTTATGTGATTTAAACAAAATATCATCGAATTAGGCAATATTTTGCCGTTTCTTCACGTTTTTGTGAATTTTCAGTCTATGGGTATTAATTCATTATATATACGATACAAATGATGCAAACACATAATTGATTAGATAATAACCATAAATACTTCATTTTCAATCATCTATTTGTTTCTCGTTAAAATACTGTGTAAGATATTGAAAAGGGGAGAAGTTCGGTTTTTATTGCATATATCGACGTTTCAGCCGGATTAGAGCGGTTTTACGTGTACATCTTCCGTCGGTAATATAAACGGAAAATCAAGAACATTATAGTTAATGCTAATGAAAACACATTGTTTTTTATCATTTGTATTGGAAACAACATTGTCATATATCTTTTCTTAGATCTAAATAATACGAAACCTCGCTCTATGATTTGAAGTTAAAATCCTCATATATGGTAAAATAGTGACTTTTTTCACGTTTTTCATGTAGTGTGATTTTACGTAAATATATACGTTTTTAACAATATTTCGAAACATTTCATGTAGTATTACGATATGTGATTTGGCCTTCAAATCTCAGAATTTCGCATAATATTGCATTTTAAGCAAGTTTTCTTGCATTTTGTTTTGTACGAAAAATCGTCGAATTTAGCAATATTTTGACGTTTATCATCTCCTTTTCCTTTATGTGATTTAAACAAAATATCATCGAATTAGGCAATATTTTGCCGTTTTTCCACGTTTTTATGAATTTTCAGTCTATGGGTATTAATTCATTATATATACGATAAAAATGATGCAAACACATAACTGATTAGATAATAACCTTAAATACTTCATTTTCAATCATCTATTTGTTTCTCGTTAAAATACTGTGTAAGATATTGAAAAGGGGAGAAGTTCGGTTTTTATTGCATATATCGACGTTTCAGCCGGATTAGAGCGGTTTTATGTGTACATCTTCCGTCGGTAATATAAACGGAAAATCAAGAACATTTTAGTTAATGCTAATGAAAACACATTGTTTTTTATCATTTGTATTGGAAACAACATTGTCATATATCTTTTCTTGGATCTAAATAATACGAAACCTCGCTCTATGATTTGAAGTTAAAATCCTCAAATATTGTATAATAGTGACTTTTTCACGTTAATCATGTAGTTTGATATTACGTAAATATATTCATTTTTACCAATATTTCGATACTATTTCATGTAGTATCACGATATGTGATTTGGCTTTCAAATCTCAGAATGTCGCATAATATTGCATTTTAAGCAAGTTTTCTTGCATTTTGTTTCGTACGAAAAATCATCGAATTTAGCAATATTTTGACGTTTATCATCCACTTTTCCTTTATGTGATTTAAACAAAATATCATCGAATTATGCAATATTTTGCCGTTTTTCCACGTTTTTGTGAATTTTCAGTTTATGGGTTTAATTCATTATATATACGATAAAAATGATGCAAACACATAATTGATTAGATAATAACCTTAAATACTTCATTTTCAATCATCTATTTGTTTCTCGTTAAAATACTGTGTATGATATTGAAAAGGGGAGAAGTTCGGTTTTTATTGCATATATCGACGTTTCAGCCGGATTAGAGCGGTTTTACGTGTACATCTTCCGTCGGTAATATAAACGGAAAATCAAGAACATTTTAGTTAATGCTAATGAAAACACATTGTTTTTTATCATTTGTATTGGAAACAACATTGTCATATGTCTTTTCTTGGATCTAAATAATACGAAACCTCGCTCTATGATTTTAAGTTAAAATTCTTCATATATGGTAAAATAGTGACTTTTTCACGTTTTTCGTGTAGTGTGATTTTACGTAAATATATATGTTTTTACCAATATTTCGATACTATTTCATTTAGTATCACGATATGTTTTTTGGCCTTCAAATCTCAGAATTTTGCATAATATTGCATTTTAAGCAAGTTTTCTTGCATTTTGTTTCGTACGAAAAATCGTCGAATTTATCAATATTTTGACGTTTATCATCTCCTTTCCTTTATGTGATTTAAACAAAATATCATCGAATTAGGCAATATTTTGCCGTTTCTTCACGTTTTTGTGAATTTTCAGTCTATGGGTATTAATTCATTATATATACGATACAAATGATGCAAACACATAATTGATTAGATAATAACCTTAAATACTTCATTTTCAATCATCTATTTGTTTCTCGTTAAAATACTGTGTAAGATATTGAAAAGGGGAGAAGTTCTGTTTTTATTGCATATATCGACGTTTCAGCCGGATTAGAGCGGTTTTACGTGTACATCTTCCATCGGTAATATAAACGGAAAACCAAGAACATTTTAGTTAATGCTAATGAAAACACATTGTTTTTTATTATTTGTATTGGAAACAACATTGTCATATGTCTTTTCTTAGATCTAAATAATACGAAACCTCGCTCTATGATTTGAAGTTAAAATCCTCATATATGGTAAAATAGTGACTTTTTTCACGTTTTTCATGTAGTGTGATTTTACGTAAATATATACGTTTTTAACAATATTTCGAAACATTTCATGTAGTATTACGATATGTGATTTGGCCTTCAAATCTCAGAATTTCGCATAATATTGCATTTTAAGCAAGTTTTCTTGCATTTTGTTTTGTACGAAAAATCGTCGAATTTAGCAATATTTTGACGTTTATCATCTCCTTTTCCTTTATGTGATTTAAACAAAATATCATCGAATTAGGCAATATTTTGCCGTTTTTCCACGTTTTTGTGAATTTTTAGTCTATGGGTATTAATTCATTATATATACGATAAAAATGATGCAAACACATAACTGATTAGATAATAACCTTAAATACTTCATTTTCAATCATCTATTTGTTTCTCGTTAAAAGATAAGATATTGAAAAGATAAGATATTGAAAAGGGGAGAAGTTCGGTTTTTATTGCATATATCGACGTTTCAGCCGGATTAGAGCGGTTTTACGTGTACATCTTCCGTCGGTAATATAAACGGAAAATCAAGAACATTTTAGTTAATGCTAATGAAAACACATTGATTTTTATCATTTGTATTGGAAACAACATTGTCATATATCTTTTCTTGGATCTAAATAATACGAAACCTCGCTCTATGATTTGAAGTTAAAATCCTCAAATATTGTATAATAGTGACTTTTTCACGTTAATCATGTAGTTTGATATTACGTAAATATATTCATTTTTACCAATATTTCGATACTATTTCATGTAGTATCACGATATGTGATTTGGCTTTCAAATCTCAGAATGTCGCATAATATTGCATTTTAAGCAAGTTTTCTTGCATTTTGTTTCGTACGAAAAATCATCGAATTTAGCAATATTTTGACGTTTATCATCCACTTTTCCTCTATGTGATTTAAACAAAATATCATCGAATTATGCAATATTTTGCCGTTTTTCCACGTTTTTGTGAATTTTCAGTTTATGGGTTTAATTCATTATATATACGATAAAAATGATGCAAACACATAATTGATTAGATAATAACCTTAAATACTTCATTTTCAATCATCTATTTGTTTCTCGTTAAAATACTGTGTATGATATTGAAAAAGGGAGAAGTTCGGTTTTTATTGCATATATCGACGTTTCAGCCGGATTAGAGCGGTTTTACGTGTACATCTTCCGTCGGTAATATAAACGGAAAATCAAGAACATTTTAGTTAATGCTAATGAAAACACATTGTTTTTTATCATTTGTATTGGAAACAACATTGTCATATGTCTTTTCTTGGATCTAAATAATACGAAACCTCGCTCTATGATTTTAAGTTAAAATTCTTCATATATGGTTAAATAGTGACTTTTTCACGTTTTTCGTGTAGTGTGATTTTACGTAAATATATACGTTTTTACCAATATTTCGATACTATTTCATGTAGTATCACGATATGTTTTTTGGCCTTCAAATCTCAGAATTTCGCATAATATTGCATTTTAAGCAAGTTTTCTTGCATTTTGTTTCGTACGAAAAATCGTCGAATTTAGCAATATTTTGACGTTTATCATCTCCTTTTCCTTTATGTGATTTAAACAAAATATCATCGAATTAGGCAATATTTTGCCGTTTCTTCACGTTTTTGTGAATTTTCAGTCTATGGGTATTAATTCATTATATATACGATACAAATGATGCAAACACATAATTGATTAGATAATAACCTTAAATACTTCATTTTCAATCATCTATTTGTTTCTCGTTAAAATACTGTGTAAGATATTGAAAAGGGGAGAAGTTCTGTTTTTATTGCATATATCGACGTTTCAGCCGGATTAGAGCTGTTTTACGTGTACATCTTCCATCGGTAATATAAACGGAAAACCAAGAACATTTTAGTTAATGCTAATGAAAACACATTGTTTTTTATTATTTGTATTGGAAACAACATTTTCATATGTCTTTTCTTAGATCTAAATAATACGCAACCTCGCTCTATGATTTGAAGTTAAAATCCTCATATATGGTAAAATAGTGACTTTTTTCACGTTTTTCATGTAGTGTGATTTTACGTAAATATATACGTTTTTAACAATATTTCGAAACATTTCATGTAGTATTACGATATGTGATTTGGCCTTCAAATCTCAGAATTTCGCATAATATTGCATTTTAAGCAAGTTTTCTTGCATTTTGTTTTGTACGAAAAATCGTCGAATTTAGCAATATTTTGACGTTTATCATCTCCTTTTCCTTGATGTGATTTAAACAAAATATCATCGAATTAGGCAATATTTTGCCGTTTTTCCACGTTTTTGTGAATTTTCAGTCTATGGGTATTAATTCATTATATATACGATAAAAATGATGCAAACACATAACTGATTAGATAATAACCTTTAATACTTCATTTTCAATCATCTATTTGTTTCTCGTTAAAATACTGTGTAAGATATTGAAAAGGGGAGAAGTTCGGTTTTTATTGCATATATCGACGTTTCAGCCGGATTAGAGCGGTTTTACGTGTACATCTTCCGTCGGTAATATAAACGGAAAATCAAGAACATTTTAGTAAATGCTAATGAAAACACATTGTTTTTTATCATTTGTATTGGAAACAACATTGTCATATATCTTTTCTTGGATCTAAATAATACGAAACCTCGCTCTATGATTTGAAGTTAAAATCCTCAAATATTGTATAATAGTGACTTTTTCACGTTAATCATGTAGTTTGATATTACGTAAATATATTCATTTTTTCCAATATTTCGATACTATTTCATGTAGTATCACGATATGTGATTTGGCTTTCAAATCTCAGAATGTCGCATAATATTGCATTTTAAGCAAGTTTTCTTGCATTTTGTTTCGTACATAAAATCATCGAATTTAGCAATATTTTGACGTTTATCATCCACTTTTCCTCTATGTGATTTAAACAAAATATCATCGAATTATGCAATATTTTGCCGTTTTTCCACGTTTTTGTGAATTTTCAGTTTATGGGTTTAATTCATTATATATACGATAAAAATGATGCAAACACATAATTGATTAGATAATAACCTTAAATACTTCATTTTCAATCATCTATTTGTTTCTCGTTAAAATACTGTGTAAGATATTGAAAAAGGGAGAAGTTCGGTTTTTATTGCATATATCGACGTTTCAGCCGGATTAGAGCGGTTTTACGTATACATCTTCCGTCGGTAATATAAACGGAAAATCAAGAACATTTTAGTTAATGCTAATGAAAACACATTGTTTTTTATTATTTGTATTGGAAACAACATTATCATATGTCTTTTCTTGGATCTAAATAATACGAAACCTCGCTCTATGATTTTAAGTTAAAATTCTTCATATATGGTAAAATAGTGACTTTTTCACGTTTTTCGTGTAGTGTGATTTTACGTAAATATATATGTTTTTACCAATATTTCGATACTATTTCATTTAGTATCACGATATGTTTTTTGGCCTTCAAATCTCAGAATTTTGCATAATATTGCATTTTAAGCAAGTTTTCTTGCATTTTGTTTCGTACGAAAAATCGTCGAATTTATCAATATTTTGACGTTTATCATCTCCTTTCCTTTATGTGATTTAAACAAAATATCATCGAATTAGGCAATATTTTGCCGTTTCTTCACGTTTTTGTGAATTTTCAGTCTATGGGTATTAATTCATTATATATACGATACAAATGATGCAAACACATAATTGATTAGATAATAACCTTAAATACTTCATTTTCAATCATCTATTTGTTTCTCGTTAAAATACTGTGTAAGATATTGAAAAGGGGAGAAGTTCTGTTTTTATTGCATATATCGACGTTTCAGCCGGATTAGAGCGGTTTTACGTGTACATCTTCCATCGGTAATATAAACGGAAAACCAAGAACATTTTAGTTAATGCTAATGAAAACACATTGTTTTTTATTATTTGTATTGGAAACAACATTGTCATATGTCTTTTCTTAGATCTAAATAATACGAAACCTCGCTCTATGATTTGAAGTTAAAATCCTCATATATGGTAAAATAGTGACTTTTTTCACGTTTTTCATGTAGTGTGATTTTACGTAAATATATACGTTTTTAACAATATTTCGAAACATTTCATGTAGTATTACGATATGTGATTTGGCCTTCAAATCTCAGAATTTCGCATAATATTGCATTTTAAGCAAGTTTTCTTGCATTTTGTTTTGTACGAAAAATCGTCGAATTTAGCAATATTTTGACGTTTATCATCTCCTTTTCCTTTATGTGATTTAAACAAAATATCATCGAATTAGGCAATATTTTGCCGTTTTTAGACGTTTTTGTGAATTTTTAGTCTATGGGTATTAATTCATTATATATACGATAAAAATGATGCAAACACATAACTGATTAGATAATAACCTTAAATACTTCATTTTCAATCATCTATTTGTTTCTCGTTAAAATACTGTGTAAGATATTGAAAAGGGGAGAAGTTCGGTTTTTATTGCATATATCGACGTTTCAGCCGGATTAGAGCGGTTTTACGTGTACATCTTCCGTCGGTAATATAAACGGAAAATCAAGAACATTTTAGTTAATGCTAATGAAAACACATTGATTTTTATCATTTGTATTGGAAACAACATTGTCATATATCTTTTCTTGGATCTAAATAATACGAAACCTCGCTCTATGATTTGAAGTTAAAATCCTCAAATATTGTATAATAGTGACTTTTTCACGTTAATCATGTAGTTTGATATTACGTAAATATATTCATTTTTACCAATATTTCGATACTATTTCATGTAGTATCACGATATGTGATTTGGCTTTCAAATCTCAGAATGTCGCATAATATTGCATTTTAAGCAAGTTTTCTTGCATTTTGTTTCGTACGAAAAATCATCGAATTTAGCAATATTTTGACGTTTATCATCCACTTTTCCTCTATGTGATTTAAACAAAATATCATCGAATTATGCAATATTTTGCCGTTTTTCCACGTTTTTGTGAATTTTCAGTTTATGGGTTTAATTCATTATATATACGATAAAAATGATGCAAACACATAATTGATTAGATAATAACCTTAAATACTTCATTTTCAATCATCTATTTGTTTCTCGTTAAAATACTGTGTAAGATATTGAAAAGGGGAGAAGTTCGGTTTTTATTGCATATATCGACGTTTCAGCCGGATTAGAGCGGTTTTACGTGTACATCTTCCGTCGGTAATATAAACGGAAAATCAAGAACATTTTAGTTAATGCTAATGAAAACACATTGTTTTTTATCATTTGTATTGGAAACAACATTGTCATATGTCTTTTCTTGGATCTAAATATTACGAAACCTCGCTCTATGATTTTAAGTTAAAATTTTTCATATATGGTAAAATAGTGACTTTTTCACGTTTTTCGTGTAGTGTGATTTTACGTAAATATATACGTTTTTACCAATATTTCGATACTATTTCATGTAGTATCACGATATGTTTTTTGGCCTTCAAATCTCAGAATTTCGCATAATATTGCATTTTAAGCAAGTTTTCTTGCATTTTGTTTCGTACGAAAAATCGTCGAATTTAGCAATATTTTGACGTTTATCATCTCCTTTTCCTTTATGTGATTTAAACAAAATATCATCGAATTAGGCAATATTTTGCCGTTTCTTCACGTTTTTGTGAATTTTCAGTCTATGGGTATTAATTCATTATATATACGATACAAATGATGCAAACACATAATTGATTAGATAATAACCATAAATACTTCATTTTCAATCATCTATTTGTTTCTCGTTAAAATACTGTGTAAGATATTGAAAAGGGGAGAAGTTCGGTTTTTATTGCATATATCGACGTTTCAGCCGGATTAGAGCGGTTTTACGTGTACATCTTCCGTCGGTAATATAAACAGAAAATCAAGAACATTTTAGTTAATGCTAATGAAAACACATTGTTTTTTATCATTTGTATTGGAAACAACATTGTCATATATCTTTTCTTAGATCTAAATAATACGAAACCTCGCTCTATGATTTGAAGTTAAAATCCTCATATATGGTAAAATAGTGACTTTTTTCACGTTTTTCATGTAGTGTGATTTTACGTAAATATATACGTTTTTAACAATATTTCGAAACATTTCATGTAGTATTACGATATGTGATTTGGCCTTCAAATCTCAGAATTTCGCATAATATTGCATTTTAAGCAAGTTTTCTTGCATTTTGTTTTGTACGAAAAATCGTCGAATTTAGCAATATTTTGACGTTTATCATCTCCTTTTCCTTTATGTGATTTAAACAAAATATCATCGAATTAGGCAATATTTTGCCGTTTCTTCACGTTTTTGTGAATTTTCAGTCTATGGGTATTAATTCATTATATATACGATACAAATGATGCAAACACATAATTGATTAGATAATAACCTTAAATACTTCATTTTCAATCATCTATTTGTTTCTCGTTAAAATACTGTGTAAGATATTGAAAAGGGGAGAAGTTCGGTTTTTATTGCATATATCGACGTTTCAGCCGGATTAGAGCGGTTTTACGTGTACATCTTCCGTCGGTAATATAAACGGAAAATCAAGAACATTTTAGTTAATGCTAATGAAAACACATTGTTTTTTATCATTTGTATTGGAAACAACATTGTCATATATCTTTTCTTGGATCTAAATAATACGAAACCTCGCTCTATGATTTGAAGTTAAAATCCTCAAATATTGTATAATAGTGACTTTTTCACGTTAATCATGTAGTTTGATATTACGTAAATATATTCATTTTTACCAATATTTCGATACTATTTCATGTAGTATCACGATATGTGATTTGGCTTTCAAATCTCAGAATGTCGCATAATATTGCATTTTAAGCAAGTTTTCTTGCATTTTGTTTCGTACGAAAAATCATCGAATTTAGCAATATTTTGACGTTTATCATCCACTTTTCCTTTATGTGATTTAAACAAAATATCATCGAATTATGCAATATTTTGCCGTTTTTCCACGTTTTTGTGAATTTTCAGTTTATGGGTTTAATTCATTATATATACGATAAAAATGATGCAAACACATAATTGATTAGATAATAACCTTAAATACTTCATTTTCAATCATCTATTTGTTTCTCGTTAAAATACTGTGTATGATATTGAAAAGGGGAGAAGTTCGGTTTTTATTGCATATATCGACGTTTCAGCCGGATTAGAGCGGTTTTACGTGTACATCTTCCGTCGGTAATATAAACGGAAAATCAAGAACATTTTAGTTAATGCTAATGAAAACACATTGTTTTTTATCATTTGTATTGGAAACAACATTGTCATATGTCTTTTCTTGGATCTAAATAATACGAAACCTCGCTCTATGATTTTAAGTTAAAATTCTTCATATATGGTTAAATAGTGACTTTTTCACGTTTTTCGTGTAGTGTGATTTTACGTAAATATATACGTTTTTACCAATATTTCGATACTATTTCATGTAGTATCACGATATGTTTTTTGGCCTTCAAATCTCAGAATTTCGCATAATATTGCATTTTAAGCAAGTTTTCTTGCATTTTGTTTCGTACGAAAAATCGTCGAATTTAGCAATATTTTGACGTTTATCATCTCCTTTTCCTTTATGTGATTTAAACAAAATATCATCGAATTAGGCAATATTTTGCCGTTTCTTCACGTTTTTGTGAATTTTCAGTCTATGGGTATTAATTCATTATATATACGATACAAATGATGCAAACACATAATTGATTAGATAATAACCTTAAATACTTCATTTTCAATCATCTATTTGTTTCTCGTTAAAATACTGTGTAAGATATTGAAAAGGGGAGAAGTTCTGTTTTTATTGCATATATCGACGTTTCAGCCGGATTAGAGCTGTTTTACGTGTACATCTTCCATCGGTAATATAAACGGAAAACCAAGAACATTTTAGTTAATGCTAATGAAAACACATTGTTTTTTATTATTTGTATTGGAAACAACATTGTCATATGTCTTTTCTTAGATCTAAATAATACGCAACCTCGCTCTATGATTTGAAGTTAAAATCCTCATATATGGTAAAATAGTGACTTTTTTCACGTTTTTCATGTAGTGTGATTTTACGTAAATATATACGTTTTTAACAATATTTCGAAACATTTCATGTAGTATTACGATATGTGATTTGGCCTTCAAATCTCAGAATTTCGCATAATATTGCATTTTAAGCAAGTTTTCTTGCATTTTGTTTTGTACGAAAAATCGTCGAATTTAGCAATATTTTGACGTTTATCATCTCCTTTTCCTTGATGTGATTTAAACAAAATATCATCGAATTAGGCAATATTTTGCCGTTTTTCCACGTTTTTGTGAATTTTCAGTCTATGGGTATTAATTCATTATATATACGATAAAAATGATGCAAACACATAATTGATTAGATAATAACCTTTAATACTTCATTTTCAATCATCTATTTGTTTCTCGTTAAAATACTGTGTAAGATATTGAAAAGGGGAGAAGTTCGGTTTTTATTGCATATATCGACGTTTCAGCCGGATTAGAGCGGTTTTACGTGTACATCTTCCGTCGGTAATATAAACGGAAAATCAAGAACATTTTAGTTAATGCTAATGAAAACACATTGTTTTTTATCATTTGTATTGGAAACAACATTGTCATATATCTTTTCTTGGATCTAAATAATACGAAACCTCGCTCTATGATTTGAAGTTAAAATCCTCAAATATTGTATAATAGTGACTTTTTCACGTTAATCATGTAGTTTGATATTACGTAAATATATTCATTTTTTCCAATATTTCGATACTATTTCATGTAGTATCACGATATGTGATTTGGCTTTCAAATCTCAGAATGTCGCATAATATTGCATTTTAAGCAAGTTTTCTTGCATTTTGTTTCGTACGAAAAATCATCGAATTTAGCAATATTTTGACGTTTATCATCCACTTTTCCTCTATGTGATTTAAACAAAATATCATCGAATTATGCAATATTTTGCCGTTTTTCCACGTTTTTGTGAATTTTCAGTTTATGGGTTTAATTCATTATATATACGATAAAAATGATGCAAACACATAATTGATTAGATAATAACCTTAAATACTTCATTTTCAATCATCTATTTGTTTCTCGTTAAAATACTGTGTATGATATTGAAAAGGGGAGAAGTTCGGTTTTTATTGCATATATCGACGTTTCAGCCGGATTAGAGCGGTTTTACGTGTACATCTTCCGTCGGTAATATAAACGGAAAATCAAGAACATTTTAGTTAATGCTAATGAAAACACATTGTTTTTTATCATTTGTATTGGAAACAACATTGTCATATGTCTTTTCTTGGATCTAAATAATACGAAACCTCGCTCTATGATTTTAAGTTAAAATTCTTCATATATGGTAAAATAGTGACTTTTTCACGTTTTTCGTGTAGTGTGATTTTACGTAAATATATACGTTTTTACCAATATTTCGATACTATTTCATGTAGTATCACGATATGTTTTTTGGCCTTCAAATCTCAGAATTTCGCATAATATTGCATTTTAAGCAAGTTTTCTTGCATTTTGTTTCGTACGAAAAATCGTCGAATTTAGCAATATTTTGACGTTTATCATCTCCTTTTCCTTTATGTGATTTAAACAAAATATCATCGAATTAGGCAATATTTTGCCGTTTCTTCACGTTTTTGTGAATTTTCAGTCTATGGGTATTAATTCATTATATATACGATACAAATGATGCAAACACATAATTGATTAGATAATAACCTTAAATACTTCATTTTCAATCATCTATTTGTTTCTCGTTAAAATACTGTGTAAGATATTGAAAAGGGGAGAAGTTCTGTTTTTATTGCATATATCGACGTTTCAGCCGGATTAGAGCGGTTTTACGTGTACATCTTCCATCGGTAATATAAACGGAAAACCAAGAACATTTTAGTTAATGCTAATGAAAACACATTGTTTTTTATTATTTGTATTGGAAACAACATTGTCATATGTCTTTTCTTAGATCTAAATAATACGCAACCTCGCTCTATGATTTGAAGTTAAAATCCTCATATATGGTAAAATAGTGACTTTTTTCACGTTTTTCATGTAGTGTGATTTTACGTAAATATATACGTTTTTAACAATATTTCGAAACATTTCATGTAGTATTACGATATGTGATTTGGCCTTCAAATCTCAGAATTTCGCATAAAATTGCATTTTAAGCAAGTTTTCTTGCATTTTGTTTTGTACGAAAAATCGTCGAATTTAGCAATATTTTGACGTTTATCATCTCCTTTTCCTTTATGTGATTTAAACAAAATATCATCGAATTAGGCAATATTTTGCCGTTTTTCCACGTTTTTGTGAATTTTCAGTCAATGGGTATTAATTCATTATATATACGATAAAAATGATGCAAACACATAACTGATTAGATAATAACCTTAAATACTTCATTTTCAATCATCTATTTGTTTCTCGTTAAAATACTGTGTAAGATATTGAAAAGGGGAGAAGTTCGGTTTTTATTGCATATATCGACGTTTCAGCCGGATTAGAGCGGTTTTACGTGTACATCTTCCGTCGGTAATATAAACGGAAAATCAAGAACATTTTAGTTAATGCTAATGAAAACACATTGTTTTTTATCATTTGTATTGGAAACAACATTGTCATATATCTTTTCTTGGATCTAAATAATACGAAACCTCGCTCTATGATTTGAAGTTAAAATCCTCAAATATTGTATAATAGTGACTTTTTCACGTTAATCATGTAGTTTGATATTACGTAAATATATTCATTTTTTCCAATATTTCGATACTATTTCATGTAGTATCACGATATGTGATTTGGCTTTCAAATCTCAGAATGTCGCATAATATTGCATTTTAAGCAAGTTTTCTTGCATTTTGTTTCGTACATAAAATCATCGAATTTAGCAATATTTTGACGTTTATCATCCACTTTTCCTCTATGTGATTTAAACAAAATATCATCGAATTATGCAATATTTTGCCGTTTTTCCACGTTTTTGTGAATTTTCAGTTTATGGGTTTAATTCATTATATATACGATAAAAATGATGCAAACACATAATTGATTAGATAATAACCTTAAATACTTCATTTTCAATCATCTATTTGTTTCTCGTTAAAATACTGTGTAAGATATTGAAAAGGGGAGAAGTTCGGTTTTTATTGCATATATCGACGTTTCAACCGGATTAGAGCGGTTTTACGTGTACATCTTCCGTCGGTAATATAAACGGAAAATCAAGAACATTTTTGTTAATGCTAATGAAAACACATTGTTTTTTATCATTTGTATTGGAAACAACATTATCATATGTCTTTTCTTGGATCTAAATAATACGAAACCTCGCTCTATGATTTTAAGTTAAAATTCTTCATATATGGTAAAATAGTGACTTTTTCACGTTTTTCGTGTAGTGTGATTTTACGTAAATATATACGTTTTTACCAATATTTCGATACTATTTCATTTAGTATCACGATATGTTTTTTGGCCTTCAAATCTCAGAATTTTGCATAATATTGCATTTTAAGCAAGTTTTCTTGCATTTTGTTTCGTACGAAAAATCGTCGAATTTATCAATATTTTGACGTTTATCATCTCCTTTTCCTTTATGTGATTTAAACAAAATATCATCGAATTAGGCAATATTTTGCCGTTTCTTCACGTTTTTGTGAATTTTCAGTCTATGGGTATTAATTCATTATATATACGATACAAATGATGCAAACACATAATTGATTAGATAATAACCTTAAATACTTCATTTTCAATCATCTATTTGTTTCTCGTTAAAATACTGTGTAAGATATTGAAAAGGGGAGAAGTTCTGTTTTTATTGCATATATCGACGTTTCAGCCGGATTAGAGCGGTTTTACGTGTACATCTTCCATCGGTAATATAAACGGAAAACCAAGAACATTTTAGTTAATGCTAATGAAAACACATTGTTTTTTATTATTTGTATTGGAAACAACATTGTCATATGTCTTTTCTTAGATCTAAATAATACGCAACCTCGCTCTATGATTTGAAGTTAAAATCCTCATATATGGTAAAATAGTGACTTTTTTCACGTTTTTCATGTAGTGTGATTTTACGTAAATATATACGTTTTTAACAATATTTCGAAACATTTCATGTAGTATTACGATATGTGATTTGGCCTTCAAATCTCAGAATTTCGCATAATATTGCATTTTAAGCAAGTTTTCTTGCATTTTGTTTTGTACGAAAAATCGTCGAATTTAGCAATATTTTGACGTTTATCATCTCCTTTTTCTTTATGTGATTTAAACAAAATATCATCGAATTAGGCAATATTTTGCCGTTTTTCCACGTTTTTGTGAATTTTCAGTCTATGGGTATTAATTCATTATATATACGATAAAAATGATGCAAACACATAACTGATTAGATAATAACCTTAAATACTTCATTTTCAATCATCTATTTGTTTCTCGTTAAAATACTGTGTAAGATATTGAAAAGGGGAGAAGTTCGGTTTTTATTGCATATATCGACGTTTCAGCCGGATTAGAGCGGTTTTACGTGTACATCTTCCGTCGGTAATATAAACGGAAAATCAAGAACATTTTAATTAATGCTAATGAAAACACATTGTTTTTTATCATTTGTATTGGAAACAACATTGTCATATGTCTTTTCTTGGATCTAAATAATACGAAACCTCGCTCTATGATTTTAAGTTAAAATTCTTCATATATGGTAAAATAGTGACTTTTTCACGTTTTTCGTGTAGTGTGATTTTACGTAAATATATACGTTTTTACCAATATTTCGATACTATTTCATTTAGTATCACGATATGTTTTTTGGCCTTCAAATCTCAGAATTTTGAATAATATTGCATTTTAAGCAAGTTTTCTTGCATTTTGTTTCGTACGAAAAATCATCGAATTTAGCAATATTTTGACGTTTATCATCCACTTTTCCTCTATGTGATTTAAACAAAATATCATCGAATTATGCAATATTTTGCCGTTTTTCCACGTTTTTGTGAATTTTCAGTTTATGGGTTTAATTCATTATATATACGATAAAAATGATGCAAACACATAATTGATTAGATAATAACCTTAAATACTTCATTTTCAATCATCTATTTGTTTCTCGTTAAAATACTGAGTATGATATTGAAAAGGGGAGAAGTTCGGTTTTTATTGCATATATCGACGTTTCAGCCGGATTAGAGCGGTTTTACGTGTACATCTTCCGTCGGTAATATAAACGGAAAATCAAGAACATTTTAGTTAATGCTAATGAAAACACATTGTTTTTTTATCATTTGTATTGGAAACAACATTGTCATATGTCTTTTCTTGGATCTAAATAATACGAAACCTCGCTCTATGATTTTAAGTTAAAATTCTTCATATATGGTAAAATAGTGACTTTTGCCGTTTTTTTTTATAAAAAAATATTTTGCCGTTTTTCCACGTTTTTGTGAATTTTCAGTTTATGGGTTTAATTCATTATATATACGATAAAAATGATGCAAACACATAATTGATTAGATAATAACCTTAAATACTTCATTTTCAATCATCTATTTGTTTCTCGTTAAAATACTGAGTATGATATTGAAAAGGGGAGAAGTTCGGTTTTTATTGCATATATCGACGTTTCAGCCGGATTAGAGCGGTTTTACGTGTACATCTTCCGTCGGTAATATAAACGGAAAATCAAGAACATTTTAGTTAATGCTAATGAAAACACATTGTTTTTTATCATTTGTATTGGAAACAACATTGTCATATGTCTTTTCTTGGATCTAAATAATACGAAACCTCGCTCTATGATTTTAAGTTAAAATTCTTCATATATGGGAAAATAGTGACTTTTTCACGTTTTTCGTGTAGTGTGATTTTACGTAAATATATACGTTTTTACCAATATTTCGATACTATTTCACGATATGTTTTTTGGCCTTCAAATCTCAGAATTTCGCATAATATTGCATTTTAAGCAAGTTTTCTTGCATTTTGTTTCGTACGAAAAATCGTCGAATTTAGCAATATTTTGACGTTTATCATCTCCTTTTCCTTTATGTGATTTAAACAAAATATCATCGAATTAGGCAATATTTTGCCGTTTCTTCACGTTTTTGTGAATTTTCAGTCTATGGGTATTAATTCATTATATATACGATACAAATGATGCAAACACATAATTGATTAGATAATAACCTTAAATACTTCATTTTCAATCATCTATTTGTTTCTCGTTAAAATACTGTGTAAGATATTGAAAAGGGGAGAAGTTCTGTTTTTATTGCATATATCGACGTTTCAGCCGGATTAGAGCGGTTTTACGTGTACATCTTCCATCGGTAATATAAACGGAAAACCAAGAACATTTTAGTTAATGCTAATGAAAACACATTTTTTTTATTATTTGTATTGGAAACAACATTGTCATATGTCTTTTCTTAGATCTAAATAATACGCAACCTCGCTCTATGATTTGAAGTTAAAATCCTCATATATGGTAAAATAGTGACTTTTTTCACGTTTTTCATGTAGTGTGATTTTACGTAAATATATACGTTTTTAACAATATTTCGAAACATTTCATGTAGTATTACGATATGTGATTTGGCCTTCAAATCTCAGAATTTCGCATAAAATTGCATTTTAAGCAAGTTTTCTTGCATTTTGTTTTGTACGAAAAATCGTCGAATTTAGCAATATTTTGACGTTTATCATCTCCTTTTCCTTTATGTGATTTAAACAAAATATCATCGAATTAGGCAATATTTTGCCGTTTTTCCACGTTTTTGTGAATTTTCAGTCTATGGGTATTAATTCATTATATATACGATAAAAATGATGCAAACACATAACTGATTAGATAATAACCTTAAATACTTCATTTTCAATCATCTATTTGTTTCTCGTTAAAATACTGTGTAAGATATTGAAAAGGGGAGAAGTTCGGTTTTTATTGCATATATCGACGTTTCAGCCGGATTAGAGCGGTTTTACGTGTACATCTTCCGTCGGTAATATAAACGGAAAATCAAGAACATTTTAGTTAATGCTAATGAAAACACATTGTTTTTTATCATTTGTATTGGAAACAACATTGTCATATGTCTTTTCTTGGATCTAAATAATACGAAACCTCGCTCTATGATTTTAAGTTAAAATTCTTCATATATGGTAAAATAGTGACTTTTTCACGTTTTTCGTGTAGTGTGATTTTACGTAAATATATACGTTTTTACCAATATTTCGATACTATTTCATTTAGTATCACGATATGTTTTTTGGCCTTCAAATCTCAGAATTTTGAATAATATTGCATTTTAAGCAAGTTTTCTTGCATTTTGTTTCGTACGAAAAATCGTCGAATTTATCAATATTTTGACGTTTATCATCTCCGTTTCCTTTATGTGATTTAAACAAAATATCATCGAATTAGGCAATATTTTGCCGTTTTTCCACTTTTTTGTGAATTTTCAGTCTATGGGTATTAATTCATTATATATACGATAAAAATGATGCAAGCACATAACTGATTAGATAATAACCTTAAATAGTTCATTTTCAATCAACTATTTGTTTCTCATTAAAATACTGAGTAAGATATTAAAAAGGGGAGAAGTTCTGTTTTTATTGCATATATCGACGTTTCAGCCGGAATAGAGCGTTTTTCGTGTACATTTTCTTTAGGTAAAATAAACGGAAAATCAGGAACATTTTAGTTAATGCTAATGAAAACACATTGTTTTTTATCATTTGTATTGAAAACAACATTGTCATATATCTTTTCTTGGATCTAAATAATACGAAACCTCGCTCTATGATTTGAAGTTAAAATCCTCAAATATTGAATAATAGTGACTTTTTCACGTTAATCATGTAGTTTGATATTACGTAAATATATTAATTTTTACCAATATTTCGATACTATTTCATGCAGTATGTGATTTGGCTTTCAAATCTCAGAATGTCGCATAATATTGCATTTTAAGCAAGTTTTCTTGCATTTTGTTTCGTACGAAAAATCATCGAATTTAGCAATATTTTGACGTTTATCATCCACTTTTCCTTTATGTGATTTAAACAAAATATCATCGAATTATGCAATATTTTGCCGTTTTTCCACGTTTTTGTGAATTTTCAGTTTATGGGTTTAATTCATTATATATACGATAAAAATGATGCAAACACATAATTGATTAGATAATAACCTTAAATACTTCATTTTCAATCATCTATTTGTTTCTCGTTAAAATACTGTGTATGATATTGAAAAGGGGAGAAGTTCGGTTTTTATTGCATATATCGACGTTTCAGCCGGATTAGAGCGGTTTTACGTGTACATCTTCCGTCGGTAATATAAACGGAAAATCAAGAACATTTTAGTTAATGCTAATGAAAACACATTGTTTTTTATCATTTGTATTGGAAACAACATTGTCATATGTCTTTTCTTGGATCTAAATAATACGAAACCTCGCTCTATGATTTTAAGTTAAAATTCTTCATATATGGTTAAATAGTGACTTTTTCACGTTTTTCGTGTAGTGTGATTTTACGTAAATATATACGTTTTTACCAATATTTCGATACTATTTCATGTAGTATCACGATATGTTTTTTGGCCTTCAAATCTCAGAATTTCGCATAATATTGCATTTTAAGCAAGTTTTCTTGCATTTTGTTTCGTACGAAAAATCGTCGAATTTAGCAATATTTTGACGTTTATCATCTCCTTTTCCTTTATGTGATTTAAACAAAATATCATCGAATTAGGCAATATTTTGCCGTTTCTTCACGTTTTTGTGAATTTTCAGTCTATGGGTATTAATTCATTATATATACGATACAAATGATGCAAACACATAATTGATTAGATAATAACCTTAAATACTTCATTTTCAATCATCTATTTGTTTCTCGTTAAAATACTGTGTAAGATATTGAAAAGGGGAGAAGTTCTGTTTTTATTGCATATATCGACGTTTCAGCCGGATTAGAGCTGTTTTACGTGTACATCTTCCATCGGTAATATAAACGGAAAACCAAGAACATTTTAGTTAATGCTAATGAAAACACATTGTTTTTTATTATTTGTATTGGAAACAACATTGTCATATGTCTTTTCTTAGATCTAAATAATACGCAACCTCGCTCTATGATTTGAAGTTAAAATCCTCATATATGGTAAAATAGTGACTTTTTTCACGTTTTTCATGTAGTGTGATTTTACGTAAATATATACGTTTTTAACAATATTTCGAAACATTTCATGTAGTATTACGATATGTGATTTGGCCTTCAAATCTCAGAATTTCGCATAATATTGCATTTTAAGCAAGTTTTCTTGCATTTTGTTTTGTACGAAAAATCGTCGAATTTAGCAATATTTTGACGTTTATCATCTCCTTTTCCTTGATGTGATTTAAACAAAATATCATCGAATTAGGCAATATTTTGCCGTTTTTCCACGTTTTTGTGAATTTTCAGTCTATGGGTATTAATTCATTATATATACGATAAAAATGATGCAAACACATAATTGATTAGATAATAACCTTTAATACTTCATTTTCAATCATCTATTTGTTTCTCGTTAAAATACTGTGTAAGATATTGAAAAGGGGAGAAGTTCGGTTTTTATTGCATATATCGACGTTTCAGCCGGATTAGAGCGGTTTTACGTGTACATCTTCCGTCGGTAATATAAACGGAAAATCAAGAACATTTTAGTTAATGCTAATGAAAACACATTGTTTTTTATCATTTGTATTGGAAACAACATTGTCATATATCTTTTCTTGGATCTAAATAATACGAAACCTCGCTCTATGATTTGAAGTTAAAATCCTCAAATATTGTATAATAGTGACTTTTTCACGTTAATCATGTAGTTTGATATTACGTAAATATATTCATTTTTTCCAATATTTCGATACTATTTCATGTAGTATCACGATATGTGATTTGGCTTTCAAATCTCAGAATGTCGCATAATATTGCATTTTAAGCAAGTTTTCTTGCATTTTGTTTCGTACGAAAAATCATCGAATTTAGCAATATTTTGACGTTTATCATCCACTTTTCCTCTATGTGATTTAAACAAAATATCATCGAATTATGCAATATTTTGCCGTTTTTCCACGTTTTTGTGAATTTTCAGTTTATGGGTTTAATTCATTATATATACGATAAAAATGATGCAAACACATAATTGATTAGATAATAACCTTAAATACTTCATTTTCAATCATCTATTTGTTTCTCGTTAAAATACTGTGTATGATATTGAAAAGGGGAGAAGTTCGGTTTTTATTGCATATATCGACGTTTCAGCCGGATTAGAGCGGTTTTACGTGTACATCTTCCGTCGGTAATATAAACGGAAAATCAAGAACATTTTAGTTAATGCTAATGAAAACACATTGTTTTTTATCATTTGTATTGGAAACAACATTGTCATATGTCTTTTCTTGGATCTAAATAATACGAAACCTCGCTCTATGATTTTAAGTTAAAATTCTTCATATATGGTAAAATAGTGACTTTTTCACGTTTTTCGTGTAGTGTGATTTTACGTAAATATATACGTTTTTACCAATATTTCGATACTATTTCATGTAGTATCACGATATGTTTTTTGGCCTTCAAATCTCAGAATTTCGCATAATATTGCATTTTAAGCAAGTTTTCTTGCATTTTGTTTCGTACGAAAAATCGTCGAATTTAGCAATATTTTGACGTTTATCATCTCCTTTTCCTTTATGTGATTTAAACAAAATATCATCGAATTAGGCAATATTTTGCCGTTTCTTCACGTTTTTGTGAATTTTCAGTCTATGGGTTTTAATTCATTATATATACGATACAAATGATGCAAACACATAATTGATTAGATAATAACCTTAAATACTTCATTTTCAATCATCTATTTGTTTCTCGTTAAAATACTGTGTAAGATATTGAAAAGGGGAGAAGTTCGGTTTTTATTGCATATATCGACGTTTCAGCCGGATTAGAGCGGTTTTACGTGTACATCTTCCATCGGTAATATAAACGGAAAACCAAGAACATTTTAGTTAATGCTAATGAAAACACATTGTTTTTTATTATTTGTATTGGAAACAACATTGTCATATGTCTTTTCTTAGATCTAAATAATACGCAACCTCGCTCTATGATTTGAAGTTAAAATCCTCATATATGGTAAAATAGTGACTTTTTTCACGTTTTTCATGTAGTGTGATTTTACGTAAATATATACGTTTTTAACAATATTTCGAAACATTTCATGTAGTATTACGATATGTGATTTGGCCTTCAAATCTCAGAATTTCGCATAAAATTGCATTTTAAGCAAGTTTTCTTGCATTTTGTTTTGTACGAAAAATCGTCGAATTTAGCAATATTTTGACGTTTATCATCTCCTTTTCCTTTATGTGATTTAAACAAAATATCATCGAATTAGGCAATATTTTGCCGTTTTTCCACGTTTTTGTGAATTTTCAGTCTATGGGTATTAATTCATTATATATACGATAAAAATGATGCAAACACATAACTGATTAGATAATAACCTTAAATACTTCATTTTCAATCATCTATTTGTTTCTCGTTAAAATACTGTGTAAGATATTGAAAAGGGGAGAAGTTCGGTTTTTATTGCATATATCGACGTTTCAGCCGGATTAGAGCGGTTTTACGTGTACATCTTCCGTCGGTAATATAAACGGAAAATCAAGAACATTTTAGTTAATGCTAATGAAAACACATTGTTTTTTATCATTTGTATTGGAAACAACATTGTCATATATCTTTTCTTGGATCTAAATAATACGAAACCTCGCTCTATGATTTGAAGTTAAAATCCTCAAATATTGTATAATAGTGACTTTTTCACGTTAATCATGTAGTTTGATATTACGTAAATATATTCATTTTTTCCAATATTTCGATACTATTTCATGTAGTATCACGATATGTGATTTGGCTTTCAAATCTCAGAATGTCGCATAATATTGCATTTTAAGCAAGTTTTCTTGCATTTTGTTTCGTACATAAAATCATCGAATTTAGCAATATTTTGACGTTTATCATCCACTTTTCCTCTATGTGATTTAAACAAAATATCATCGAATTATGCAATATTTTGCCGTTTTTCCACGTTTTTGTGAATTTTCAGTTTATGGGTTTAATTCATTATATATACGATAAAAATGATGCAAACACATAATTGATTAGATAATAACCTTAAATACTTCATTTTCAATCATCTATTTGTTTCTCGTTAAAATACTGTGTAAGATATTGAAAAGGGGAGAAGTTCGGTTTTTATTGCATATATCGACGTTTCAGCCGGATTAGAGCGGTTTTACGTGTACATCTTCCGTCGGTAATATAAACGGAAAATCAAGAACATTTTAGTTAATGCTAATGAAAACACATTGTTTTTTATCATTTGTATTGGAAACAACATTATCATGTCTTTTCTTGGATCTAAATAATACGAAACCTCGCTCTATGATTTTAAGTTAAAATTCTTCATATATGGTAAAATAGTGACTTTTTCACGTTTTTCGTGTAGTGTGATTTTACGTAAATATATACGTTTTTACCAATATTTCGATACTATTTCATTTAGTATCACGATATGTTTTTTGGCCTTCAAATCTCAGAATTTTGCATAATATTGCATTTTAAGCAAGTTTTCTTGCATTTTGTTTCGTACGAAAAATCGTCGAATTTATCAATATTTTGACGTTTATCATCTCCTTTTCCTTTATGTGATTTAAACAAAATATCATCGAATTAGGCAATATTTTGCCGTTTCTTCACGTTTTTGTGAATTTTCAGTCTATGGGTATTAATTCATTATATATACGATTCAAATGATGCAAACACATAATTGATTAGATAATAACCTTAAATACTTCATTTTCAATCATCTATTTGTTTCTCGTTAAAATACTGTGTAAGATATTGAAAAGGGGAGAAGTTCTGTTTTTATTGCATATATCGACGTTTCAGCCGGATTAGAGCGGTTTTACGTGTACATCTTCCATCGGTAATATAAACGGAAAACCAAGAACATTTTAGTTAATGCTAATGAAAACACATTGTTTTTTATTATTTGTATTGGAAACAACATTGTCATATGTCTTTTCTTAGATCTAAATAATACGCAACCTCGCTCTATGATTTGAAGTTAAAATCCTCATATATGGTAAAATAGTGACTTTTTTCACGTTTTTCATGTAGTGTGATTTTACGTAAATATATACGTTTTTAACAATATTTCGAAACATTTCATGTAGTATTACGATATGTGATTTGGCCTTCAAATCTCAGAATTTCGCATAATATTGCTTTTAAGCAAGTTTTCTTGCATTTTGTTTTGTACGAAAAATCGTCGAATTTAGCAATATTTTGACGTTTATCATCTCCTTTTTCTTTATGTGATTTAAACAAAATATCATCGAATTAGGCAATATTTTGCCGTTTTTCCACGTTTTTGTGAATTTTCAGTCTATGGGTATTAATTCATTATATATACGATAAAAATGATGCAAACACATAACTGATTAGATAATAACCTTAAATACTTCATTTTCAATCATCTATTTGTTTCTCGTTAAAATACTGTGTAAGATATTGAAAAGGGGAGAAGTTCGGTTTTTATTGCATATATCGACGTTTCAGCCGGATTAGAGCGGTTTTACGTGTACATCTTCCGTCGGTAATATAAACGGAAAATCAAGAACATTTTAGTTAATGCTAATGAAAACACATTGTTTTTTATCATTTGTATTGGAAACAACATTGTCATATATCTTTTCTTGGATCTAAATAATACGAAACCTCGCTCTATGATTTGAAGTTAAAATCCTCAAATATTGTATAATAGTGACTTTTTCACGTTAATCATGTAGTTTGATATTACGTAAATATATTCATTTTTTCCAATATTTCGATACTATTTCATGTAGTATCACGATATGTGATTTGGCTTTCAAATCTCAGAATGTCGCATAATATTGCATTTTAAGCAAGTTTTCTTGCATTTTGTTTCGTACGAAAAATCATCGAATTTAGCAATATTTTGACGTTTATCATCCACTTTTCCTCTATGTGATTTAAACAAAATATCATCGAATTATGCAATATTTTGCCGTTTTTCCACGTTTTTGTGAATTTTCAGTTTATGGGTTTAATTCATTATATATACGATAAAAATGATGCAAACACATAATTGATTAGATAATAACCTTAAATACTTCATTTTCAATCATCTATTTGTTTCTCGTTAAAATACTGAGTATGATATTGAAAAGGGGAGAAGTTCGGTTTTTATTGCATATATCGACGTTTCAGCCGGATTAGAGCGGTTTTACGTGTACATCTTCCGTCGGTAATATAAACGGAAAATCAAGAACATTTTAGTTAATGCTAATGAAAACACATTGTTTTTTTATCATTTGTATTGGAAACAACATTGTCATATGTCTTTTCTTGGATCTAAATAATACGAAACCTCGCTCTATGATTTTAAGTTAAAATTCTTCATATATGGTAAAATAGTGACTTTTGCCGTTTTTTTTTATAAAAAAATATTTTGCCGTTTTTCCACGTTTTTGTGAATTTTCAGTTTATGGGTTTAATTCATTATATATACGATAAAAATGATGCAAACACATAATTGATTAGATAATAACCTTAAATACTTCATTTTCAATCATCTATTTGTTTCTCGTTAAAATACTGAGTATGATATTGAAAAGGGGAGAAGTTCGGTTTTTATTGCATATATCGACGTTTCAGCCGGATTAGAGCGGTTTTACGTGTACATCTTCCGTCGGTAATATAAACGGAAAATCAAGAACATTTTAGTTAATGCTAATGAAAACACATTGTTTTTTATCATTTGTATTGGAAACAACATTGTCATATGTCTTTTCTTGGATCTAAATAATACGAAACCTCGCTCTATGATTTTAAGTTAAAATTCTTCATATATCGTAAAATAGTGACTTTTTCACGTTTTTCGTGTAGTGTGATTTTACGTAAATATATACGTTTTTACCAATATTTCGATACTATTTCACGATATGTTTTTTGGCCTTCAAATCTCAGAATTTCGCATAATATTGCATTTTAAGCAAGTTTTCTTGCATTTTGTTTCGTACGAAAAATCGTCGAATTTAGCAATATTTTGACGTTTATCATCTCCTTTTCCTTTATGTGATTTAAACAAAATATCATCGAATTAGGCAATATTTTGCCGTTTCTTCACGTTTTTGTGAATTTTCAGTCTATGGGTATTAATTCATTATATATACGATACAAATGATGCAAACACATAATTGATTAGATAATAACCTTAAATACTTCATTTTCAATCATCTATTTGTTTCTCGTTAAAATACTGTGTAAGATATTGAAAAGGGGAGAAGTTCTGTTTTTATTGCATATATCGACGTTTCAGCCGGATTAGAGCGGTTTTACGTGTACATCTTCCATCGGTAATATAAACGGAAAACCAAGAACATTTTAGTTAATGCTAATGAAAACACATTTTTTTTATTATTTGTATTGGAAACAACATTGTCATATGTCTTTTCTTAGATCTAAATAATACGCAACCTCGCTCTATGATTTGAAGTTAAAATCCTCATATATGGTAAAATAGTGACTTTTTTCACGTTTTTCATGTAGTGTGATTTTACGTAAATATATACGTTTTTAACAATATTTCGAAACATTTCATGTAGTATTACGATATGTGATTTGGCCTTCAAATCTCAGAATTTCGCATAAAATTGCATTTTAAGCAAGTTTTCTTGCATTTTGTTTTGTACGAAAAATCGTCGAATTTAGCAATATTTTGACGTTTATCATCTCCTTTTCCTTTATGTGATTTAAACAAAATATCATCGAATTAGGCAATATTTTGCCGTTTTTCCACGTTTTTGTGAATTTTCAGTCTATGGGTATTAATTCATTATATATACGATAAAAATGATGCAAACACATAACTGATTAGATAATAACCTTAAATACTTCATTTTCAATCATCTATTTGTTTCTCGTTAAAATACTGTGTAAGATATTGAAAAGGGGAGAAGTTCGGTTTTTATTGCATATATCGACGTTTCAGCCGGATTAGAGCGGTTTTACGTGTACATCTTCCGTCGGTAATATAAACGGAAAATCAAGAACATTTTAGTTAATGCTAATGAAAACACATTGTTTTTTATCATTTGTATTGGAAACAACATTGTCATATGTCTTTTCTTGGATCTAAATAATACGAAACCTCGCTCTATGATTTTAAGTTAAAATTCTTCATATATGGTAAAATAGTGACTTTTTCACGTTTTTCGTGTAGTGTGATTTTACGTAAATATATACGTTTTTACCAATATTTCGATACTATTTCATTTAGTATCACGATATGTTTTTTGGCCTTCAAATCTCAGAATTTTGAATAATATTGCATTTTAAGCAAGTTTTCTTGCATTTTGTTTCGTACGAAAAATCGTCGAATTTATCAATATTTTGACGTTTATCATCTCCGTTTCCTTTATGTGATTTAAACAAAATATCATCGAATTAGGCAATATTTTGCCGTTTTTCCACTTTTTTGTGAATTTTCAGTCTATGGGTATTAATTCATTATATATACGATAAAAATGATGCAAGCACATAACTGATTAGATAATAACCTTAAATAGTTCATTTTCAATCAACTATTTGTTTCTCATTAAAATACTGAGTAAGATATTAAAAAGGGGAGAAGTTCTGTTTTTATTGCATATATCGACGTTTCAGCCGGAATAGAGCGTTTTTCGTGTACATTTTCTTTAGGTAAAATAAACGGAAAATCAGGAACATTTTAGTTAATGCTAATGAAAGCACATTGTTTTTTATCATTTGTATTGAAAACAACATTGTCATATATCTTTTCTTGGATCTAAATAATACGAAACCTCGCTCTATGATTTGAAGTTAAAATCCTCAAATATTGAATAATAGTGACTTTTTCACGTTAATCATGTAGTTTGATATTACGTAAATATATTAATTTTTACCAATATTTCGATACTATTTCATGTAGTATCACGATATGTGATTTGGCTTTCAAATCTCAGAATGTCGCATAATATTGCATTTTAAGCAAGTTTTCTTGCATTTTGTTTCGTACGAAAAATCATCGAATTTAGCAATATTTTGACGTTTATCACCCACTTTTCCTCTATGTGATTTAAACAAAATATCATCGAATTATGCAATATTTTGCCGTTTTTCCACGTTTTTGTGAATTTTCAGTTTATGCGTTTAATTCATTATATATACGATAAAAATGATGCAAACACATAATTGATTAGATAATAACCTTAAATACTTCATTTTCAATCATCTATTTGTTTCTCGTTAAAATACTGTGTAAGATTTTAGAAGAAGTTCGGTTTTTATTGCATATATCGACGTTTCAGCCGGATTAGAGCGGTTTTACGTGTTAATCTTCCATCGGTAATATAAACGGAAAACCAAGAACATTTTAGTTAATGCTAATGAAAACACATTGTTTTTTATTATTTGTATTGGAAACAACATTGTCGTGTCTCTTCTTAGATCTAAATAATACGAAACCTCGCTCTATGATTTGAAGTTAAAATCCTCATATATGGTAAAATAGTGACTTTTTCACGTTTTTCATGTAGTGTGATTTTACGTAAATATATACGTTTTTACCAATATTTCGATACTATTTCATGTAGTATCACGATATGTTTTTTGGCCTTCAAATCTCAGAATTTCGCATAATATTGCATTTTAAGCAAGTTTTCTTGCATTTTGTTTCGTACGAAAAATCGTCGAATTTAGCAATATTTTGACGTTTATCATCTCCTTTTCCTTTATGTGATTTAAACAAAATATCATCGAATTAGGCAATATTTTGCCGTTTTTCCACGTTTTTGTGAATTTTCAGTCTATGGGTATTAATTCATTATATATACGATAAAAATGATGCAAACACATAATTGATTAGATAATAACCTTAAATACTTCATTTTCAATCAACTATTTGTTTCTCGTTAAAATACTGTGTAAGATATTGAAAAGGGGAGAAGTTCGGTTTTTATTGCATATATCGACGTTTCAGCCGGATTAGAGCGGTTTTACGTGTACATCTTCCATCGGTAATATAAACGGAAAACCAAGAACATTTTAGTTAATGCTAATGAAAACACATTGTTTTTTATTATTTGTATTGGAAACAACATTGTCATATGTCTTTTCGTAGATCTAAATAATACGAAACCTCGCTCTATGATTTGAAGTTAAAATCCTCATATATGGTAAAATAGTGACTTTTTTCACGTTTTTCATGTAGTGTGATTTTACGTAAATATATACGTTTTTACCAATATTTCGATACTATTTCATGTAGTATCACGATATGTTTTTTGCCCTTCAAATCTCAGAATTTCGCATAATATTGCATTTTAAGCAAGTTTTCTTGCATTTTGTTTCGTACGAAAAATCGTCGAATTTAGCAATATTTTGACGTTTATCATCTCCTTTTCCTTTATGTGATTTAAACAAAATATCATCGAATTAGGCAATATTTTGCCGTTTTGTGAATTTTCAGTCTATGGGTATTAATTCATTATATATACGATAAAAATGATGCAAACACATAATTGATTAGATAATAACCTTAAATACTTCATTTTCAATCATCTATTTGTTTCTCGTTAAAATACTGTGTAAGATATTGAAAAGGGGAGAAGTTCGGTTTTTATTGCATATATCGACGTTTCAGCCGGATTAGAGCGGTTTTACGTGTACATCTTCCGTCGGTAATATAAACGGAAAATCAAGAACATTTTAGTTAATGCTAATGAAAACACATTGTTTTTTATCATTTGTATTGGAAACAACATTGTCATATGTCTTTTCTTGGATCTAAATAATACGAAACCTCGCTCTATGATTTGAAGTTAAAATCCTCATATATGGTAAAATAGTGACTTTTTTCACGTTTTTCATGTAGTGTAAATATATACGTTTTTAACAATATTTCGAAACTATTTCATGTAGTATTACGATATGTGATTTGGCCTTCAAATCTCAGAATTTCGCATAATATTGCATTTTAAGCAAGTTTTCTTGCATTTTGTTTTGTACGAAAAATCGTCGAATTTAGCAATATTTTGACGTTTATCATCTCCTTTTCCTTTATGTGATTTAAACAAAATATCATCGAATTAGGCAATATTTTGCCGTTTTTCCACGTTTTTGTGAATTTTCAGTCTATGGGTATTAATTCGTTATATATACGATAAAAATGATGCAAACACATAACTGATTAGATAATAACCTTAAATAGTTCATTTTCAATCAACTATTTGTTTCTCGTTAAAATACTGAGTAAGATATTAAAAAGGGGAGAAGTTCTGTTTTTATTGCATATATCGACGTTTCAGCCGGAATAGAGCGTTTTTCGTGTACATTTTCTTTAGGTAATATAAACGGAAAACCAAGAACATTTTAGTTAATGGTAATGAAAACACATTGTTTTTTATTATTTGTATTGGAAACAACATTGTCATATGTCTTTTCGTAGATCTAAATAATACGCAACCTCGCTCTATGATTTGAAGTTAATATCCTCATATATGGTAAAATAGTGACTTTTTTCACGTTTTTCATGTAGTGTGATTTTACGTAAATATATACGTTTTTAACAATATTTCGAAACATTTCATGTAGTATTACGATATGTGATTTGGCCTTCAAATCTCAGAATTTCGCATAATATTGCATTTTAAGCAAGTTTTCTTGCATTTTGTTTTGTACGAAAAATCGTCGAATTTAGCAATATTTTGACGTTTATCATCTCCTTTTCCTTTATGTGATTTAAGCAAAATATCATCGAATTAGGCAATATTTTGCCGTTTTTCCACGTTTTTGTGAATTTTCAGTCTATGGGTATTAATTCATTATATATACGATAAAAATGATGCAAACACATAATTGATTAGATAATAACCTTAAATACTTCATTTCAATCATCTATTTGTTTCTCGTTAAAATACTGTGTAAGATATTGAAAAGGGGAGAAGTTCGGTTTTTATTGCATATATCGACGTTTCAGCCGGATTAGAGCGGTTTTACGTGTACATCTTCCGTCGGTAATATAAACGGAAAATCAAGAACATTTTAGTTAATGCTAATGAAAACACATTGTTTTTTATCATTTGTATTGGAAACAACATTATCATATGTCTTTTCTTGGATCTAAATAATACGAAACCTCGCTCTATGATTTTAAGTTAAAATTCTTCATATATGGTAAAATAGTGACTTTTTCACGTTTTTCGTGTAGTGTGATTTTACGTAAATATATACGTTTTTACCAATATTTCGATACTATTTCATTTAGTATCACGATATTTTTTTTGGCCTTCAAATCTCAGAATTTTTCATAATATTGCATTTTAAGCAAGTTTTCTTGCATTTTGTTTCGTACGAAAAATCGTCGAATTTATCAATATTTTGACGTTTATCGTTTATCATTGTTTCTCGTTTCCTTTTCCTTTATGTGATTTAAACAAAATATCATCGAATTGACGTTTATCGTTTATCATTGTTTCTCGTTTCCTTTTCCTTTATGTGATTTAAACAAAATATCATCGAATTAGGCAATATTTTGCCGTTTCTTCACGTTTTTGTGAATTTTCAGTCTATGGGTATTAATTCGTTATGTATACGATACAAATGATGCAAATGATTCACACATAATTGATTAGATAATAACCTTAAATACTTCATTTCAATCATCTATTTGTTTCTCGTTAAAATACTGTGTAAGATATTGAAAAGGGGAGAAGTTCGGTTTTTATTGCATATATCGACGTTTCAGCCGGATTAGAGCGGTTTTACGTGTACATCTTCCGTCGGTAATATAAACGGAAAATCAAGAACATTTTAGTTAATGCTAATGAAAACACATTGTTTTTTATCATTTGTATTGGAAACAACATTGTCATATATATTTTCTTGGATCTAAATAATACGAAACCTCGCTCTATGATTTGAAGTTAAAATCCTCAAATATTGTATAATAGTGACTTTTTCACGTTAATCATGTAGTTTGATATTACGTAAATATATTCATTTTTTCCAATATTTCGATACTATTTCATGTAGTATCACGATATGTGATTTGGCTTTCAAATCTCAGAATGTCGCATAATATTGCATTTTAAGCAAGTTTTCTTGCATTTTGTTTCGTACGAAAAATCATCGAATTTAGCAATATTTTGACGTTTATCATCCACTTTTCCTCTATGTGATTTAAACAAAATATCATCGAATTATGCAATATTTTGCCGTTTTTCCACGTTTTTGTGAATTTTCAGTTTATGGGTTTAATTCATTATATATACGATAAAAATGATGCAAACACATAATTGATTAGATAATAACCTTAAATACTTCATTTTCAATCATCTATTTGTTTCTCGTTAAAATACTGAGTATGATATTGAAAAGGGGAGAAGTTCGGTTTTTATTGCATATATCGACGTTTCAGCCGGATTAGAGCGGTTTTACGTGTACATCTTACGTCGGTAATATAAACGGAAAATCAAGAACATTTTAGTTAATGCTAATGAAAACACATTGTTTTTTTATCATTTGTATTGGAAACAACATTGTCATATGTCTTTTCTTGGATCTAAATAATACGAAACCTCGCTCTATGATTTTAAGTTAAAATTCTTCATATATGGTAAAATAGTGACTTTTGCCGGTTTTTTTTATAAAAAAATATTTTGCCGTTTTTCCACGTTTTTGTGAATTTTCAGTTTATGGGTTTAATTCATTATATATACGATAAAAATGATGCAAACACATAATTGATTAGATAATAACCTTAAATACTTCATTTTCAATCATCTATTTGTTTCTCGTTAAAATACTGAGTATGATATTGAAAAGGGGAGAAGTTCGGTTTTTATTGCATATATCGACGTTTCAGCCGGATTAGAGCGGTTTTACGTGTACATCTTCCGTCGGTAATATAAACGGAAAATCAAGAACATTTTAGTTAATGCTAATGAAAACACATTGTTTTTTATCATTTGTATTGGAAACAACATTGTCATATGTCTTTTCTTGGATCTAAATAATACGAAACCTCGCTCTATGATTTTAAGTTAAAATTCTTCATATATGGTAAAATAGTGACTTTTTCACGTTTTTCGTGTAGTGTGATTTTACGTAAATATATACGTTTTTACCAATATTTCGATACTATTTCATGTAGTATCACGATATGCTTTTTGGCCTTCAAATTTCAGAATTTCGCATAATATTGCATTTTAAGCAAGTTTTCTTGCATTTTGTTTCGTACGAAAAATCGTCGAATTTAGCAATATTTTGAAGTTTATCATCTCCTTTTCCTTTATGTGATTTAAACAAAATATCATCGAATTAGGCAATATTTTGCCGTTTTTCCACGTTTTTGTGAATTTTCAGTCTATGGGTATTAATTCATTATATATACGATAAAAATGATGCAAACACATAACTGATTAGATAATAACCTTAAATAGTTCATTTTCAATCAACTATTTGTTTCTCGTTAAAATACTGAGTAAGATATTAAAAAGGGGAGAAGTTCTGTTTTTATTGCATATATCGACGTTTCAGCCGGAATAGAGCGTTTTTCGTGTACATTTTCTTTAGGTAATATAAACGGAAAATCAGGAACATTTTAGTTAATGCTAATGAAAACACATTGTTTTTTATCATTTGTATTGAAAACAACATTGTCATATATCTTTTCTTGGATCTAAATAATACGAAACCTCGCTCTATGATTTGAAGTTAAAATCCTCAAATATTGTATAATAGTGACTTTTTCACGTTAATCATGTAGTTTGATATTACGTAAATATATTCATTTTTACCAATATTTCGATACTATTTCATGTAGTATCACGATATGTGATTTGGCTTTCAAATCTCAGAATGTCGCATAATATTGCATTTTAAGCAAGTTTTCTTGCATTTTGTTTCGTACGAAAAATCATCGAATTTAGCAATATTTTGACGTTTATCACCCACTTTTCCTCTATGTGATTTAAACAAAATATCATCGAATTATGCAATATTTTGCCGTTTTTCCACGTTTTTGTGAATTTTCAGTCTATGGGTTTAATTCATTATATATACGATAAAAATGATGCAAACACATAATTGATTAGATAATAACCTTAAATACTTCATTTTCAATCATCTATTTGTTTCTCGTTAAAATACTGTGTAAGATTTTAGAAGAAGTTCGGTTTTTATTGCATATATCGACGTTTCAGCCGGATTAGAGCGGTTTTACGTGTTAATCTTCCATCGGTAATATAAACGGAAAACCAAGAACATTTTAGTTAATGCTAATGAAAACACATTGTTTTATATTATTTGTATTGGAAACAACATTGTCATATGTCTTTTCTTAGATCTAAATAATACGCAACCTCGCTCTATAATTTGAAGTTAAAATCCTCATATATGGTAAAATAGTGAATTTTTTCACGTTTTTCATGTAGTGTAATTTTACGTAAATATATACGTTTTTACCAATATTTCGATACTATTTCATGTAGTATCACGATATGTTTTTTGCCCTTCAAATCTCAGAATTTCGCATAATATTGGATTTTAAGCAAGTTTTCTTGCATTTTGTTTCGTACGAAAAATCGTCGAATTTAGCAATATTTTGACGTTTATCATCTCCTTTTCCTTTATGTGATTTAAACAAAATATCATCGAATTAGGCAATATTTTGCCGTTTTTCCACGTTTTTGTGAATTTTCAGTCTATGGGTATTAATTCATTATATATACGATAAAAATGATGCAAACACATAACTGATTAGATAATAACCTTAAATAGTTCATTTTCAATCAACTATTTGTTTCTCGTTAAAATACTGCGTAAGATATTAAAAAGGGGAGAAGTTCTGTTTTTATTGCATATATCGACGTTTCAGCCGGAATAGAGCGTTTTTCGTGTACATTTTCTTTAGGTAATATAAACGGAAAATCAGGAACATTTTAGTTAATGCTAATGAAAACACATTGTTTTTTATCATTTGTATTGAAAACAACATTGTCATATATCTTTTCTTGGATCTAAATAAAACGAAACCTCGCTCTATGATTTGAAGTTAAAATCCTCAAATATTGTATAATAGTGACTTTTTCACGTTAATCATGTAGTTTGATATTACGTAAATATATTCATTTTTACCAATATTTCGATACTATTTCATGTAGTATCACGATATGTGATTTGGCTTTCAAATCTCAGAATGTCGCATAATATTGCATTTTAAGCAAGTTTTCTTGCATTTTGTTTCGTACGAAAAATCATCGAATTTAGCAATATTTTGACGTTTATCATCCACTTTTCCTCTATGTGATTTAAACAAAATATCATTGAATTATGCAATATTTTGCCGTTTTTCCACGTTTTTGTGAATTTTCAGTTTATGGGTTTAATTCATTATATATACGATAAAAATGATGCAAACACATAATTGATTAGATAATAACCTTAAATACTTCATTTTCAATCATCTATTTGTTTCTCGTTAAAATACTGTGTAAGATATTGAAAAGGGGAGAAGTTCGGTTTTTATTGCATATATCGACGTTTCAGCCGGATTAGAGCGGTTTTACGTGTACATCTTCCATCGGTAATATAAACGGAAAACCAAGAACATTTTAGTTAATGCTAATGAAAACACATTGTTTTTTATTATTTGTATTGGAAACAACATTGTCATATGTCTTTTCTTAGATCTAAATAATACGCAACCTCGCTCTATGATTTGAAGTTAAAATCCTCATGTATGGTAAAATAGTGACTTTTTTCACGTTTTTCATGTAGTGTGATTTTACGTAAATATATACGTTTTTAACAATATTTCGAAACATTTCATGTAGTATTACGATATGTGATTTGGCCTTCAAATCTCAGAATTTCGCATAATATTGCATTTTAAGCAAGTTTTCTTGCATTTTGTTTTGTACGAAAAATCGTCGAATTTAGCAATATTTTGACGTTTATCATCTCCTTTTCCTTTATGTGATTTAAACAAAATATCATCGAATTAGGCAATATTTTGCCGTTTTTCTACGTTTTTGTGAATTTTCAGTCTATGGGTATTAATTCATTATATATACGATAAAAATGATGCAAACACATAATTGATTAGATAATAACCTTAAATACTTCATTTTCAATCAACTATTTGTTTCTCGTTAAAATACTGAGTAAGATATTAAAAAGGGGATAAGTTCTGTTTTTATTGCATATATCGACGTTCCAGCCGGAATAGAGCGTTTTTCGTGTACATTTTCTATAGTTAATATAAACGGAAAATCAGGAACATTTTAGTTAATGCTAATGAAAACACATTGTTTTTTATCATTTGTATTGAAAACAACATTGTCATATATCTTTTCTTGGATCTAAATAATACGAAACCTCGCTCTATGATTTGAAGTTAAAATCCTCAAATATTGTATAATAGTGACTTTTTCACGTTAATCATGTAGTTTGATGTTACGTAAATATATTCATTTTTACCAATATTTCGATACTATTTCATGTAGTATCACGCTATGTGATTTGGCTTTCAAATCTCAGAATGTCGCATAATATTGCATTTTAAGCAAGTTTTCTTGCATTTTGTTTCGTACGAAAAATCATCGAATTTAGCAATATTTTGACGTTTATCACCCACTTTTCCTCTATGTGATTTAAACAAAATATCATCGAATTATGCAATATTTTGCCGTTTTTCCACGTTTTTGTGAATTTTCAGTCTATGGGTTTAATTCATTATATATACGATAAAAATGATGCAAACACATAATTGATTAGATAATAACCTTAAATACTTCATTTTCAATCATCTATTTGTTTCTCGTTAAAATACTGTGTAAGATTTTAGAAGAAGTTCGGTTTTTATTGCATATATCGACGTTTCAGCCGGATTAGAGCGGTTTTACGTGTTAATCTTCCATCGGTAATATAAACGGAAAACCAAGAACATTTTAGTTAATGCTAATGAAAACACATTGTTTTTTATTATTTGTATTGGAAACAACATTGTCATATGTCTTTTCTTAGATCTAAATAATACGCAACCTCGCTCTATAATTTGAAGTTAAAATCCTCATATATGGTAAAATAGTGACTTTTTTCACGTTTTTCATGTAGTGTAATTTTACGTAAATATATACGTTTTTACCAATATTTCGATACTATTTCATGTAGTATCACGATATGTTTTTTGCCCTTCAAATCTCAGAATTTCGCATAATATTGCATTTTAAGCAAGTTTTCTTGCATTTTGTTTCGTACGAAAAATCGTCGAATTTAGCAATATTTTGACGTTTATCATCTCCTTTTCCTTTATGTGATTTAAACAAAATATCATCGAATTAGGCAATATTTTGCCGTTTTTCCACGTTTTTGTGAATTTTCAGTCTATGGGTATTAATTCATTATATATACGATAAAAATGATGCAAACACATAACTGATTAGATAATAACCTTAAATAGTTCATTTTCAATCAACTATTTGTTTCTCGTTAAAATACTGAGTAAGATATTAAAAAGGGGAGAAGTTCTGTTTTTATTGCATATATCGACGTTTCAGCCGGAATAGAGCGTTTTTCGTGTACATTTTCTTTAGGTAATATAAACGGAAAATCAGGAACATTTTAGTTAATGCTAATGAAAACACATTGTTTTTTATCATTTGTATTGAAAACAACATTGTCATATATCTTTTCTTGGATCTAAATAATACGAAACCTCGCTCTATGATTTGAAGTTAAAATCCTCAAATATTGTATAATAGTGACTTTTTCACGTTAATCATGTAGTTTGATATTACGTAAATATATTCATTTTTACCAATATTTCGATACTATTTCATGTAGTATCACGATATGTGATTTGGCTTTCAAATCTCAGAATGTCGCATAATATTGCATTTTAAGCAAGTTTTCTTGCATTTTGTTTCGTACGAAAAATCATCGAATTTAGCAATATTTTGACGTTTATCATCCACTTTTCCTCTATGTGATTTAAACAAAATATCATTGAATTATGCAATATTTTGCCGTTTTTCCACGTTTTTGTGAATTTTCAGTTTATGGGTTTAATTCATTATATATACGATAAAAATGATGCAAACACATAATTGATTAGATAATAACCTTAAATACTTCATTTTCAATCATCTATTTGTTTCTCGTTAAAATACTGTGTAAGATATTGAAAAGGGGAGAAGTTCGGTTTTTATTGCATATATCGACGTTTCAGCCGGATTAGAGCGGTTTTACGTGTACATCTTCCATCGGTAATATAAACGGAAAACCAAGAACATTTTAGTTAATGCTAATGAAAACACATTGTTTTTTATTATTTGTATTGGAAACAACATTGTCATATGTCTTTTCTTAGATCTAAATAATACGCAACCTCGCTCTATAATTTGAAGTTAAAATCCTCATATATGGTAAAATAGTGACTTTTTTCACGTTTTTCATGTAGTGTGATTTTACGTAAATATATACGTTTTTAACAATATTTCGAAACATTTCATGTAGTATTACGATATGTGATTTGGCCTTCAAATCTCAGAATTTCGCATAATATTGCATTTTAAGCAAGTTTTCTTGCATTTTGTTTTGTACGAAAAATCGTCGAATTTAGCAATATTTTGACGTTTATCATCTCCTTTTCCTTTATGTGATTTAAACAAAATATCATCGAATTAGGCAATATTTTGCCGTTTTTCCACGTTTTTGTGAATTTTCAGTCTATGGGTATTAATTCATTATATATACGATAAAAATGATGCAAACACATAATTGATTAGATAATAACCTTAAATACTTCATTTTCAATCATCTATTTGTTTCTCGTTAAAATACTGTGTAAGATATTGAAAAGGGGAGAAGTTCGGTTTTTATTGCATATATCGACGTTTCAGCCGGATTAGAGCGGTTTTACGTGTACATCTTCCGTCGGTAATATAAACGGAAAATCAAAAACATTTTAGTTAATGCTAATGAAAACACATTGTTTTTTATCATTTGTATTGGAAACAACATTGTCATAGGTCTTTTCTTGGATCTAAATAATAGGAAACCTCGCTCTATGATTTGAAGTTAAAATTCTTCATATATGGTAAAATAGTGACTTTTTCACGTTTTTCATGAAGTGTGATTTTACGTAAATATATACGTTTTTACCAATATTTCGATACTATTTCATGTAGTATCACGATATGCTTTTTGGCCTTCAAATTTCAGAATTTCGCATAATATTGCATTTTAAGCAAGTTTTCTTGCATTTTGTTTCGTACGAAAAATCGTCGAATTTAGCAATATTTTGAAGTTTATCATCTCCTTTTCCTTTATGTGATTTAAACAAAATATCATCGAATTAGGCAATATTTTGCCGTTTTTCCACGTTTTTGTGAATTTTCAGTCTATGGGTATTAATTCATTATATATACGATAAAAATGATGCAAACACATAACTGATTAGATAATAACCTTAAATAGTTCATTTTCAATCAACTATTTGTTTCTCGTTAAAATACTGAGTAAGATATTAAAAAGGGGAGAAGTTCTGTTTTTATTGCATATATCGACGTTTCAGCCGGAATAGAGCGTTTTTCGTGTACATTTTCTTTAGGTAATATAAACGGAAAATCAGGAACATTTTAGTTAATGCTAATGAAAACACATTGTTTTTTATCATTTGTATTGAAAACAACATTGTCATATATCTTTTCTTGGATCTAAATAAAACGAAACCTCGCTCTATGATTTGAAGTTAAAATCCTCAAATATTGTATAATAGTGACTTTTTCACGTTAATCATGTAGTTTGATATTACGTAAATATATTCATTTTTACCAATATTTCGATACTATTTCATGTAGTATCACGATATGTGATTTGGCTTTCAAATCTCAGAATGTCGCATAATATTGCATTTTAAGCAAGTTTTCTTGCATTTTGTTTCGTACGAAAAATCATCGAATTTAGCAATATTTTGACGTTTATCATCCACTTTTCCTCTATGTGATTTAAACAAAATATCATTGAATTATGCAATATTTTGCCGTTTTTCCACGTTTTTGTGAATTTTCAGTTTATGGGTTTAATTCATTATATATACGATAAAAATGATGCAAACACATAATTGATCAGATAATAACCTTAAATACTTCATTTTCAATCATCTATTTGTTTCTCGTTAAAATACTGTGTAAGATATTGAAAAGGGGAGAAGTTCGGTTTTTATTGCATATATCGACGTTTCAGCCGGATTAGAGCGGTTTTACGTGTACATCTTCCATCGGTAATATAAACGGAAAACCAAGAACATTTTAGTTAATGCTAATGAAAACACATTGTTTTTTATTATTTGTATTGGAAACAACATTGTCATATGTCTTTTCTTAGATCTAAATAATACGCAACCTCGCTCTATGATTTGAAGTTAAAATCCTCATGTATGGTAAAATAGTGACTTTTTTCACGTTTTTCATGTAGTGTGATTTTACGTAAATATATACGTTTTTAACAATATTTCGAAACATTTCATGTAGTATTACGATATGTGATTTGGCCTTCAAATCTCAGAATTTCGCATAATATTGCATTTTAAGCAAGTTTTCTTGCATTTTGTTTTGTACGAAAAATCGTCGAATTTAGCAATATTTTGACGTTTATCATCTCCTTTTCCTTTATGTGATTTAAACAAAATATCATCGAATTAGGCAATATTTTGCCGTTTTTCTACGTTTTTGTGAATTTTCAGTCTATGGGTATTAATTCATTATATATACGATAAAAATGATGCAAACACATAATTGATTAGATAATAACCTTAAATACTTCATTTTCAATCAACTATTTGTTTCTCGTTAAAATACTGAGTAAGATATTAAAAAGGGGATAAGTTCTGTTTTTATTGCATATATCGACGTTCCAGCCGGAATAGAGCGTTTTTCGTGTACATTTTCTATAGTTAATATAAACGGAAAATCAGGAACATTTTAGTTAATGCTAATGAAAACACATTGTTTTTTATCATTTGTATTGAAAACAACATTGTCATATATCTTTTCTTGGATCTAAATAATACGAAACCTCGCTCTATGATTTGAAGTTAAAATCCTCAAATATTGTATAATAGTGACTTTTTCACGTTAATCATGTAGTTTGATGTTACGTAAATATATTCATTTTTACCAATATTTCGATACTATTTCATGTAGTATCACGCTATGTGATTTGGCTTTCAAATCTCAGAATGTCGCATAATATTGCATTTTAAGCAAGTTTTCTTGCATTTTGTTTCGTACGAAAAATCATCGAATTTAGCAATATTTTGACGTTTATCACCCACTTTTCCTCTATGTGATTTAAACAAAATATCATCGAATTATGCAATATTTTGCCGTTTTTCCACGTTTTTGTGAATTTTCAGTCTATGGGTTTAATTCATTATATATACGATAAAAATGATGCAAACACATAATTGATTAGATAATAACCTTAAATACTTCATTTTCAATCATCTATTTGTTTCTCGTTAAAATACTGTGTAAGATTTTAGAAGAAGTTCGGTTTTTATTGCATATATCGACGTTTCAGCCGGATTAGAGCGGTTTTACGTGTTAATCTTCCATCGGTAATATAAACGGAAAACCAAGAACATTTTAGTTAATGCTAATGAAAACACATTGTTTTTTATTATTTGTATTGGAAACAACATTGTCATATGTCTTTTCTTAGATCTAAATAATACGCAACCTCGCTCTATAATTTGAAGTTAAAATCCTCATATATGGTAAAATAGTGACTTTTTTCACGTTTTTCATGTAGTGTAATTTTACGTAAATATATACGTTTTTACCAATATTTCGATACTATTTCATGTAGTATCACGATATGTTTTTTGCCCTTCAAATCTCAGAATTTCGCATAATATTGCATTTTAAGCAAGTTTTCTTGCATTTTGTTTCGTACGAAAAATCGTCGAATTTAGCAATATTTTGACGTTTATCATCTCCTTTTCCTTTATGTGATTTAAACAAAATATCATCGAATTAGGCAATATTTTGCCGTTTTTCCACGTTTTTGTGAATTTTCAGTCTATGGGTATTAATTCATTATATATACGATAAAAATGATGCAAACACATAACTGATTAGATAATAACCTTAAATAGTTCATTTTCAATCAACTATTTGTTTCTCGTTAAAATACTGAGTAAGATATTAAAAAGGGGAGAAGTTCTGTTTTTATTGCATATATCGACGTTTCAGCCGGAATAGAGCGTTTTTCGTGTACATTTTCTTTAGGTAATATAAACGGAAAATCAGGAACATTTTAGTTAATGCTAATGAAAACACATTGTTTTTTATCATTTGTATTGAAAACAACATTGTCATATATCTTTTCTTGGATCTAAATAATACGAAACCTCGCTCTATGATTTGAAGTTAAAATCCTCAAATATTGTATAATAGTGACTTTTTCACGTTAATCATGTAGTTTGATATTACGTAAATATATTCATTTTTACCAATATTTCGATACTATTTCATGTAGTATCACGATATGTGATTTGGCTTTCAAATCTCAGAATGTCGCATAATATTGCATTTTAAGCAAGTTTTCTTGCATTTTGTTTCGTACGAAAAATCATCGAATTTAGCAATATTTTGACGTTTATCATCCACTTTTCCTCTATGTGATTTAAACAAAATATCATTGAATTATGCAATATTTTGCCGTTTTTCCACGTTTTTGTGAATTTTCAGTTTATGGGTTTAATTCATTATATATACGATAAAAATGATGCAAACACATAATTGATTAGATAATAACCTTAAATACTTCATTTTCAATCATCTATTTGTTTCTCGTTAAAATACTGTGTAAGATATTGAAAAGGGGAGAAGTTCGGTTTTTATTGCATATATCGACGTTTCAGCCGGATTAGAGCGGTTTTACGTGTACATCTTCCATCGGTAATATAAACGGAAAACCAAGAACATTTTAGTTAATGCTAATGAAAACACATTGTTTTTTATTATTTGTATTGGAAACAACATTGTCATATGTCTTTTCTTAGATCTAAATAATACGCAACCTCGCTCTATAATTTGAAGTTAAAATCCTCATATATGGTAAAATAGTGACTTTTTTCACGTTTTTCATGTAGTGTAATTTTACGTAAATATATACGTTTTTACCAATATTTCGATACTATTTCATGTAGTATCACGATATGTTTTTTGCCCTTCAAAACTCAGAATTTCGCATAATATTGCATTTTAAGCAAGTTTTCTTGCATTTTGTTTCGTACGAAAAATCGTCGAATTTAGCAATATTTTGACGTTTATCATCTCCTTTTCCTTTATGTGATTTAAACAAAATATCATCGAATTAGGCAATATTTTGCCGTTTTTCCACGTTTTTGTGAATTTTCAGTCTATGGGTATTAATTCATTATATATACGATAAAAATGATGCAAACACATAACTGATTAGATAATAACCTTAAATAGTTCATTTTCAATCAACTATTTGTTTCTCGTTAAAATACTGAGTAAGATATTAAAAAGGGGATAAGTTCTGTTTTTATTGCATATATCGACGTTCCAGCCGGAATAGAGCGTTTTTCGTGTACATTTTCTATAGTTAATATAAACGGAAAATCAGGAACATTTTAGTTAATGCTAATGAAAACACATTGTTTTTTATCATTTGTATTGAAAACAACATTGTCATATATCTTTTCTTGGATCTAAATAATACGAAACCTCGCTCTATGATTTGAAGTTAAAATCCTCAAATATTGTATAATAGTGACTTTTTCACGTTAATCATGTAGTTTGATGTTACGTAAATATATTCATTTTTACCAATATTTCGATACTATTTCATGTAGTATCACGCTATGTGATTTGGCTTTCAAATCTCAGAATGTCGCATAATATTGCATTTTAAGCAAGTTTTCTTGCATTTTGTTTCGTACGAAAAATCATCGAATTTAGCAATATTTTGACGTTTATCACCCACTTTTCCTCTATGTGATTTAAACAAAATATCATCGAATTATGCAATATTTTGCCGTTTTTCCACGTTTTTGTGAATTTTCAGTCTATGGGTTTAATTCATTATATATACGATAAAAATGATGCAAACACATAATTGATTAGATAATAACCTTAAATACTTCATTTTCAATCATCTATTTGTTTCTCGTTAAAATACTGTGTAAGATTTTAGAAGAAGTTCGGTTTTTATTGCATATATCGACGTTTCAGCCGGATTAGAGCGGTTTTACGTGTTAATCTTCCATCGGTAATATAAACGGAAAACCAAGAACATTTTAGTTAATGCTAATGAAAACACATTGTTTTTTATTATTTGTATTGGAAACAACATTGTCATATGTCTTTTCTTAGATCTAAATAATACGCAACCTCGCTCTATAATTTGAAGTTAAAATCCTCATATATGGTAAAATAGTGACTTTTTTCACGTTTTTCATGTAGTGTAATTTTACGTAAATATATACGTTTTTACCAATATTTCGATACTATTTCATGTAGTATCACGATATGTTTTTTGCCCTTCAAATCTCAGAATTTCGCATAATATTGCATTTTAAGCAAGTTTTCTTGCATTTTGTTTCGTACGAAAAATCGTCGAATTTAGCAATATTTTGACGTTTATCATCTCCTTTTCCTTTATGTGATTTAAACAAAATATCATCGAATTAGGCAATATTTTGCCGTTTTTCCACGTTTTTGTGAATTTTCAGTCTATGGGTATTAATTCATTATATATACGATAAAAATGATGCAAACACATAACTGATTAGATAATAACCTTAAATAGTTCATTTTCAATCAACTATTTGTTTCTCGTTAAAATACTGAGTAAGATATTAAAAAGGGGAGAAGTTCTGTTTTTATTGCATATATCGACGTTTCAGCCGGAATAGAGCGTTTTTCGTGTACATTTTCTTTAGGTAATATAAACGGAAAATCAGGAACATTTTAGTTAATGCTAATGAAAACACATTGTTTTTTATCATTTGTATTGAAAACAACATTGTCATATATCTTTTCTTGGATCTAAATAATACGAAACCTCGCTCTATGATTTGAAGTTAAAATCCTCAAATATTGTATAATAGTGACTTTTTCACGTTAATCATGTAGTTTGATATTACGTAAATATATTCATTTTTACCAATATTTCGATACTATTTCATGTAGTATCACGATATGTGATTTGGCTTTCAAATCTCAGAATGTCGCATAATATTGCATTTTAAGCAAGTTTTCTTGCATTTTGTTTCGTACGAAAAATCATCGAATTTAGCAATATTTTGACGTTTATCATCCACTTTTCCTCTATGTGATTTAAACAAAATATCATTGAATTATGCAATATTTTGCCGTTTTTCCACGTTTTTGTGAATTTTCAGTTTATGGGTTTAATTCATTATATATACGATAAAAATGATGCAAACACATAATTGATTAGATAATAACCTTAAATACTTCATTTTCAATCATCTATTTGTTTCTCGTTAAAATACTGTGTAAGATATTGAAAAGGGGAGAAGTTCGGTTTTTATTGCATATATCGACGTTTCAGCCGGATTAGAGCGGTTTTACGTGTACATCTTCCATCGGTAATATAAACGGAAAACCAAGAACATTTTAGTTAATGCTAATGAAAACACATTGTTTTTTATTATTTGTATTGGAAACAACATTGTCATATGTCTTTTCTTAGATCTAAATAATACGCAACCTCGCTCTATAATTTGAAGTTAAAATCCTCATATATGGTAAAATAGTGACTTTTTTCACGTTTTTCATGTAGTGTAATTTTACGTAAATATATACGTTTTTACCAATATTTCGATACTATTTCATGTAGTATCACGATATGTTTTTTGCCCTTCAAATCTCAGAATTTCGCATAATATTGCATTTTAAGCAAGTTTCCTTGCATTTTGTTTCGTACGAAAAATCGTCGAATTTAGCAATATTTTGACGTTTATCATCTCCTTTTCCTTTATGTGATTTAAACAAAATATCATCGAATTAGGCAATATTTTGCCGTTTTTCTACGTTTTTGTGAATTTTCAGTCTATGGGTATTAATTCATTATATATACGATAAAAATGATGCAAACACATAATTGATTAGATAATAACCTTAAATACTTCATTTTCAATCAACTATTTGTTTCTCGTTAAAATACTGAGTAAGATATTAAAAAGGGGATAAGTTCTGTTTTTATTGCATATATCGACGTTCCAGCCGGAATAGAGCGTTTTTCGTGTACATTTTCTATAGTTAATATAAACGGAAAATCAGGAACATTTTAGTTAATGCTAATACTTGGAGCTAATACTTGGAGCTATGAAAACACACAGGATTATGCAAACAAGTTTGGTCAGTTTATGATAAGATTTCTCATAATTTCGAGTGAAATAGATTTCATTTTATTGCACAATATGTTTATAATTACTAGAACATAATATGTATTTTATTGGTGTAAGTAATAAAATTTTTATCCCACTATCAAAGCTTCTTGTTAAAATTGTTTTTTAAAAAACACATTGTTTTTTATCATTTGTATTGAAAACAACATTGTCATATATCTTTTCTTGGATCTAAATAATACGAAACCTCGCTCTATGATTTGAAGTTAAAATCCTCAAATATTGTATAATAGTGACTTTTTCACGTTAATCATGTAGTTTGATATTACGTAAATATATTCATTTTTACCAATATTTCGATACTATTTCATGTAGTATCACGCTATGTGATTTGGCTTTCAAATCTCAGAATGTCGCATAATATTGCATTTTAAGCAAGTTTTCTTGCATTTTGTTTCGTACGAAAAATCATCGAATTTAGCAATATTTTGACGTTTATCACCCACTTTTCCTCTATGTGATTTAAACAAAATATCATCGAATTATGCAATATTTTGCCGTTTTTCCACGTTTTTGTGAATTTTCAGTCTATGGGTTTAATTCATTATATATACGATAAAAATGATGCAAACACATAATTGATTAGATAATAACCTTAAATACTTCATTTTCAATCATCTATTTGTTTCTCGTTAAAATACTGTGTAAGATTTTAGAAGAAGTTCGGTTTTTATTGCATATATCGACGTTTCAGCCGGATTAGAGCGGTTTTACGTGTTAATCTTCCATCGGTAATATAAACGGAAAACCAAGAACATTTTAGTTAATGCTAATGAAAACACATTGTTTTTTATTATTTGTATTGGAAACAACATTGTCATATGTCTTTTCTTAGATCTAAATAATACGCAACCTCGCTCTATAATTTGAAGTTAAAATCCTCATATATGGTAAAATAGTGACTTTTTTCACGTTTTTCATGTAGTGTAATTTTACGTAAATATATACGTTTTTACCAATATTTCGATACTATTTCATGTAGTATCACGATATGTTTTTTGCCCTTCAAATCTCAGAATTTCGCATAATATTGCATTTTAAGCAAGTTTTCTTGCATTTTGTTTCGTACGAAAAATCGTCGAATTTAGCAATATTTTGACGTTTATCATCTCCTTTTCCTTTATGTGATTTAAACAAAATATCATCGAATTAGGCAATATTTTGCCGTTTTTCCACGTTTTTGTGAATTTTCAGTCTATGGGTATTAATTCATTATATATACGATAAAAATGATGCAAACACATAACTGATTAGATAATAACCTTAAATAGTTCATTTTCAATCAACTATTTGTTTCTCGTTAAAATACTGAGTAAGATATTAAAAAGGGGAGAAGTTCTGTTTTTATTGCATATATCGACGTTTCAGCCGGAATAGAGCGTTTTTCGTGTACATTTTCTTTAGGTAATATAAACGGAAAATCAGGAACATTTTAGTTAATGCTAATGAAAACACATTGTTTTTTATCATTTGTATTGAAAACAACATTGTCATATATCTTTTCTTGGATCTAAATAATACGAAACCTCGCTCTATGATTTGAAGTTAAAATCCTCAAATATTGTATAATAGTGACTTTTTCACGTTAATCATGTAGTTTGATATTACGTAAATATATTCATTTTTACCAATATTTCGATACTATTTCATGTAGTATCACGATATGTGATTTGGCTTTCAAATCTCAGAATGTCGCATAATATTGCATTTTAAGCAAGTTTTCTTGCATTTTGTTTCGTACGAAAAATCATCGAATTTAGCAATATTTTGACGTTTATCATCCACTTTTCCTCTATGTGATTTAAACAAAATATCATTGAATTATGCAATATTTTGCCGTTTTTCCACGTTTTTGTGAATTTTCAGTTTATGGGTTTAATTCATTATATATACGATAAAAATGATGCAAACACATAATTGATTAGATAATAACCTTAAATACTTCATTTTCAATCATCTATTTGTTTCTCGTTAAAATACTGTGTAAGATATTGAAAAGGGGAGAAGTTCGGTTTTTATTGCATATATCGACGTTTCAGCCGGATTAGAGCGGTTTTACGTGTACATCTTCCATCGGTAATATAAACGGAAAACCAAGAACATTTTAGTTAATGCTAATGAAAACACATTGTTTTTTATTATTTGTATTGGAAACAACATTGTCATATGTCTTTTCTTAGATCTAAATAATACGCAACCTCGCTCTATAATTTGAAGTTAAAATCCTCATATATGGTAAAATAGTGACTTTTTTCACGTTTTTCATGTAGTGTAATTTTACGTAAATATATACGTTTTTACCAATATTTCGATACTATTTCATGTAGTATCACGATATGTTTTTTGCCCTTCAAATCTCAGAATTTCGCATAATATTGCATTTTAAGCAAGTTTTCTTGCATTTTGTTTCGTACGAAAAATCGTCGAATTTAGCAATATTTTGACGTTTATCATCTCCTTTTCCTTTATGTGATTTAAACAAAATATCATCGAATTAGGCAATATTTTGCCGTTTTTCCACGTTTTTGTGAATTTTCAGTCTATGGGTATTAATTCATTATATATACGATAAAAATGATGCAAACACATAACTGATTAGATAATAACCTTAAATAGTTCATTTTCAATCAACTATTTGTTTCTCGTTAAAATACTGAGTAAGATATTAAAAAGGGGATAAGTTCTGTTTTTATTGCATATATCGACGTTCCAGCCGGAATAGAGCGTTTTTCGTGTACATTTTCTATAGTTAATATAAACGGAAAATCAGGAACATTTTAGTTAATGCTAATGAAAACACATTGTTTTTTATCATTTGTATTGAAAACAACATTGTCATATATCTTTTCTTGGATCTAAATAATACGAAACCTCGCTCTATGATTTGAAGTTAAAATCCTCAAATATTGTATAATAGTGACTTTTTCACGTTAATCATGTAGTTTGATGTTACGTAAATATATTCATTTTTACCAATATTTCGATACTATTTCATGTAGTATCACGCTATGTGATTTGGCTTTCAAATCTCAGAATGTCGCATAATATTGCATTTTAAGCAAGTTTTCTTGCATTTTGTTTCGTACGAAAAATCATCGAATTTAGCAATATTTTGACGTTTATCACCCACTTTTCCTCTATGTGATTTAAACAAAATATCATCGAATTATGCAATATTTTGCCGTTTTTCCACGTTTTTGTGAATTTTCAGTCTATGGGTTTAATTCATTATATATACGATAAAAATGATGCAAACACATAATTGATTAGATAATAACCTTAAATACTTCATTTTCAATCATCTATTTGTTTCTCGTTAAAATACTGTGTAAGATTTTAGAAGAAGTTCGGTTTTTATTGCATATATCGACGTTTCAGCCGGATTAGAGCGGTTTTACGTGTTAATCTTCCATCGGTAATATAAACGGAAAACCAAGAACATTTTAGTTAATGCTAATGAAAACACATTGTTTTTTATTATTTGTATTGGAAACAACATTGTCATATGTCTTTTCTTAGATCTAAATAATACGCAACCTCGCTCTATAATTTGAAGTTAAAATCCTCATATATGGTAAAATAGTGACTTTTTTAACGTTTTTCATGTAGTGTAATTTTACGTAAATATATACGTTTTTACCAATATTTCGATACTATTTCATGTAGTATCACGATATGTTTTTTGCCCTTCAAATCTCAGAATTTCGCATAATATTGCATTTTAAGCAAGTTTTCTTGCATTTTGTTTCGTACGAAAAATCGTCGAATTTAGCAATATTTTGACGTTTATCATCTCCTTTTCCTTTATGTGATTTAAACAAAATATCATCGAATTAGGCAATATTTTGCCGTTTTTCCACGTTTTTGTGAATTTTCAGTCTATGGGTATTAATTCATTATATATACGATAAAAATGATGCAAACACATAACTGATTAGATAATAACCTTAAATAGTTCATTTTCAATCAACTATTTGTTTCTCGTTAAAATACTGAGTAAGATATTAAAAAGGGGAGAAGTTCTGTTTTTATTGCATATATCGACGTTTCAGCCGGAATAGAGCGTTTTTCGTGTACATTTTCTTTAGGTAATATAAACGGAAAATCAGGAACATTTTAGTTAATGCTAATGAAAACACATTGTTTTTTATCATTTGTATTGAAAACAACATTGTCATATATCTTTTCTTGGATCTAAATAATACGAAACCTCGCTCTATGATTTGAAGTTAAAATCCTCAAATATTGTATAATAGTGACTTTTTCACGTTAATCATGTAGTTTGATATTACGTAAATATATTCATTTTTACCAATATTTCGATACTATTTCATGTAGTATCACGATATGTGATTTGGCTTTCAAATCTCAGAATGTCGCATAATATTGCATTTTAAGCAAGTTTTCTTGCATTTTGTTTCGTACGAAAAATCATCGAATTTAGCAATATTTTGACGTTTATCATCCACTTTTCCTCTATGTGATTTAAACAAAATATCATTGAATTATGCAATATTTTGCCGTTTTTCCACGTTTTTGTGAATTTTCAGTTTATGGGTTTAATTCATTATATATACGATAAAAATGATGCAAACACATAATTGATTAGATAATAACCTTAAATACTTCATTTTCAATCATCTATTTGTTTCTCGTTAAAATACTGTGTAAGATATTGAAAAGGGGAGAAGTTCGGTTTTTATTGCATATATCGACGTTTCAGCCGGATTAGAGCGGTTTTACGTGTACATCTTCCATCGGTAATATAAACGGAAAACCAAGAACATTTTAGTTAATGCTAATGAAAACACATTGTTTTTTATTATTTGTATTGGAAACAACATTGTCATATGTCTTTTCTTAGATCTAAATAATACGCAACCTCGCTCTATAATTTGAAGTTAAAATCCTCATATATGGTAAAATAGTGACTTTTTTCACGTTTTTCATGTAGTGTAATTTTACGTAAATATATACGTTTTTACCAATATTTCGATACTATTTCATGTAGTATCACGATATGTTTTTTGCCCTTCAAATCTCAGAATTTCGCATAATATTGCATTTTAAGCAAGTTTCCTTGCATTTTGTTTCGTACGAAAAATCGTCGAATTTAGCAATATTTTGACGTTTATCATCTCCTTTTCCTTTATGTGATTTAAACAAAATATCATCGAATTAGGCAATATTTTGCCGTTTTTCTACGTTTTTGTGAATTTTCAGTCTATGGGTATTAATTCATTATATATACGATAAAAATGATGCAAACACATAATTGATTAGATAATAACCTTAAATACTTCATTTTCAATCAACTATTTGTTTCTCGTTAAAATACTGAGTAAGATATTAAAAAGGGGATAAGTTCTGTTTTTATTGCATATATCGACGTTCCAGCCGGAATAGAGCGTTTTTCGTGTACATTTTCTATAGTTAATATAAACGGAAAATCAGGAACATTTTAGTTAATGCTAATACTTGGAGCTAATACTTGGAGCTATGAAAACACACAGGATTATGCAAACAAGTTTGGTCAGTTTATGATAAGATTTCTCATAATTTCGAGTGAAATAGATTTCATTTTATTGCACAATATGTTTATAATTACTAGAACATAATATGTATTTTATTGGTGTAAGTAATAAAATTTTTATCCCACTATCAAAGCTTCTTGTTAAAATTGTTTTTTAAAAAACACATTGTTTTTTATCATTTGTATTGAAAACAACATTGTCATATATCTTTTCTTGGATCTAAATAATACGAAACCTCGCTCTATGATTTGAAGTTAAAATCCTCAAATATTGTATAATAGTGACTTTTTCACGTTAATCATGTAGTTTGATATTACGTAAATATATTCATTTTTACCAATATTTCGATACTATTTCATGTAGTATCACGCTATGTGATTTGGCTTTCAAATCTCAGAATGTCGCATAATATTGCATTTTAAGCAAGTTTTCTTGCATTTTGTTTCGTACGAAAAATCATCGAATTTAGCAATATTTTGACGTTTATCACCCACTTTTCCTCTATGTGATTTAAACAAAATATCATCGAATTATGCAATATTTTGCCGTTTTTCCACGTTTTTGTGAATTTTCAGTCTATGGGTTTAATTCATTATATATACGATAAAAATGATGCAAACACATAATTGATTAGATAATAACCTTAAATACTTCATTTTCAATCATCTATTTGTTTCTCGTTAAAATACTGTGTAAGATTTTAGAAGAAGTTCGGTTTTTATTGCATATATCGACGTTTCAGCCGGATTAGAGCGGTTTTACGTGTTAATCTTCCATCGGTAATATAAACGGAAAACCAAGAACATTTTAGTTAATGCTAATGAAAACACATTGTTTTTTATTATTTGTATTGGAAACAACATTGTCATATGTCTTTTCTTAGATCTAAATTATACGAAACCTCGCTCTATGATTTGAAGTTAAAATCCTCATATATGGTAAAATAGTGACTTTTTTCACGTTTTTCATGTAGTGTGATTTTACGTAAATATATACGTTTTTACCAATATTTCGATACTATTTCATGTAGTATCACGATATGTTTTTTGCCCTTCAAATCTCAGAATTTCGCATAATATTGCATTTTAAGCAAGTTTTCTTGCATTTTGTTTCGTACGAAAAATCGTCGAATTTAGCAATATTTTGACGTTTATCATCTCCTTTTCCTTTATGTGATTTAAACAAAATATCATCGAATTAGGCAATATTTTGCCGTTTTTCCACGTTTTTGTGAATTTTCAGTCTATGGGTTTAATTCATTATATATACGATAAAAATGATGCAAACACATAATTGATTAGATAATAACCTTAAATACTTCATTTTCAATCATCTATTTGTTTCTCGTTACAATACTGTGTAAGATATTGAAAAGGGGAGAAGTTCGGTTTTTATTGCATATATCGACGTTTCAGCCGGATTAGAGCGGTTTTACGTGTACATCTTCCGTCGGTAATATAAACGGAAAATCAAGAACATTTTAGTTAATGCTAATGAAAACACATTGTTTTTTGTCATTTGTATTGGAAACAACATTGTCATATGTCTTTTCTTGGATCTAAATAATACGAAACCTCGCTCAATGATTTGAAGTTAAAATTCTTCATATATGGTAAAATAGTGACTTTTTCACGTTTTTCATGAAGTGTGATTTACGTAAATATATACGTTTTTACCAATATTTCGATACTATTTCATGTAGTATCACGATATGCTTTTTGGCCTTCAAATTTCAGAATTTCGCATAATATTGCATTTTAAGCAAGTTTTCTTGCATTTTGTTTCGTACGAAAAATCGTCGAATTTAGCAATATTTTGAAGTTTATCATCTCCTTTTCCTTTATGTGATTTAAACAAAATATCATCGAATTAGGCAATATTTTGCCGTTTTTCCACGTTTTTGTGAATTTTCAGTCTATGGGTATTAATTCATTATATATACGATAAAAATGATGCAAACACATAACTGATTAGATAATAACCTTAAATAGTTCATTTTCAATCAACTATTTGTTTCTCGTTAAAATACTGAGTAAGATATTAAAAAGGGGAGAAGTTCTGTTTTTATTGCATATATCGACGTTTCAGCCGGAATAGAGCGTTTTTCGTGTACATTTTCTTTAGGTAATATAAACGGAAAATCAGGAACATTTTAGTTAATGCTAATAAAAACACATTGTTTTTTATCATTTGTATTGAAAACAACATTGTCATATATCTTTTCTTGGATCTAAATAATACGAAACCTCGCTCCATGATTTGAAGTTAAAATCCTCAAATATTGAATAATAGTGACTTTTTCACGTTAATCATGTAGTTTGATATTACGTAAATATATTAATTTTTACCAATATTTCGATACTATTTCATGTAGTATCACGCTATGTGATTTGGCTTTCAAATCTCAGAATGTCGCATAATATTGCATTTTATGCAAGTTTTCTTGCATTTTGTTTCGTACGAAAAATCATCGAATTTAGCAATATTTTGACGTTTATCACCCACTTTTCCTCTATGTGATTTAAACAAAATATCATCGAATTATGCAATATTTTGCCGTTTTTCCACGTTTTTGTGAATTTTCAGTCTATGGGTTTAATTCATTATATATACGATAAAAATGATGCAAACACATAATTGATTAGATAATAACCTTAAATACTTCATTTTCAATCATCTATTTGTTTCTCGTTAAAATACTGTGTAAGATTTTAGAAGAAGTTCGGTTTTTATTGCATATATCGACGTTTCAGCCGGATTAGAGCGGTTTTACGTGTTATTCTTCCATCGGTAATATAAACGGAAAACCAAGAACATTTTAGTTAATGCTAATGAAAACACATTGTTTTTTATTATTTGTATTGGAAACAACATTGTCATATGTCTTTTCGTAGATTTAAATAATACGAAACCTCGCTCTATGATTTGAAGTTAAAATCCTCATATATGGTAAAATAGTGACTTTTTTCACGTTTTTCATGTAGTGTGATTTTACGTAAATATATACGTTTTAACAATATTTCGAAACATTTCATGTAGTATTACGATATGGGATTTGGCCTTCAAATCTCAGAATTTCGCATAATATTGCATTTTAAGCAAGTTTTCTTGCATTTTGTTTTGTACGAAAAATCGTCGAATTTAGCAATATTTTGACGTTTATCATCTCCTTTTCCTTTATGTGATTTAAACAAAATATCATCGAATTAGGCAATATTTTGCCGTTTTTCCACGTTTTTGTGAATTTTCAGTCTATGGGTAATAATTCATTATATATACGATAAAAATGATGCAAACACATAATTGATTAGATAATAACCTTAAATACTTCATTTTCAATCAACTATTTGTTTCTCGTTAAAATACTGTGTAAGATATTGAAAAGGGGAGAAGTTCGGTTTTTATTGCATATATCGACGTTTCAGCCGGATTAGAGCGGTTTTACGTGTACATCTTCCATCGGTAATATAAACGGAAAACCAAGAACATTTTAGTTAATGCTAATGAAAACACATTGTTTTTTATTATTTGTATTGGAAACAACATTGTCATATGTCTTTTCGTAGATCTAAATAATACGAAACCTCGCTCTATGATTTGAAGTTAAAATCCTCATATATGGTAAAATAGTTACTTTTTTCACGTTTTTCATGTAGTGTGATTTTACGTAAATATATACGTTTTTAACAATATTTCGAAACTATTTCATGTAGTATTACGATATGTGATTTGGCCTTCAAATCTCAGAATTTCGTATAATATTGCATTTTAAGCAAGTTTTCTTGCATTTTGTTTTGTACGAAAAATCGTCGAATTTAGCAATATTTTGACGTTTATCATCTCCTTTTCGTTTATGTGATTTAAACAAAATATCATCGAATTAGGCAATATTTTGCCGTTTTTCCACGTTTTTGTGAATTTTCAGTCTATGGGTATTAATTCATTATATATACGATAAAAATGATGCAAACACATAATTGATAAGATAATAACCTTAAATACTTCATTTTCAATCATCTATTTGTTTCTCGTTAAAATACTGTGTAAGATATTGAAAAGGGGAGAAGTTCGGTTTTTATTGCATATATCGACGTTTCAGCCGGATTAGAGCGGTTTTACGTGTACATCTTCCGTCGGTAATATAAACGGAAAATCAAGAACATTTTAGTTAATGCTAATGAAAACACATTGTTTTTTATCATTTGTATTGGAAACAACATTGTCATATGTCTTTTCTTGGATCTAAATAATACGAAAACTCGCTCTATGATTTGAAGTTAAAATTCTTCATATATGGTAAAATAGTGACTTTTTCACGTTTTTCATGACGTGTGATTTTACGTAAATATATACGTTTTTACCAATATTTCGATACTATTTCATGTAGTATCACGATATGTTTTTTGGCCTTCAAATTTCAGAATTTCGCATAATATTGCATTTTAAGCAAGTTTTCTTGCATTTTGTTTCGTACGAAAAATCGTCGAATTTAGCAATATTTTGAAGTTTATCATCTCCTTTTCCTTTATGTGATTTAAACAAAATATCATCGAATTAGGCAATATTTTGCCGTTTTTCTACGTTTTTGTGAATTTTCAGTCTATGGGTATTAATTCATTATATATACGATAAAAATGATGCAAACACATAACTGATTAGATAATAACCTTAAATAGTTCATTTTCAATCAACTATTTGTTTCTCGTTAAAATACTGAGTAAGATATTAAAAAGGGGAGAAGTTCTGTTTTTATTGCATATATCGACGTTTCAGCCGGAATAGAGCGTTTTTCGTGTACATTTTCTTTAGGTAATATAAACGGAAAACCAAGAACATTTTAGTTAATGGTAATGAAAACACATTGTTTTTTATTATTTGTATTGGAAACAACATTGTCATATGTCTTTTCGTAGATCTAAATAATACGCAACCTCGCTCTATGATTTGAAGTTAAAATCCTCATATATGGTAAAATAGTGACTTTTTTCACGTTTTTCATGTAGTGTGATTTTACGTAAATATATACGTTTTTAACAATATTTCGAAACATTTCATGTAGTATTACGATATGTGATTTGGCCTTCAAATCTCAGAATTTCGCATAATATTGCATTTTAAGCAAGTTTTCTTGCATTTTGTTTTGTACGAAAAATCGTCGAATTTAGCAATATTTTGACGTTTATCATCTCCTTTTCCTTTATGTGATTTAAACAAAATATCATCGAATTAGGCAATATTTTGCCGTTTTTCCACGTTTTTGTGAATTTTCAGTCTATGGGTATTAATTCATTATATATACGATAAAAATGATGCAAACACATAATTGATTAGATAATAACCTTAAATACTTCATTTTCAATCATCTATTTGTTTCTCGTTAAAATACTGTGTTAGATATTGACAAGGGGAGAAGTTCGGTTTTTATTGCATATATCGACGTTTCAGCCGGATTAGAGCGGTTTTACGTGTACATCTTCCGTCGATAATATAAACGGAAAATCAAGAACATTTTAGTTAATGCTAATGAAAACACATTGTTTTTTATCATTTGTATTGGAAACAACATTGTCATATGTCTTTTCTTGGATCTAAATAATACGAAACCTCGCTCTATGATTTGAAGTTAAAATTCTTCATATATGGTAAAATAGTGACTTTTTCACGTTTTTCATGACGTGTGATTTTACGTAAATATATACGTTTTTACCAATATTTCGATACTATTTCATGCAGTATCACGATATGTTTTTTGGCCTTCAAATTTCAGAATTTCGCATAATATTGCATTTTAAGCAAGTTTTCTTGCATTTTGTTTCGTACGAAAAATCGTCGAATTTAGCAATATTTTGAAGTTTATCATCTCCTTTTCCTTTATGTGATTTAAACAAAATATCATCGAATTAGGCAATATTTTGCCGTTTTTCCACGTGTTTGTGAATTTTCAGTCTATGGGTATTAATTCATTATATATACGATAAAAATGATGCAAACACATAACTGATTAGATAATAACCTTAAATAGTTCATTTTCAATCAACTATTTGTATCTCGTTAAAATACTGAGTAAGATATTAAAAAGGGGAGAAGTTCTGTTTTTATTGCATATATCGACGTTTCAGCCGGAATAGAGCGTTTTTCGTGTACATTTTCTTTAGGTAATATAAACGGAAAATCAGGAACATTTTAGTTAATGCTAATGAAAACACATTGTTTTTTATCATTTGTATTGAAAACAACATTGTCATATATCTTTTCTTGGATCTAAATAATACGAAACCTCGCTCTATGATTTGAAGTTAAAATCCTCAAATATTGTCTAATAGTGACTTTTTCACGTTAATCATGTAGTTTGATATTACGTAAATATATTCATTTTTACCAATATTTCGATACTATTTCATGTAGTATCACGATATGTGATTTGGCTTTCAAATCTCAGAATGTCGCATAATATTGCATTTTAAGCAAGTTTTCTTGCATTTTGTTTCGTACGAAAAATCATCGAATTTAGCAATATTTTGACGTTTATCATCCACTTTTCCTCTATGTGATATAAACAAAATATCATTGAATTATGCAATATTTCGCCGTTTTTCCACGTTTTTGTGAACTTTCAGTTTATGGGTTTAATTCATTATATATACGATAAAAATGATGCAAACACATAATTGATTAGATAATAACCTTAAATACTTCATTTTCAATCATCTATTTGTTTCTCGTTAAAATACTGTGTAAGATATTGAAAAGGGGAGAAGTTCGGTTTTTATTGCATATATCGACGTTTCAGCCGGATTAGAGCGGTTTTACGTGTACATCTTCCATCGGTAATATAAACGGAAAACCAAGAACATTTTAGTTAATGCTAATGAAAACACATTGTTTTTTATTATTTGTATTGGAAACAACATTGTCATATGTCTTTTCTTAGATCTAAATAATACGCAACCTCGCTCTATGATTTGAAGTTAAAATCCTCATGTATGGTAAAATAGTGACTTTTTTCACGTTTTTCATGTAGTGTGATTTTACGTAAATATATACGTTTTTAACAATATTTCGAAACATTTCATGTAGTATTACGATATGTGATTTGGCCTTTAAATCTCAGAATTTCGCATAATATTGCATTTTAAGCAAGTTTTCTTGCATTTTGTTTTGTACGAAAAATCGTCGAATTTAGCAATATTTTGACGTTTATCATCTCCTTTTCCTTTATGTGATTTAAACAAAATATCATCGAATTAGGCAATATTTTGCCGTTTTTCTACGTTTTTGTGAATTTTCAGTCTATGGGTATTAATTCATTATATATACGATAAAAATGATGCAAACACATAATTGATTAGATAATAACCTTAAATACTTCATTTTCAATCATCTATTTGTTTCTCGTTAAAATACTGTGTAAGATTTTAGAAGAAGTTCTGTTTTTATTGCATATATCGACGTTCCAGCCGGAATAGAGCGTTTTTCGTGTACATTTTCTATAGTTAATATTAACGGAAAATCAGGAACATTTTAGTTAATGCTAATGAAAACACATTGTTTTTTACCATATGTATTGAAAACAACATTGTCATATATCTTTTCTTGGATCTAAATAATACGAAACCTCGCTCTATGATTTGAAGTTAAAATCCTCAAATATTGTATAATAGTGACTTTTTCACGTTAATCATGTAGTTTGATATTACGTAAATATATTCATTTTTACCAATATTTCGATACTATTTCATGTACTATCACGATATTTGATTTGGCTTTCAAATCTCAGAATGTCGCATAATATTGCATTTTAAGCAAGTTTTCTTGCATTTTGTTTCGTACGAAAAATCATCGAATTTAGCAATATTTTGACGTTTGTCATCCACTTTTCCTCTATGTGATTTAAACAAAATATCATCGAATTATGCAATATTTTGCCGTTTTTCCACGTTTTTGTGAATTTTCAGTTTATGGGTTTAATTCATTATATATACGATAAAAATGATGCAAACACATAATTGATTAGATAATAACCTTAAATACTTCATTTTCAATCATCTATTTGTTTCTCGTTAAAATACTGTGTAAGATTTTAGAAGAAGTTCGGTTTTTATTGCATATATCGACGTTTCAGCCGGATTAGAGCGGTTTTACGTGTCAATCTTCCATCGGTAATATAAACGGAAAACAAAGAACATTTTAGTTAATGCTAATGAAAACACATTGTTTTTTATTATTTGTATTGGAAACAACATTGTCATATGTCTTTTCTTAGATCTAAATAACACGCAACCTCGCTCTATAATTTGAAGTTAAAATCCTCATATATGGTAAAATAGTGACTTTTTTCACGTTTTTCATGTAGTGTAATTTTACGTAAATATATACGTTTTTACCAATATTTCGATACTATTTCATGTAGTATCACGATATGTTTTTTGCCCTTCAAATCTCAGAATTTCGCATAATATTGCATTTTAAGCAAGTTTTCTTGCATTTTGTTTCGTACGAAAAATCGTCGAATTTAGCAATATTTTGACGTTTATCATCTCCTTTTCCTTTATGTGATTTAAACAAAATATCATCGAATTAGGCAATATTTTGCCGTTTTTCCACGTTTTTGTGAATTTTCAGTCTATGGGTATTAATTCATTATATATACGATAAAAATGATGCAAACACATAATTGATTAGATAATAACCTTAAATACTTCATTTTCAATCAACTATTTGTTTCTCGTTAAAATACTGTGTAAGATATTGAAAAGGGGGGAAGTTCGGTTTTTATTGCATATATCGACGTTTCAGCCGGATTAGAGCGGTTTTACGTGTACATCTTCCATCGGTAATATAAACGGAAAACCAAGAACATTTTAGTTAATGCTAATGAAAACACATTGTTTTTTATTATTTGTATTGGAAACAACATTGTCATATGTCTTTTCTTGGATCTAAATAATACGAAACCTCGCTCTATGATTTGAAGTTAAAATCCTCATATATGGTAAAATAGTGACTTTTTTCACGTTTTTCATGTAGTGTGATTTTACGTAAATATATACGTTTTTAACAATATTTCGAAACTATTTCATGTAGTATTACGATATGTGATTTGGCCTTCAAATCTCAGAATTTCGCATAATATTGCATTTTAAGCAAGTTTTCTTGCATTTTGTTTTGTACGAAAAATCGTCGAATTTAGCAATATTTTGACGTTTATCATCTCCTTTTCCTTTATATGATTTAAACAAAATATCATCGAATTTGGCAATATTTTGCCGTTTTTCCACGTTTTTGTGAATTTTCAGTCTATGGGTATTAATTCATTATATATACGATAAAAATGATGCAAACTCATAATTGATTAAATAATAACCTTAAATACTTCATTTTCAATCATCTATTTGTTTCTCGTTAAAATACTGTGTAAGATATTGAAAAGGGGAGAAGTTCTGTTTTTATTGCATATATCGACGTTTCAGCCGGATTAGAGCGGTTTTACGTGTTAATCTTCCATCGGTAATATAAACGGAAAACCAAGAACATTTTAGTTAATGCTAATGAAAACACATTGTTTTTTATTATTTGTATTGGAAACAACATTGTCATATGTCTTTTCTTAGATCTAAATAATACGAAACCTCGCTCTACGATTTGAAGTTAAAATCCTCATATATGGTAAAATAGTGACTTTTTCACGTTTTTCATGTAGTGTGATTTTACGTAAATATATACGTTTTTAACAATATTTCGAAACTATTTCATGTAGTATTACGATATGTGATTTGGCCTTCAAATCTCAGAATTTCGCATAATATTGCATTTTAAGCAAGTTTTCTTGCATTTTGTTTCGTACGAAAAATCTTCGAATTTAGCAATATTTTGACGTTTATCATCTCCTTTTCCTTTATGTAATTTAAACAAAATATCATCGAATTAGACAATATTTTGCCGTTTTTCCACGTTTTTGTGAATTTTCAGTCTATGGGTATTAATTCATTATATATACGATAAAAATGATGCAAACACATAACTGATTAGATAATAACCTTAAATAGTTCATTTTCAATCAACTATTTGTTTCTCGTTAAAATACTGAGATTAAAATATTAAAAAGGGGAGAAGTTCTGTTTTTATTGCATATATCGACGTTTCAGCCGGAATAGAGCGTTTTTCGTGTACATTTTCTTTAGGTAATATAAACGGAAAACCAAGAACATTTTAGTTAATGGTAATGAAAACACATTGTTTTTTATTATTTGTATTGGAAACAACATTGTCATATGTCTTTTCGTAGATCTAAATAATACGCAACCTCGCTCTATGATTTGAAGTTAAAATCCTCATATATGGTAAAATAGTGACTTTTTTCACGTTTTTCATGTAGTGTGATTTTACGTAAATATATACGTTTTTACCAATATTTCGAAACATTTCATGTAGTATTACGATATGTGATTTGGCCTTCAAATCTCAGAATTTCGCATAATATTGCATTTTAAGCAAGTTTTCTTGCATTTTGTTTTGTACGAAAAATCGTCGAATTTAGCAATATTTTGACGTTTATCATCTCCTTTTCCTTTATGTGATTTAAGCAAAATATCATCGAATTAGGCAATATTTTGCCGTTTTTCCACGTTTTTGTGAATTTTCAGTCTATGGGTATTAATTCATTATATATACGATAAAAATGATGCAAACACATAATTGATTAGATAATAACCTTAAATACTTCATTTTCAATCAACTATTTGTTTCTCGTTAAAATACTGTGTAAGATATTCAAAAGGGGAGAAGTTCGGTTTTTATTGCATATATCGACGTTTCAGCCGGATTAGAGCGGTTTTACGTGTACATCTTCCATCGGTAATATAAACGGAAAACCAAGAACATTTTAGTTAATGCTAATGAAAACACATTGTTTTTTATTATTTGTATTGGAAACAACATTGTCATATGTCTTTTCGTAGATCTAAATAATACGAAACCTCGCTCTATGATTTGAAGTTAAAATCCTCATATATGGTAAAATAGTTACTTTTTTCACGTTTTTCATGTAGTGTGATTTTACGTAAATATATACGTTTTTAACAATATTTCGAAACTATTTCATGTAGTATTACGATATGTGATTTGGCCTTCAAATCTCAGAATTTCGTATAATATTGCATTTATGCAAGTTTTCTTGCATTTTGTTTTGTACGAAAAATCGTCGAATTTAGCAATATTTTGACGTTTATCATCTCCTTTTCGTTTATGTGATTTAAACAAAATATCATCGAATTAGGCAATATTTTGCCGTTTTTCCACGTTTTTGTGAATTTTCAGTCTATGGGTATTAATTCATTATATATACGATAAAAATGATGCAAACACATAATTGATTAGATAATAACCTTAAATACTTCATTTTCAATCATCTATTTGTTTCTCGTTAAAATACTGTGTTAGATATTGAAAAGGGGAGAAGTTCGGTTTTTATTGCATATATCGACGTTTCAGCCGGATTAGAGCGGTTTTACGTGTACATCTTCCGTCGGTAATATAAACGGAAAATCAAGAACATTTTAGTTAATGCTAATGAAAACACATTGTTTTTTATCATTTGTATTGGAAACAACATTGTCAAATGTCTTTTCTTGGATCTAAATAATACGAAACCTCGCTCTATGATTTGAAGTTAAAATTCTTCATATATGGTAAAATAGTGACTTTTTCACGTTTTTCATGACGTGTGATTTTACGTAAATATATACGTTTTTACCAATATTTCGATACTATTTCATGTAGTATCACGATATGTTTTTTGGCCTTCAAATTTCAGAATTTCGCATAATATTGCATTTTAAGCAAGTTTTCTTGCATTTTGTTTCGTACGAAAAATCGTCGAATTTAGCAATATTTTGAAGTTTATCATCTCCTTTTCCTTTATGTGATTTAAACAAAATATCATCGAATTAGGCAATATTTTTCCGTTTTTCCACGTTTTTGTGAATTTTCAGTCTATGGGTATTAATTCATTATATATACGATAAAAATGATGCAAACACATAACTGATTAGATAATAACCTTAAATAGTTCATTTTCAATCAACTATTTGTTTCTCGTTAAAATACTGAGTAAGATATTAAAAAGGGGAGAAGTTCTGTTTTTATTGCATATATCGACGTTTCAGCCGGAATAGAGCGTTTTTCGTGTACATTTTCTTTAGGTAATATAAACGGAAAATCAGGAACATTTTAGTTAATGCTAATGAAAACACATTGTTTTTTATCATTTGTATTGAAAACAACATTGTCATATATCTTTTCTTGGATCTAAATAATACGAAACCTCGCTCTATGATTTGAAGTTAAAATCCTCAAATATTGTATAATAGTGACTTTTTCACGTTAATCATGTAGTTTGATAATACGTAAATATATTCATTTTTACCAATATTTCGATACTATTTCATGTAGTATCACGATATGTGATTTGGCTTTCAAATCTCAGAATGTCGCATAATATTGCATTTTAAGCAAGTTTTCTTGCATTTTGTTTCGTACGAAAAATCATCGAATTTAGCAGTATTTTGACGTTTATCATCCACTTTTCCTCTATGTGATTTAAACAAAATATGATTGAATTATGCAATATTTTGCCGTTTTTCCACGTTTTTGTGAATTTTCAGTTTATGGGTTTAATTCATTATATATACGATAAAAATGATGCAAACACATAATTGATTAGATAATAACCTTAAATACTTCATTTTCAATCATCTATTTGTTTCTCGTTAAAATACTGTGTAAGATATTGAAAAGGGGAGAAGTTCGGTTTTTATTGCATATATCGACGTTTCAGCCGGATTAGAGCGGTTTTACGTGTACATCTTCCATCGGTAATATAAACGGAAAACCAAGAACATTTTAGTTAATGCTAATGAAAACACATTGTTTTTTATTATTTGTATTGGAAACAACATTGTCATATGTCTTTTCATAGATCTAAATAATACGCAACCTCGCTCTATGATTTGAAGTTAAAATCCTCATGTATGGTAAAATAGTGACTTTTTTCACGTTTTTCATGTAGTGTGATTTTACGTAAATATATACGTTTTTAACAATATTTCGAAACATTTCATGTAGTATTACGATATGTGATTTGGCCTTCAAATCTCAGAATTTCGCATAATATTGCATTTTAAGCAAGTTTTCTTGCATTTTGTTTTGTACGAAAAATCGTCGAATTTAGCAATATTTTGACGTTTATCATCTCCTTTTCCTTTATGTGATTTAAGCAAAATATCATCGAATTAGGCAATATTTTGCCGTTTTTCCACGTTTTTGTGAATTTTCAGTCTATGGGTATTAATTCATTATATATACGATAAAAATGATGCAAACACATAATTGATTAGATAATAACCTTAAATACTTCATTTTCAATCAACTATTTGTTTCTCGTTAAAATACTGTGTAAGATATTCAAAAGGGGAGAAGTTCGGTTTTTATTGCATATATCGACGTTTCAGCCGGATTAGAGCGGTTTTACGTGTACATCTTCCATCGGTAATATAAACGGAAAACCAAGAACATTTTAGTTAATGCTAATGAAAACACATTGTTTTTTATTATTTGTATTGGAAACAACATTGTCATATGTCTTTTCGTAGATCTAAATAATACGAAACCTCGCTCTATGATTTGAAGTTAAAATCCTCATATATGGTAAAATAGTGACTTTTTTCACGTTTTTCATGTAGTGTGATTTTACGTAAATATATACGTTTTTAACAATATTTCGAAACTATTTCATGTAGTATTACGATATGTGATTTGGCCTTCAAATCTCAGAATTTCGTATAATATTGCATTTATGCAAGTTTTCTTGCATTTTGTTTTGTACGAAAAATCGTCGAATTTAGCAATATTTTGACGTTTATCATCTCCTTTTCGTTTATGTGATTTAAACAAAATATCATCGAATTAGGCAATATTTTGCCGTTTTTCCACGTTTTTGTGAATTTTCAGTCTATGGGTATTAATTCATTATATATACGATAAAAATGATGCAAACACATAATTGATTAGATAATAACCTTAAATACTTCATTTTCAATCATCTATTTGTTTCTCGTTAAAATACTGTGTTAGATATTGAAAAGGGGAGAAGTTCGGTTTTTATTGCATATATCGACGTTTCAGCCGGATTAGAGCGGTTTTACGTGTACATCTTCCGTCGGTAATATAAACGGAAAATCAAGAACATTTTAGTTAATGCTAATGAAAACACATTGTTTTTTATCATTTGTATTGGAAACAACATTGTCAAATGTCTTTTCTTGGATCTAAATAATACGAAACCTCGCTCTATGATTTGAAGTTAAAATTCTTCATATATGGTAAAATAGTGACTTTTTCACGTTTTTCATGACGTGTGATTTTACGTAAATATATACGTTTTTACCAATATTTCGATACTATTTCATGTAGTATCACGATATGTTTTTTGGCCTTCAAATTTCAGAATTTCGCATAATATTGCATTTTAAGCAAGTTTTCTTGCATTTTGTTTTGTACGAAAAATCGTCGAATTTAGCAATATTTTGACGTTTATCATCTCCTTTTCCTTTATGTGATTTAAGCAAAATATCATCGAATTAGGCAATATTTTGCCGTTTTTCCACGTTTTTGTGAATTTTCAGTCTATGGGTATTAATTCATTATATATACGATAAAAATGATGCAAACACATAATTGATTAGATAATAACCTTAAATACTTCATTTTCAATCAACTATTTGTTTCTCGTTAAAATACTGTGTAAGATATTGAAAAGGGGAGAAGTTCGGTTTTTATTGCATATATCGACGTTTCAGCCGGATTAGAGCGGTTTTACGTGTACATCTTCCATCGGTAATATAAACGGAAAACCAAGAACATTTTAGTTAATGCTAATGAAAACACATTGTTTTTTATTATTTGTATTGGAAACAACATTGTCATATGTCTTTTCGTAGATCTAAATAATACGAAACCTCGCTCTATGATTTGAAGTTAAAATCCTCATATATGGTAAAATAGTGACTTTTTTCACGTTTTTCATGTAGTGTAAATATATACGTTTTTAACAATATTTCGAAACTATTTCATGTAGTATTACGATATGTGATTTGGCCTTCAAATGTCAGAATTTCGCATAATATTGCATTTTAAGCAAGTTTTCTTGCATTTTGTTTTGTACGAAAAATCGTCGAATTTAGCAATATTTTGACGTTTATCATCTCCTTTTCCTTTATGTGATTTAAACAAAATATCATCGAATTAGGCAATATTTTGCCGTTTTTCAACGTTTTTGTGAATTTTCAGTCTATGGGTATTAATTCATTATATATACGATAAAAATGATGCAAACACATAATTGATTAGATAATAACCTTAAATACTTCATTTTCAATCATCTATTTGTTTCTCGTTAAAATACTGTGTAAGATATTGAAAAGGGGAGAAGTTTGGTTTTTATTGCATATATCGACGTTTCAGCCGGATTAGAGCGGTTTTACGTGTACATCTTCCGTCGGTAATATAAACGGAAAATCAAGAACATTTTAGTTAATGCTAATGAAAACACATTGTTTTTTATCATTTGTATTGGAAACAACATTGTCATATGTCTTTTCTTGGAACTAAATAATACGAAACCTCGCTCTATGATTTGAAGTTAAAATTCTTCATATATGGTAAAATAGTGACTTTTTCACGTTTTTCATGAAGTGTGATTTTACGTAAATATATACGTTTTTACCAATATTTCGATACTATTTCATGTAGTATCACGATATGTTTTTTGGCCTTCAAATTTCAGAATTTCGCATAATATTGCATTTTAAGCAAGTTTTCTTGCATTTTGTTTCGTACGAAAAATCGTCGAATTTAGCAATATTTTGAAGTTTATCATCTCCTTTTCCTTTATGTGATTTAAACAAAATATCATCGAATTAGGCAATATTTTGCCGTTTTTCCACGTTTTTGTGAATTTTCAGTCTATGGGTATTAATTCATTATATATACGATAAAAATGAAGCAAACACATAACTGATTAGATAATAACCTTAAATAGTTCATTTTCAATCAACTATTTGTTTCTCGTTAAAATACTGAGTAAGATATTAAAAAGGGGAGAAGTTCTGTTTTTATTGCATATATCGACGTTTCAGCCGGAATAGAGCGTTTTTCGTGTACATTTTCTTTAGGTAATATAAACGGAAAATCAGGAACATTTTAGTTAATGCTAATGAAAACACATTGTTTTTTATCATTTGTATTGAAAACAACATTGTCATATATCTTTTCTTGGATCTAAATAATACGAAACCTCGCTCTATGATTTGAAGTTAAAATCCTCAAATATTGTATAATAGTGACTTTTTCACGTTAATCATGTAGTTTGATATTACGTAAATATATTCATTTTTACCAATATTTCGATACTATTTCATGTAGTATCACGATATGTGATTTGGCTTTCAAATCTCAGAATGTCGCATAATATTGCATTTTAAGCAAGTTTTCTTGCATTTTGTTTCGTACGAAAAATCATCGAATTTAGCAATATTTTGACGTTTATCATCCACTTTTCCTCTATGTGATTTAAACAAAATATGATTGAATTATGCAATATTTTGCCGTTTTTCCACGTTTTTGTGAATTTTCAGTTTATGGGTTTAATTCATTATATATACGATAAAAATGATGCAAACACATAATTGATTAGATAATAACCTTAAATACTTCATTTTCAATCATCTATTTGTTTCTCGTTAAAATACTGTGTAAGATATTGAAAAGGGGAGAAGTTCGGTTTTTATTGCATATATCGACGTTTCAGCCGGATTAGAGCGGTTTTACGTGTACATCTTCCATCGGTAATATAAACGGAAAACCAAGAACATTTTAGTTAATGCTAATGAAAACACATTGTTTTTTATTATTTGTATTGGAAACAACATTGTCATATGTCTTTTCATAGATCTAAATAATACGCAACCTCGCTCTATGATTTGAAGTTAAAATCCTCATGTATGGTAAAATAGTGACTTTTTTCACGTTTTTCATGTAGTGTGATTTTACGTAAATATATACGTTTTTAACAATATTTCGAAACATTTCATGTAGTATTACGATATGTGATTTGGCCTTCAAATCTCAGAATTTCGCATAATATTGCATTTTAAGCAAGTTTTCTTGCATTTTGTTTTGTACGAAAAATCGTCGAATTTAGCAATATTTTGACGTTTATCATCTCCTTTTCCTTTATGTGATTTAAACAAAATATCATCGAATTAGGCAATATTTTGCCGTTTTTCCACGTTTTTGTGAATTTTCAGTCTATGGGTATTAATTCATTATATATACGATAAAAATGATGCAAACACATAATTGATTAGATAATAACCTTAAATACTTCATTTTCAATCATCTATTTGTTTCTCGTTAAAATACTGTGTAAGATATTGAAAAGGGGAGAAGTTCGGTTTTTATTGCATATATCGACGTTTCAGCCGGATTAGAGCGGTTTTACGTGTACATCTTCCGTCGGTAATATAAACGGAAAATCAAAAACATTTTAGGTAATGCTAATGAAAACACATTGTTTTTTATCATTTGTATTGGAAACAACATTGTCATATGTCTTTTCTTGGATCTAAATAATACGAAACCTCGCTCTATGATTTGAAGTTAAAATCCTCATGTATGGTAAAATAGTGACTTTTTTCACGTTTTTCATGTAGTGTGATTTTACGTAAATATATACGTTTTTAACAATATTTCGAAACATTTCATGTAGTATTACGATATGTGATTTGGCCTTCAAATCTCAGAATTTCGCATAATATTGCATTTTAAGCAAGTTTTCTTGCATTTTGTTTTGTACGAAAAATCGTCGAATTTAGCAATATTTTGACGTTTATCATCTCCTTTTCCTTTATGTGATTTAAGCAAAATATCATCGAATTAGGCAATATTTTGCCGTTTTTCCACGTTTTTGTGAATTTTCAGTCTATGGGTATTAATTCATTATATATACGATAAAAATGATGCAAACACATAATTGATTAGATAATAACCTTAAATACTTCATTTTCAATCAACTATTTGTTTCTCGTTAAAATACTGTGTAAGATATTCAAAAGGGGAGAAGTTCGGTTTTTATTGCATATATCGACGTTTCAGCCGGATTAGAGCGGTTTTACGTGTACATCTTCCATCGGTAATATAAACGGAAAACCAAGAACATTTTAGTTAATGCTAATGAAAACACATTGTTTTTTATTATTTGTATTGGAAACAACATTGTCATATGTCTTTTCGTAGATCTAAATAATACGAAACCTCGCTCTATGATTTGAAGTTAAAATCCTCATATATGGTAAAATAGTGACTTTTTTCACGTTTTTCATGTAGTGTGATTTTACGTAAATATATACGTTTTTAACAATATTTCGAAACTATTTCATGTAGTATTACGATATGTGATTTGGCCTTCAAATCTCAGAATTTCGTATAATATTGCATTTTAAGCAAGTTTTCTTGCATTTTGTTTTGTACGAAAAATCGTCGAATTTAGCAATATTTTGACGTTTATCATCTCCTTTTCGTTTATGTGATTTAAACAAAATATCATCGAATTAGGCAATATTTTGCCGTTTTTCCACGTTTTTGTGAATTTTCAGTCTATGGGTATTAATTCATTATATATACGATAAAAATGATGCAAACACATAATTGATTAGATAATAACCTTAAATACTTCATTTTCAATCATCTATTTGTTTCTCGTTAAAATACTGTGTTAGATATTGAAAAGGGGAGAAGTTCGGTTTTTATTGCATATATCGACGTTTCAGCCGGATTAGAGCGGTTTTACGTGTACATCTTCCGTCGGTAATATAAACGGAAAATCAAGAACATTTTAGTTAATGCTAATGAAAACACATTGTTTTTTATCATTTGTATTGGAAACAACATTGTCATATGTCTTTTCTTGGATCTAAATAATACGAAACCTCGCTCTATGATTTGAAGTTAAAATTCTTCATATATGGTAAAATAGTGACTTTTTCACGTTTTTCATGACGTGTGATTTTACGTAAATATATACGTTTTTACCAATATTTCGATACTATTTCATGTAGTATCACGATATGTTTTTTGGCCTTCAAATTTCAGAATTTCGCATAATATTGCATTTTAAGCAAGTTTTCTTGCATTTTGTTTCGTACGAAAAATCGTCGAATTTAGCAATATTTTGAAGTTTATCATCTCCTTTTCCTTTATGTGATTTAAACAAAATATCATCGAATTAGGCAATATTTTGCCGTTTTTCCACGTTTTTGTGAATTTTCAGTCTATGGGTATTAATTCATTATATATACGATAAAAATGATGCAAACACATAACTGATTAGATAATAACCTTAAATAGTTCATTTTCAATCAACTATTTGTTTCTCGTTAAAATACTGAGTAAGATATTAAAAAGGGGAGAAGTTCTGTTTTTATTGCATATATCGACGTTTCAGCCGGAATAGAGCGTTTTTCGTGTACATTTTCTTTAGGTAATATAAACGGAAAATCAGGAACATTTTAGTTAATGCTAATGAAAACACATTGTTTTTTATCATTTGTATTGAAAACAACATTGTCATTGTCTTTTCTTGGATCTAAATAATACGAAACCTCGCTCTATGATTTGAAGTTAAAATCCTCAAATATTGTATAATAGTGACTTTTTCACGTTAATCATGTAGTTTGATATTACGTAAATATATTCATTTTTACCAATATTTCGATACTATTTCATGTAGTATCACGATATGTGATTTGGCTTTCAAATCTCAGAATGTCGCATAATATTGCATTTTAAGCAAGTTTTCTTGCATTTTGTTTCGTACGAAAATCATCGAATTTAGCAATATTTTGACGTTTATCATCCACTTTTCCTCTATGTGATTTAAACAAAATATCATTGAATTATGCAATATTTCGCCGTTTTTCCACGTTTTTGTGAATTTTCAGTTTATGGGTTTAATTCATTATATATACGATAAAAATGATGCAAACACATAATTGATTAGATAATAACCTTAAATACTTCATTTTCAATCATCTATTTGTTTCTCGTTAAAATACTGTGTAAGATATTGAAAAGGGGAGAAGTTCGGTTTTTATTGCATATATCGACGTTTCAGCCGGATTAGAGCGGTTTTACGTGTACATCTTCCATCGGTAATATAAACGGAAAACCAAGAACATTTTAGTTAATGCTAATGAAAACACATTGTTTTTTATTATTTGTATTGGAAACAACATTGTCATATGTCTTTTCCTAGATCTAAATAATACGCAACCTCGCTCTATGATTTGAAGTTAAAATCCTCATGTATGGTAAAATAGTGACTTTTTTCACGTTTTTCATGTAGTGTGATTTTACGTAAATATATACGTTTTTAACAATATTTCGAAACATTTCATGTAGTATTACGATATGTGATTTGGCCTTCAAATCTCAGAATTTCGCATAATATTGCATTTTAAGCAAGTTTTCTTGCATTTTGTTTTGTACGAAAAATCGTCGAATTTAGCAATATTTTGACGTTTATCATCTCCTTTTCCTTTATGTGATTTAAACAAAATATCATCGAATTAGGCAATATTTTGCCGTTTTTCTACGTTTTTGTGAATTTTCAGTCTATGGGTATTAATTCATTATATATACGATAAAAATGATGCAAACACATAATTGATTAGATAATAACCTTAAATACTTCATTTTCAATCAACTATTTGTTTCTCGTTAAAATACTGAGTAAGATATTAAAAAGGGGATAAGTTCTGTTTTTATTGCATATATCGACGTTCCAGCCGGAATAGAGCGTTTTTCGTGTACATTTTCTATAGTTAATATAAACGGAAAATCAGGAACATTTTAGTTAATGCTAATGAAAACACATTGTTTTTTATCATTTGTATTGAAAACAACATTGTCATATATCTTTTCTTGGATCTAAATAATACGAAACCTCGCTCTATGATTTGAAGTTAAAATCCTCAAATATTGTATAATAGTGACTTTTTCACGTTAATCATGTAGTTTGATATTACGTAAATATATTCATTTTTACCAATATTTCGATACAATTTCATGTAGTATCACGCTATGTGATTTGGCTTTCAAATCTCAGAATGTCGCATAATATTGCATTTTAAGCAAGTTTTCTTGCATTTTGTTTCGTACGAAAAATCATCGAATTTAGCAATATTTTGACGTTTATCACCCACTTTTCCTCTATGTGATTTAAACAAAATATCATCGAATTATGCAATATTTTGCCGTTTTTCCACGTTTTTGTGAATTTTCAGTCTATGGGTTTAATTCATTCTATATACGATAAAAATGATGCAAACACATAATTGATTAGATAATAACCTTAAATACTTCATTTTCAATCATCTATTTGTTTCTCGTTAAAATACTGTGTAAGATTTTAGAAGAAGTTCGGTTTTTATTGCATATATCGACGTTTCAGCCGGATTAGAGCGGTTTTACGTGTTAATCTTCCATCGGTAATATAAACGGAAAACCAAGAACATTTTAGTTAATGCTAATGAAAACACATTGTTTTTTATTATTTGTATTGGAAACAACATTGTCATATGTCTTTTCTTAGATCTAAATAATACGCAACCTCGCTCTATAATTTGAAGTTAAAATCCTCATATATGGTAAAATAGTGACTTTTTTCACGTTTTCCATGTAGTGTAATTTTACGTAAATATATACGTTTTTACCAATATTTCGATACTATTTCATGTAGTATCACGATATGTTTTTTGTCCTTCAAATCTCAGAACTTCGCATAATATTGCATTTTAAGCAAGTTTTCTTGCATTTTGTTTCGTACGAAAAATCGTCGAATTTAGCAATATTTTGACGTTTATCATCTCCTTTTCCTTTATGTGATTTAAACAAAATATCATCGAATTAGGCAATATTTTGCCGTTTTTCTACGTTTTTGTGAATTTTCAGTCTATGGGTATTAATTCATTATATATACGATAAAAATGATGCAAACACATAATTGATTAGATAATAACCTTAAATACTTCATTTTCAATCAACTATTTGTTTCTCGTTAAAATACAGAGTAAGATATTAAAATGGGGATAAGTTCTGTTTTTATTGCATATATCGACGTTCCAGCCGGAATAGAGCGTTTTTCGTGTACATTTTCTATAGTTAATATAAACGGAAAATCAGGAACATTTTAGTTAATGCTAATGAAAACACATTGTTTTTTATTATTTGTATTGAAAACAACATTGTCATATATCTTTTCTTGGATCTAAATAATACGAAACCTCGCTCTATGATTTGAAGTTAAAATCCTCAAATATTGTATAATAGTGACTTTTTCACGTTAATCATGTAGTTTGATATTACGTAAATATATTCATTTTTACCAATATTTTGATACTATTTCATGTAGTATCACGATATGTGATTTGGCTTTCAAATCTCAGAATGTCGCATAATATTGCATTTTAAGCAAGTTTTCTTGCATTTTGTTTCGTACGAAAAATCATCGAATTTAGCAATATTTTGACGTTTATCACCCACTTTTCCTCTATGTGATTTAAACAAAATATCATCGAATTATGCAATATTTTGCCGTTTTTCCACGTTTTTGTGAATTTTCAGTCTATGGGTTTAATTCATTATATATACGATAAAAATGATGCAAACACATAATTGATTAGATAATAACCTTAAATACTTCATTTTCAATCATCTATTTGTTTCTCGTTAAAATACTGTGTAAGATTTTAGAAGAAGTTCGGTTTTTATTGCATATATCGACGTTTCAGCCGGATTAGAGCGGTTTTACGTGTTAATCTTCCATCGGTAATATAAACGGAAAACCAAGAACATTTTAGTTAATGCTAATGAAAACACATTGTTTTTTATTATTTGTATTGGAAACAACATTGTCATATGTCTTTTCTTAGATCTAAATAATACGCAACCTCGCTCTATAATTTGAAGTTAAAATCCTCATATATGGTAAAATAGTGACTTTTTTCACGTTTTTCATGTAGTGTAATATTACGTAAATATATACGTTTTTACCAATATTTCGATACTATTTCATGTAGTATCACGATAGGTTTTTTGCCCTTCAAATCTCAGAATTTCGCATAATATTGCATTTTAAGCAAGTTTTCTTGCGTTTTGTTTTGTACGAAAAATCGTCGAATTTAGCAATATTTTGACGTTTATCATCTCCTTTTCCTTTATATGATTTAAACAAAATATCATCGAATTTAGCAATATTTTGCCGTTTTTCCACGTTTTTGTGAATTTTCAGTCTATGGGTATTAATTCATTATATATACGATAAAAATGATGCAAACTCATAATTGATTAAATAATAACCTTAAATACTTCATTTTCAATCATCTATTTGTTTCTCGTTAAAATACTGTGTAAGATATTGAAAAGGGGAGAAGTTCTGTTTTTATTGCATATATCGACGTTTCAGCCGGATTAGAGCGGTTTTACGTGTTAATCTTCCATCGGTAATATAAACGGAAAACCAAGAACATTTTAGTTAATGCTAATGAAAACACATTGTTTTTTATTATTTGTATTGGAAACAACATTGTCATATGTCTTTTCTTAGATCTAAATTATACGAAACCTCGCTCTATGATTTGAAGTTAAAATCCTCATATATGGTAAAATAGTGACTTTTTTCACGTTTTTCATGTAGTGTGATTTTACGTAAATATATACGTTTTTACCAATATTTCGATACTATTTCATGTAGTATCACGATATGTTTTTTGCCCTTCAAATCTCAGAATTTCGCATAATATTGCATTTTAAGCAAGTTTTCTTGCATTTTGTTTCGTACGAAAAATCGTCGAATTTAGCAATATTTTGACGTTTATCATCTCCTTTTCCTTTATGTGATATAAACAAAATATCATCGAATTAGGCAATATTTTGCCGTTTTTCCACGTTTTTGTGAATTTTCAGTCTATGGGTATTAATTCATTATATATACGATAAAAATGATGCAAACACATAATTGATTAGATAATAACCTTAAATACTTCATTTTCAATCAACTATTTGTTTCTCGTTAAAATACTGTGTATGATATTGTAAAGGGGAGAAGTTCGGTTTTTATTGCATATATCGACGTTTCAGCCGGATTAGAGCGGTTTTACGTGTACATCTTCCATCGGTAATATAAACGGAAAACCAAGAACATTTTAGTTAATGCTAATGAAAACACATTGTTTTTTATTATTTGTATTGGAAACAACATTGTCATGTCTTTTCGTAGATCTAAATAATACGAAACCTCGCTCTATGATTTGAAGTTAAAATCCTCATATATGGTAAAATAGTGACTTTTTTCACGTTTTTCATGTAGTGTGATTTTACGTAAATATATACGTTTTTAACAATATTTCGAAACTATTTCATGTAGTATTACGATATGTGATTTGGCCTTCAAATCTCAGAATTTCGCATAATATTGCATTTTAAGCAAGTTTTCTTGCATTTTGTTTTGTACGAAAAATCGTCGAATTTAGCAATATTTTGACGTTTATCATCTCCTTTTCCTTTATGTGATTTAAACAAAATATCATCGAATTAGGCAATATTTTGCCGTTTTTCCACGTTTTTGTGAATTTTCAGTCTATGGGTATTAATTCATTATATATTCGATAAAAATGATGCAAACACATAATTGATTAGATAATAACCTTAAATACTTCATTTTCAATCATCTATTTGTTTCTCGTTAAAATACTGTGTAAGATATTGAAAAGGGGAGAAGTTCGGTTTTTATTGCATATATCGACGTTTCAGCCGGATTAGAGCGGTTTTACGTGTACATCTTCCGTCGGTAATATAAACGGAAAATCAAGAACATTTTAGTTAATGCTAATGAAAACACATTGTTTTTTATCATTTGTATTGGAAACAACATTGTCATATGTCTTTTCTTGGATCTAAATAATACGAAACCTCGCTCTATGATTTGAAGTTAAAATTCTTCATATATGGTAAAATAGTGACTTTTTTCACGTTTTTCATGTAGTGTGATTTTACGTAAATATATACGTTTTTAACAATATTTCGAAACATTTCATGTAGTATTACGATATGTGATTTGGCCTTCAAATCTCAGAATTTCGCATAATATTGCATTTTAAGCAAGTTTTCTTGCATTTTGTTTTATACGAAAAATCGTCGAATTTAGCAATATTTTGACGTTTATCATCTCCTTTTCCTTTATGTGATTTAAACAAAATATCATCGAATTAGGCAATATTTTGCCGTTTTTCCACGTTTTTGTGAATTTTCAGTCTATGGGTATTAATTCATTATATATACGATAAAAATGATGCAAACACATAATTGATTAGATAATAACCTTAAATACTTCATTTTCAATCATCTATTTGTTTCTCGTTACAATACTGTGTAAGATATTGAAAAGGGGAGAAGTTCGGTTTTTATTGCATATATCGACGTTTCAGCCGGATTAGAGCGGTTTTACGTGTACATCTTCCGTCGGTAATATAAACGGAAAATCAAGAACATTTTAGTTAATGCTAATGAAAACACATTGTTTTTTATCATTTGTATTGGAAACAACATTGTCATATGTCTTTTCTTGGATCTAAATAATACGAAACCTCGCTCTATGATTTGAAGTTAAAATTCTTCATATATGGTAAAATAGTGACTTTTTCACGTTTTTCATGAAGTGTGATTTTACGTAAATATATACGTTTTTACCAATATTTCGATACTATTTCATGTAGTATCACGATATGCTTTTTGGCCTTCAAATTTCAGAATTTCGCATAATATTGCATTTTAAGCAAGTTTTCTTGCATTTTGTTTCGTACGAAAAATCGTCGAATTTAGCAATATTTTGAAGTTTATCATCTCCTTTTCCTTTATGTGATTTAAACAAAATATCATCGAATTAGGCAATATTTTGCCGTTTTTCCACGTTTTTGTGAATTTTCAGTCTATGGGTATTAATTCATTATATATACGATAAAAATGATGCAAACACATAACTGATTAGATAATAACCTTAAATAGTTCATTTTCAATCAACTATTTGTTTCTCGTTAAAATACTGAGTAAGATATTAAAAAGGGGAGAAGTTCTGTTTTTATTGCATATATCGACGTTTCAGCCGGAATAGAGCGTTTTTCGTGTACATTTTCTTTAGGTAATATAAACGGAAAATCAGGAACATTTTAGTTAATGCTAATGAAAACACATTGTTTTTTATCATTTGTATTGAAAACAACATTGTCATATATCTTTTCTTGGATCTAAATAATACGAAACCTCGCTCCATGATTTGAAGTTAAAATCCTCATATATTGAATAATAGTGACTTTTTCACGTTAATCATGTAGTTTGATATTACGTAAATATATTAATTTTTACCAATATTTCGATACTATTTCATGTAGTATCACGCTATGTGATTTGGCTTTCAAATCTCAGAATGTCGCATAATATTGCATTTTAAGCAAGTTTTCTTGCATTTTGTTTCGTACGAAAAATCATCGAATTTAGCAATATTTTGACGTTTATCACCCACTTTTCCTCTATGTGATTTAAACAAAATATCATCGAATTATGCAATATTTTGCCGTTTTTCCACGTTTTTGTGAATTTTCAGTCTATGGGTTTAATTCATTATATATACGATAAAAATGATGCAAACACATAATTGATTAGATAATAACCTTAAATACTTCATTTTCAATCATCTATTTGTTTCTCGTTAAAATACTGTGTAAGATTTTAGAAGAAGTTCGGTTTTTATTGCATATATCGACGTTTCAGCCGGATTAGAGCGGTTTTACGTGTTAATCTTCCATCGGTAATATAAACGGAAAACCAACATTTTAGTTAATGCTAATGAAAACACATTGTTTTTTATTATTTATATTGGAAACAACATTGTCATATGTCTTTTCTTAGATCTAAATAATACGCAACCTCGCTCTATAATTTGAAGTTAAAATCCTCATATATGGTAAAATAGTGACTTTTTTCACGTTTTTCATGTAGTGTAATATTACGTAAATATATACGTTTTTACCAATATTTCGATACTATTTCATGTAGTATCACGATATGTTTTTTGCCCTTCAAATCTCAGAATTTCGCATAATATTGCATTTTAAGCAAGTTTTCTTGCATTTTGTTTTGTACGAAAAATCGTCGAATTTAGCAATATTTTGACGTTTATCATCTCCTTTTCCTTTATGTGATTTAAACAAAATATCATCGAATTAGGCAATATTTTGCCGTTTTTCCACGTTTTTGTGAATTTTCAGTCTATGGGTATTAATTCATTATATATTCGATAAAAATGATGCAAACACATAATTGATTAGATAATAACCTTAAATACTTCATTTTCAATCATCTATTTGTTTCTCGTTAAAATACTGTGTAAGATATTGAAAAGGGGAGAAGTTCGGTTTTTATTGCATATATCGACGTTTCAGCCGGATTAGAGCGGTTTTACGTGTACATCTTCCGTCGGTAATATAAACGGAAAATCAAGAACATTTTAGTTAATGCTAATGAAAACACATTGTTTTTTATCATTTGTATTGGAAACAACATTGTCATATGTCTTTTCTTGGATCTAAATAATACGAAACCTCGCTCTATGATTTGAAGTTAAAATTCTTCATATATGGTAAAATAGTGACTTTTTTCACGTTTTTCATGTAGTGTGATTTTACGTAAATATATACGTTTTTAACAATATTTCGAAACATTTCATGTAGTATTACGATATGTGATTTGGCCTTCAAATCTCAGAATTTCGCATAATATTGCATTTTAAGCAAGTTTTCTTGCATTTTGTTTTATACGAAAAATCGTCGAATTTAGCAATATTTTGACGTTTATCATCTCCTTTTCCTTTATGTGATTTAAACAAAATATCATCGAATTAGGCAATATTTTGCCGTTTTTCCACGTTTTTGTGAATTTTCAGTCTATGGGTATTAATTCATTATATATACGATAAAAATGATGCAAACACATAATTGATTAGATAATAACCTTAAATACTTCATTTTCAATCATCTATTTGTTTCTCGTTACAATACTGTGTAAGATATTGAAAAGGGGAGAAGTTCGGTTTTTATTGCATATATCGACGTTTCAGCCGGATTAGAGCGGTTTTACGTGTACATCTTCCGTCGGTAATATAAACGGAAAATCAAGAACATTTTAGTTAATGCTAATGAAAACACATTGTTTTTTATCATTTGTATTGGAAACAACATTGTCATATGTCTTTTCTTGGATCTAAATAATACGAAACCTCGCTCTATGATTTGAAGTTAAAATTCTTCATATATGGTAAAATAGTGACTTTTTCACGTTTTTCATGAAGTGTGATTTTACGTAAATATATACGTTTTTACCAATATTTCGATACTATTTCATGTAGTATCACGATATGCTTTTTGGCCTTCAAATTTCAGAATTTCGCATAATATTGCATTTTAAGCAAGTTTTCTTGCATTTTGTTTCGTACGAAAAATCGTCGAATTTAGCAATATTTTGAAGTTTATCATCTCCTTTTCCTTTATGTGATTTAAACAAAATATCATCGAATTAGGCAATATTTTGCCGTTTTTCCACGTTTTTGTGAATTTTCAGTCTATGGGTATTAATTCATTATATATACGATAAAAATGATGCAAACACATAACTGATTAGATAATAACCTTAAATAGTTCATTTTCAATCAACTATTTGTTTCTCGTTAAAATACTGAGTAAGATATTAAAAAGGGGAGAAGTTCTGTTTTTATTGCATATATCGACGTTTCAGCCGGAATAGAGCGTTTTTCGTGTACATTTTCTTTAGGTAATATAAACGGAAAATCAGGAACATTTTAGTTAATGCTAATGAAAACACATTGTTTTTTATCATTTGTATTGAAAACAACATTGTCATATATCTTTTCTTGGATCTAAATAATACGAAACCTCGCTCCATGATTTGAAGTTAAAATCCTCATATATTGAATAATAGTGACTTTTTCACGTTAATCATGTAGTTTGATATTACGTAAATATATTAATTTTTACCAATATTTCGATACTATTTCATGTAGTATCACGCTATGTGATTTGGCTTTCAAATCTCAGAATGTCGCATAATATTGCATTTTAAGCAAGTTTTCTTGCATTTTGTTTCGTACGAAAAATCATCGAATTTAGCAATATTTTGACGTTTATCACCCACTTTTCCTCTATGTGATTTAAACAAAATATCATCGAATTATGCAATATTTTGCCGTTTTTCCACGTTTTTGTGAATTTTCAGTCTATGGGTTTAATTCATTATATATACGATAAAAATGATGCAAACACATAATTGATTAGATAATAACCTTAAATACTTCATTTTCAATCATCTATTTGTTTCTCGTTAAAATACTGTGTAAGATTTTAGAAGAAGTTCGGTTTTTATTGCATATATCGACGTTTCAGCCGGATTAGAGCGGTTTTACGTGTTAATCTTCCATCGGTAATATAAACGGAAAACCAACATTTTAGTTAATGCTAATGAAAACACATTGTTTTTTATTATTTATATTGGAAACAACATTGTCATATGTCTTTTCTTAGATCTAAATAATACGCAACCTCGCTCTATAATTTGAAGTTAAAATCCTCATATATGGTAAAATAGTGACTTTTTTCACGTTTTTCATGTAGTGTAATATTACGTAAATATATACGTTTTTACCAATATTTCGATACTATTTCATGTAGTATCACGATATGTTTTTTGCCCTTCAAATCTCAGAATTTCGCATAATATTGCATTTTAAGCAAGTTTTCTTGCATTTTGTTTCGTACGAAAAATCGTCGAATTTAGCAATATTTTGACGTTTATCATCTCCTTTTCCTTTATGTGATTTAAACAAAATATCATCGAATTAGGCAATATTTTGCCGTTTTTCCACGTTTTTGTGAATTTTCAGTCTATGGGTATTAATTCATTATATATACGATAAAAATGATGCAAACACATAATTGATTAGATAATAACCTTAAATACTTCATTTTCAATCAACTATTTGTTTCTCGTTAAAATACTGTGTAAGATATTGAAAAGGGGGGAAGTTCGGTTTTTATTGCATATATCGACGTTTCAGCCGGATTAGAGCGGTTTTACGTGTACATCTTCCATCGGTAATATAAACGGAAAACCAAGAACATTTTAGTTAATGCTAATGAAAACACATTGTTTTTTATTATTTGTATTGGAAACAACATTGTCATATGTCTTTTCGTAGATCTAAATAATACGAAACCTCGCTCTATGATTTGAAGTTAAAATCCTCATATATGGTAAAATAGTGACTTTTTTCACGTTTTTCATGTAGTGTGATTTTACGTAAATATATACGTTTTTAACAATATTTCGAAACTATTTCATGTAGTATTACGATATGTGATTTGGCCTTCAAATCTCAGAATTTCGCATAATATTGCATTTTAAGCAAGTTTTCTTGCGTTTTGTTTTGTACGAAAAATCGTCGAATTTAGCAATATTTTGACGTTTATCATCTCCTTTTCCTTTATATGATTTAAACAAAATATCATCGAATTTAGCAATATTTTGCCGTTTTTCCACGTTTTTGTGAATTTTCAGTCTATGGGTATTAATTCATTATATATACGATAAAAATGATGCAAACTCATAATTGATTAAATAATAACCTTAAATACTTCATTTTCAATCATCTATTTGTTTCTCGTTAAAATACTGTGTAAGATATTGAAAAGGGGAGAAGTTCTGTTTTTATTGCATATATCGACGTTTCAGCCGGATTAGAGCGGTTTTACGTGTTAATCTTCCATCGGTAATATAAACGGAAAACCAAGAACATTTTAGTTAATGCTAATGAAAACACATTGTTTTTTATTATTTGTATTGGAAACAACATTGTCATATGTCTTTTCTTAGATCTAAATTATACGAAACCTCGCTCTATGATTTGAAGTTAAAATCCTCATATATGGTAAAATAGTGACTTTTTTCACGTTTTTCATGTAGTGTGATTTTACGTAAATATATACGTTTTTACCAATATTTCGATACTATTTCATGTAGTATCACGATATGTTTTTTGCCCTTCAAATCTCAGAATTTCGCATAATATTGCATTTTAAGCAAGTTTTCTTGCATTTTGTTTCGTACGAAAAATCGTCGAATTTAGCAATATTTTGACGTTTATCATCTCCTTTTCCTTTATGTGATTTAAACAAAATATCATCGAATTAGGCAATATTTTGCCGTTTTTCCACGTTTTTGTGAATTTTCAGTCTATGGGTATTAATTCATTATATATACGATAAAAATGATGCAAACACATAATTGATTAGATAATAACCTTAAATACTTCATTTTCAATCAACTATTTGTTTCTCGTTAAAATACTGTGTATGATATTGTAAAGGGGAGAAGTTCGGTTTTTATTGCATATATCGACGTTTCAGCCGGATTAGAGCGGTTTTACGTGTACATCTTCCGTCGGTAATATAAACGGAAAATCAAGAACATTTTAGTTAATGCTAATGAAAACACATTGTTTTTTATCATTTGTATTGGAAACAACATTGTCATGTCTTTTCGTAGATCTAAATAATACGAAACCTCGCTCTATGATTTGAAGTTAAAATCCTCATATATGGTAAAATAGTGACTTTTTTCACGTTTTTCATGTAGTGTGATTTTACGTAAATATATACGTTTTTAACAATATTTCGAAACTATTTCATGTAGTATTACGATATGTGATTTGGCCTTCAAATCTCAGAATTTCGCATAATATTGCATTTTAAGCAAGTTTTCTTGCATTTTGTTTTGTACGAAAAATCGTCGAATTTAGCAATATTTTGACGTTTATCATCTCCTTTTCCTTTATGTGATTTAAACAAAATATCATCGAATTAGGCAATATTTTGCCGTTTTTCCACGTTTTTGTGAATTTTCAGTCTATGGGTATTAATTCATTATATATACGATAAAAATGATGCAAACACATAATTGATTAGATAATAACCTTAAATACTTCATTTTCAATCATCTATTTGTTTCTCGTTACAATACTGTGTAAGATATTGAAAAGGGGAGAAGTTCGGTTTTTATTGCATATATCGACGTTTCAGCCGGATTAGAGCGGTTTTACGTGTACATCTTCCGTCGGTAATATAAACGGAAAATCAAGAACATTTTAGTTAATGCTAATGAAAACACATTGTTTTTTATCATTTGTATTGGAAACAACATTGTCATATGTCTTTTCTTGGATCTAAATAATACGAAACCTCGCTCTATGATTTGAAGTTAAAATTCTTCATATATGGTAAAATAGTGACTTTTTCACGTTTTTCATGAAGTGTGATTTTACGTAAAAATATACGTTTTTACCAATATTTCGATACTATTTCATGTAGTATCACGATATGCTTTTTGGCCTTCAAATTTCAGAATTTCGCATAATATTGCATTTTAAGCAAGTTTTCTTGCATTTTGTTTCGTACGAAAAATCGTCGAATTTAGCAATATTTTGAAGTTTATCATCTCCTTTTCCTTTATGTGATTTAAACAAAATATCATCGAATTAGGCAATATTTTGCCGTTTTTCCACGTTTTTGTGAATTTTCAGTCTATGGGTATTAATTCATTATATATACGATAAAAATGATGCAAACACATAACTGATTAGATAATAACCTTAAATAGTTCATTTTCAATCAACTATTTGTTTCTCGTTAAAATACTGAGTAAGATATTAAAAAGGGGAGAAGTTCTGTTTTTATTGCATATATCGACGTTTCAGCCGGAATAGAGCGTTTTTCGTGTACATTTTCTTTAGGTAATATAAACGGAAAATCAGGAACATTTTAGTTAATGCTAATGAAAACACATTGTTTTTTATCATTTGTATTGAAAACAACATTGTCATATATCTTTTCTTGGATCTAAATAATACGAAACCTCGCTCCATGATTTGAAGTTAAAATCCTCATATATTGAATAATAGTGACTTTTTCACGTTAATCATGTAGTTTGATATTACGTAAATATATTAATTTTTACCAATATTTCGATACTATTTCATGTAGTATCACGCTATGTGATTTGGCTTTCAAATCTCAGAATGTCGCATAATATTGCATTTTATTCAAGTTTTCTTGCATTTTGTTTCGTACGAAAAATCATCGAATTTAGCAATATTTTGACGTTTATCACCCACTTTTCCTCTATGTGATTTAAACAAAATATCATCGAATTAAACAATATTTTGCCGTTTTTCCACGTTTTTGTGAATTTTCAGTTTATGGGTTTAATTCATTATATATACGATAAAAATGATGCAAACACATAATTGATTAGATAATAACCTTAAATACTTCATTTTCAATCATCTATTTGTTTCTCGTTAAAATACTGTGTAAGATTTTAGAAGAAGCTCGGTTTTTATTGCATATATCGACGTTTCAGCCGGATTAGAGCGGTTTTACGTGTTAATCTTCCATCGGTAATATAAACGGAAAACCAAGAACATTTTAGTTAATGCTAATGAAAACACATTGTTTTTTATTATTTGTATTGGAAACAACATTGTCATATATCTTTTCGTAGATCTAAATAATACGAAACCTCGCTCTATGATTTGAAGTTAAAATCCTCATATATGGTAAAATAGTGACTTTTTTCACGTTTTTCATGTAGTGTGATTTTACGTAAATATATACGTTTTTAACAATATTTCGAAACATTTCATGTAGTATTACGATATGTGATTTGGCCTTCAAATCTCAGAATTTCGCGTAATATTGCATTTTAAGCAAGTTTTCTTGCATTTTGTTTTGTACGAAAAATCGTCGAATTTAGCAATATTTTGACGTTTATCATCTCCTTTTCCTTTATGTGATTTAAACAAAATATCATCGAATTAGGCAATATTTTGCCGTTTTTCCACGTTTTTGTGAATTTTCAGTCTATGGGTATTAATTCATTATATATACGATAAAAATGATGCAAACACATAATTGATTAGATAATAACCTTAAATACTTCATTTTCAATCAACTATTTGTTTCTCGTTAAAATACTCTGTAAGATATTGAAAAGGGGAGAAGTTCGGTTTTTATTGCATATATCGACGTTTTAGCCGGATTAGAGCGGTTTTACGTGTACATCTTCCATCGGTAATATAAACGGAAAACCAAGAACATTTTAGTTAATGCTAATGAAAACACATTGTTTTTTATTATTTGTATTGGAAACAACATTGTCATATGTCTTTTCGTAGATCTAAATAATACGAAACCTCGCTCTATGATTTGAAGTTAAAATCCTCATATATGGTAAAATAGTGACTTTTTTCACGTTTTTCATGTAGTGTAAATATATACTTTTTAACAATATTTCGAAACTATTTCATGTAGTATTACGATATGTGATTTGGCCTTCAAATGTCAGAATTTCGCAAAATATTGCATTTTAAGCAAGTTTTCTTGCATTTTGTTTTGTACGAAAAATCGTCGAATTTAGCAATATTTTGACGTTTATCATCTCCTTTTCGTTTATGTGATTTAAACAAAATATCATCGAATTAGGCAATATTTTGCCGTTTTTCCACGTTTTTGTGAATTTTCAGTCTATGGGTATTAATTCATTATATATACGATAAAAATGATGCAAACACATAATTGATTAGATAATAACCTTAAATACTTCATTTTCAATCATCTATTTGTTTCTCGTTAAAATACTGTGTAAGATATTGAAAAGGGGAGAAGTTCGGTTTTTATTGCATATATCGACGTTTCAGCCGGATTAGAGCGGTTTTACGTGTACATCTTCCGTCGGTAATATAAACGGAAAATCAAGAACATTTTAGTTAATGCTAATGAAAACACATTGTTTTTTATCATTTGTATTGGAAACAACATTGTCATATGTCTTTTCTTGGGACTAAATAATACGAAACCTCGCTCTATGATTTTAAGTTAAAATTCTTCATATATGGTAAAATAGTGACTTTTTCACGTTTTTCATGTAGTGTGATTTTACGTAAATATATACGTTTTTACCAATATTTCGATACTATTTCATGTAGTATCACGATATGTTTTTTGCCCTTCAAATCTCAGAATTTCGCATAATATTGCATTTTAAGCAAGTTTTCTTGCATTTTGTTTCGTACGAAAAATCGTCGAATTTAGCAATATTTTGACGTTTATCATCTCCTTTTCCTTTATGTGATTTAAACAAAATATCATCGAATTAGGCAATATTTGGCCGTTTTTCCACGTTTTTGTGAATTTTCAGTCTATGGGTATTAATTCATTATATATACGATAAAAATGATGCAAACACATAATTGATTAGATAATAACCTTAAATACTTCATTTTCAATCAACTATTTGTTTCTCGTTAAAATACTGTGTATGATATTGAAAAGGGGAGAAGTTCGGTTTTTATTGCATATATCGACGTTTCAGCCGGATTAGAGCGGTTTTACGTGTACATCTTCCATCGGTAATATAAACGGAAAACCAAGAACATTTTAGTTAATGCTAATGAAAACACATTGTTTTTTATTATTTGTATTGGAAACAACATTGTCATGTCTTTTCGTAGATCTAAATAATACGAAACCTCGCTCTATGATTTGAAGTTAAAATCCTCATATATGGTAAAATAGTGACTTTTTCACGTTTTTCATGTAGTGTGATTTTACGTAAATATATACGTTTTTAACAATATTTCGAAACTATTTCATGTAGTATTACGATATGTGATTTGGCCTTCAAATCTCAGAATTTCGCATAATATTGCATTTTAAGCAAGTTTTCTTGCATTTTGTTTTGTACGAAAAATCGTCGAATTTAGCAATATTTTGACGTTTATCATCTCCTTTTCCTTTATGTGATTTAAACAAAATATCATCGAATTAGGCAATATTTTGCCGTTTTTCCACGTTTTTGTGAATTTTCAGTCTATGGGTATTAATTCATTATATATTCGATAAAAATGATGCAAACACATAATTGATTAGATAATAACCTTAAATACTTCGTTTTCAATCATCTATTTGTTTCTCGTTAAAATACTGTGTAAGATATTGAAAAGGGGAGAAATTCGGTTTTTATTGCATATATCGACGTTTCAGCCGGATTAGAGCGGTTTTACGTGTACATCTTCCGTCGGTAATATAAACGGAAAATCAAGAACATTTTAGTTAATGCTAATGAAAACACATTGTTTTTTATCATTTGTATTGGAAACAACATTGTCATATGTCTTTTCTTGGATCTAAATAATACGAAACCTCGCTCTATGATTTGAAGTTAAAATTCTTCATATATGGTAAAATAGTGACTTTTTTCACGTTTTTCATGTAGTGTGATTTTACGTAAATATATACGTTTTTAACAATATTTCGAAACATTTCATGTAGTATTACGATATGTGATTTGGCCTTCAAATCTCAGAATTTCGCATAATATTGCATTTTAAGCAAGTTTTCTTGCATTTTGTTTTATACGAAAAATCGTCGAATTTAGCAATATTTTGACGTTTATCATCTCCTTTTCCTTTATGTGATTTAAACAAAATATCATCGAATTAGGCAATATTTTGCCGTTTTTCCACGTTTTTGTGAATTTTCAGTCTATGGGTATTAATTCATTATATATACGATAAAAATGATGCAAACACATAATTGATTAGATAATAACCTTAAATACTTCATTTTCAATCATCTATTTGTTTCTCGTTAAAATACTGTGTAAGATATTGAAAAGGGGAGAAGTTCGGTTTTTATTGCATATATCGACGTTTCAGCCGGATTAGAGCGGTTTTACGTGTACATCTTCCGTCGGTAATATAAACGGAAAATCAAGAACATTTTAGTTAATGCTAATGAAAACACATTGTTTTTTATCATTTGTATTGGAAACAACATTGTCATATGTCTTTTCTTGGATCTAAATAATACGAAACCTCGCTCTATGATTTTAAGTTAAAATTCTTCATATATGGTAAAATAGTGACTTTTTCACGTTTTTCATGTAGTGTGATTTTACGTAAATATATACGTTTTTACCAATATTTCGATACTATTTCATGTAGTATCACGATATGTTTTTTGGCCTTCAAATCTCAGAATTTTGCATAATATTGCATTTTAAACAAGTTTTCTGCATTTTGTTTCGTACGAAAAATCGTCGAATTTAGCAATATTTTGACGTTTATCATCTCCTTTTCCTTTATGTGATTTAAACAAAATATCATCGAATTAGGCAATATTTTGCCGTTTTTCTACGTTTTTGTGTATTTTCAGTCTATGGGTATTAATTCATTATATATACGATAAAAATGATGCAAACACATAATTGATTAGATAATAACCTTAAATACTTCATTTTCAATCAACTATTTGTTTCTCGTTAAAATACTGAGTAAGATATTAAAAAGGGGAGAAGTTCTGTTTTTATTGCATATATCGACGTTCCAGCCGGAATAGAGCGTTTTTCGTGTACATTTTCTATAGTTAATATAAACGGAAAATCAGGAACATTTTAGTTAATGCTAATGAAAACACATTGTTTTTTTTCATTTGTATTGAAAACAACATTGTCATATATCTTTTCTTGGATCTAAATAATACGAAACCTCGCTCTATGATTTGAAGTTAAAATCCTCAAATATTGTATAATAGTGACTTTTTCACGTTAATCATGCAAACACATAATTGATTAGATAATAACCTTAAATACTTCATTTTCAATCAACTATTTGTTTCTCGTTAAAATACTGTGTATGATATTGAAAAGGGGAGAAGTTCGGTTTTTATTGCATATATCGACGTTTCAGCCGGATTAGAGCGGTTTTACGTGTACATCTTCCATCGGTAATATAAACGGAAAACCAAGAACATTTTAGTTAATGCTAATGAAAACACATTGTTTTTTATTATTTGTATTGGAAACAACATTGTCATGTCTTTTCGTAGATCTAAATAATACGAAACCTCGCTCTATGATTTGAAGTTAAAATCCTCATATATGGTAAAATAGTGACTTTTTTCACGTTTTTCATGTAGTGTGATTTTACGTAAATATATACGTTTTTAACAATATTTCGAAACTATTTCATGTAGTATTACGATATGTGATTTGGCCTTCAAATCTCAGAATTTCGCATAATATTGCATTTTAAGCAAGTTTTCTTGCATTTTGTTTTGTACGAAAAATCGTCGAATTTAGCAATATTTTGACGTTTATCATCTCCTTTTCCTTTATGTGATTTAAACAAAATATCATCGAATTAGGCAATATTTTGCCGTTTTTCCACGTTTTTGTGAATTTTCAGTCTATGGGTATTAATTCATTATATATTCGATAAAAATGATGCAAACACATAATTGATTAGATAATAACCTTAAATACTTCGTTTTCAATCATCTATTTGTTTCTAGTTAAAATACTGTGTAAGATATTGAAAAGGGGAGAAATTCGGTTTTTATTGCATATATCGACGTTTCAGCCGGATTAGAGCGGTTTTACGTGTACATCTTCCGTCGGTAATATAAACGGAAAATCAAGAACATTTTAGTTAATGCTAATGAAAACACATTGTTTTTTATCATTTGTATTGGAAACAACATTGTCATATGTCTTTTCTTGGATCTAAATAATACGAAACCTCGCTCTATGATTTGAAGTTAAAATTCTTCATATATGGTAAAATAGTGACTTTTTTCACGTTTTTCATGTAGTGTGATTTTACGTAAATATATACGTTTTTAACAATATTTCGAAACATTTCATGTAGTATTACGATATGTGATTTGGCCTTCAAATCTCAGAATTTCGCATAATATTGCATTTTAAGCAAGTTTTCTTGCATTTTGTTTTATACGAAAAATCGTCGAATTTAGCAATATTTTGACGTTTATCATCTCCTTTTCCTTTATGTGATTTAAACAAAATATCATCGAATTAGGCAATATTTTGCCGTTTTTCCACGTTTTTGTGAATTTTCAGTCTATGGGTATTAATTCATTATATATACGATAAAAATGATGCAAACACATAATTGATTAGATAATAACCTTAAATACTTCATTTTCAATCATCTATTTGTTTCTCGTTAAAATACTGTGTAAGATATTGAAAAGGGGAGAAGTTCGGTTTTTATTGCATATATCGACGTTTCAGCCGGATTAGAGCGGTTTTACGTGTACATCTTCCGTCGGTAATATAAACGGAAAATCAAGAACATTTTAGTTAATGCTAATGAAAACACATTGTTTTTTATCATTTGTATTGGAAACAACATTGTCATATGTCTTTTCTTGGATCTAAATAATACGAAACCTCGCTCTATGATTTTAAGTTAAAATTCTTCATATATGGTAAAATAGTGACTTTTTCACGTTTTTCATGTAGTGTGATTTTACGTAAATATATACGTTTTTACCAATATTTCGATACTATTTCATGTAGTATCACGATATGTTTTTTGGCCTTCAAATCTCAGAATTTTGCATAATATTGCATTTTAAACAAGTTTTCTGCATTTTGTTTCGTACGAAAAATCGTCGAATTTAGCAATATTTTGACGTTTATCATCTCCTTTTCCTTTATGTGATTTAAACAAAATATCATCGAATTAGGCAATATTTTGCCGTTTTTCTACGTTTTTGTGTATTTTCAGTCTATGGGTATTAATTCATTATATATACGATAAAAATGATGCAAACACATAATTGATTAGATAATAACCTTAAATACTTCATTTTCAATCAACTATTTGTTTCTCGTTAAAATACTGAGTAAGATATTAAAAAGGGGAGAAGTTCTGTTTTTATTGCATATATCGACGTTCCAGCCGGAATAGAGCGTTTTTCGTGTACATTTTCTATAGTTAATATAAACGGAAAATCAGGAACATTTTAGTTAATGCTAATGAAAACACATTGTTTTTTTTCATTTGTATTGAAAACAACATTGTCATATATCTTTTCTTGGATCTAAATAATACGAAACCTCGCTCTATGATTTGAAGTTAAAATCCTCAAATATTGTATAATAGTGACTTTTTCACGTTAATCATGCAAACACATAATTGATTAGATAATAACCTTAAATACTTCATTTTCAATCATCTATTTGTTTCTCGTTAAAATACTGTGTAAGATATTGAAAAGGGGAGAAGTTCGGTTCTTATTGCATATATCGACCTTTCAGCCGGATTATACCGGTTTTACGTGTTCATCTTCCATCGGTAATATAAACGGAAAACCAAGAACATTTTAGTTAATGCAATAATATAAACGGAAAACCAAGAACATTTTAGTTAATGCAATATTTTCGTATTTTCAAAATACGAAAACACATTGTTTTTTATTATTTGTATTGGAAACAACATTGTCATATGTCTTTTCTTAGATCTAAATAATACGAAACCTCGCTCTATGATTTGAAGTTTCCTCATATATGGTAAAATAGTGACTTTTTTCACGTTTTTCATGTAGTGTGATTTTACGTAAGTATATACGTTATTAACAATATTTCGAAACTATTTCATGTAGTATTACGATATGTGATTTGGTCTTCAAACCTCAGAATATCGCATAATATTGCATTTTAAGCAAGTTTTCTTGCATTTTGTTTTGTACGAAAAATCGTCGAATTTAGCAATATTTTGACGTTTATCATCTCCTTTTCCTTTATGTGATTTAAACAAAATATCATCGAATTAGGCAATATTTTGCCGTTTTTCCACGTTTTTGTGAATTTTCAGTCTATGGGTATTAATTCATTATATATACGATAAAAATGATGCAAACACATAATTGATTAAATAATAACCTTAAATACTTCATTTTCAATCATCTATTTTTTTCTCGTTAAAATACTGTGTAAGATATTGAAAAGGGGAGAAGTTCGGTTTTTATTGCATATATCGACGTTTCAGCCGGATTAGAGCGGCTTTACGTGTACTTCTTCCGTCGGTAATATAAACGGAAAATCAAGAACGTTTTAGTTAATGCTAATGAAAACACATTGTTTTTTATCATTTGTATTGGAAACAACATTGTCATATGTCTTTTCTTGGATCTAAATAATACGAAACCTCGCTCTATGATTTTAAGTTAAAATTCTTCATATATGGTAAAATAGTGACTTTTTCACGTTTTTCATGTAGTGTGATTTTACGTAAATATATACGTTTTTACCAATATTTCGATACTATTTCATGTAGTATCACGATATGTTTTTTGGCCTTCAAATCTCAGAATTTTGCATAATATTGCATTTTAAGCAAGTTTTCTTGCATTTTGTTTCGTACGAAAAATCGTCGAATTTAGCAATATTTTGACGTTTATCATCTCCTTTTCCTTTATGTGATTTAAACAAAATATCATCGAATTAGGCAATATTTTGCCGTTTTTCTACGTTTTTGTGAATTTTCAGTCTATGGGTATTAATTCATTATATATACGATAAAAATGATGCAAACACATAATTGATTAGATAATAACCTTAAATACTTCATTTTCAATCAACTATTTGTTTCTCGTTAAAATAGTGAGTAAGATATTAAAAAGGGGAGAAGTTCTGTTTTTATTGCATATATCGACGTTCCAGCCGGAATAGAGCGTTTTTTGTGTACATTTTCTATAGTTAATATAAACGGAAAATCAGGAACATTTTAGTTAATGCTAATGAAAACACATTGTTTTTTATCATTTGTATTGAAAACAACATTGTCATATATCTTTTCTTGGATCTAAATAATACGAAACCTCGCTCTATGATTTGAAGTTAAAATCCTCAAATATTGTATAATAGTGACTTTTTCACGTTAATCATGTAGTTTGATATTACGTAAATATATTCATTTTTACCAATATTTCGATACTATTTCATGTAGTATCACGCTATGTGATTTGGCTTTCAAATCTCAGAATGTCGCATAATATTGCATTTTAAGCAAGTTTTCTTGCATTTTGTTTCGTACGAAAAATCGTCGAATTTAGCAATATTTTGAAGTTTATCATCTCCTTTTCCTTTATGTGATTTAAACAAAATATCATCGAATTAGGCAATATTTTGCCATTTTTCCACGTTTTTGTGAATTTTCAGTCTATGGGTATTAATTCATTATATATACGATAAAAATGATGCTAACACATAATTGATTAGATAATAACCTTAAATACTTCATTTTCAATCAACTATTTGTTTCTCGTTAAAATACTGAGTAAGATATTAAAAAGGGGAGAAGTTCTGTTTTTATTGCATATATCGACGTTTCAGCCGGAATAGAGCGTTTTTCGTGTACATTTTCTTTAGGTAATATAAACGGAAAATCAGGAACATTTTAGTTAATGCTAATGAAAACACATTGTTTTTTATCATTTGTATTGAAAACAACATTGTCATATATCTTTTCTTGGATCTAAATAATACGAAACCACGCTCTATGATTTGAAGTTAAAATCCTCAAATATTGTATAATAGTGACTTTTTCACGTTAATCATGTAGTTTGATATTACGTAAATATATTCATTTTTACCAATAATTCGATACTATTTCATGTAGTATCACGATATGTGATTTGGCTTTCAAATCTCAGAATGTCGCATAATATTGCATTTTAAGCAAGTTTTCTTGCATTTTGTTTCGTACGAAAAATCATCGAATTTAGCAATATTTTGACGTTTATCATCCACTTTTCCTCTATGTGATTTAAACAAAATATCATCGAATTATGCAATATTTTGCCGTTTTTCCACGTTTTTGTGAATTTTCAGTTTATGGGTTTAACTCAATATATATACGATACAAATGATGCAAACACATAATTGATTAGATAATAACCTTAAATACTTCATTTTCAATCATCTATTTGTTTCTCGTTAAAATACTGTGTAAGATATTGAAAAGGGGAGAAGTTCGGTTTTTATTGCATATATCGACGTTTCAGCCGGATTAGAGCGGTTTTACGTGTACATCTTCCGTCGGTAATATAAACGGAAAATCAAGAACATTTTAGTTAATGCTAATGAAAACACATTGTTTTTTATCATTTGTATTGGAAACAACATTGTCATATGTCTTTTCTTGGATCTAAATAATACGAAACCTCGCTCTATGATTTTAAGTTAAAATTCTTCATATATGGTAAAATAGTGACTTTTTGACGTTTTTCATGTAGTGTGATTTTACGTAAATATATACGTTTTTACCAATATTTCGATACTATTTCATGTAGAATCACGATATGTTTTTTGGCCTTCAAATCTCAGAATTTTGCATAATATTGCATTTTAAGCAAGTTTTCTTGCATTTTGTTTCGTACGAAAAATCGTCGAATTTAGCAATATTTTGACGTTTATCATCTCCTTTTCCTTTATGTGATTTAAACAAAATATCATCGAATTAGGCAATATTTTGCCGTTTTTCTACGTTTTTGTGAATTTTCCGTCTATGGGTATTAATTCATTATATATACGATAAAAATGATGCAAACACATAATTGATTAGATAATAACCTTAAATACTTCATTTTCAATCAACTATTTGTTTCTCGTTAAAATACTGAGTAAGATATTAAAAAGGGGAGAAGTTCTGTTTTTATTGCATATATCGACGTTCCAGCCGGAATAGAGCGTTTTTCGTGTACATTTTCTATAGTTAATATAAACGGAAAATCAAGAACATTTTAGTTAATGCTAATGAAAACACATTGTTTTTTATCATTTGTATTGAAAACAACATTGTCATATATCTTTTCTTGGATCTAAATAATACGAAACCTCGCTCTATGATTTGAAGTTAAAATCCTCATATATTGTATAATAGTGACTTTTTCACGTTAATCATGTAGTTTGATATTACGTAAATATATTCATTTTTACCAATATTTCGATACTATTCCATGTAGTATCACGCTATGTGATTTGGCTTTCAAATCTCAGAATGTCGCATAATATTGCATTTTAAGCAAGTTTTCTTGCATTTTGTTTCGTACGAAAAATCATCGAATTTAGGAATATTTTGACGTTTATCACCCACTTTCCTCTATGTGATTTAAACAAAATATCATCGAATTATGCAATATTTTGCCGTTTTTCCACGTTTTTGTGAATTTTCAGTTTATGGGTTTAATTCATTATATATACGATAAAAATGATGCAAACACATAATTGATTAGATAATAACCTTAAATACTTCATTTTCAATCATCTATTTGTTTCTCGTTAAAATACTGTGTAAGATTTTAGAAGAAGTTCGGTTTTTATTGCATATATCCACGTTTCAGCCGGATTAGAGCGGTTTTACGTGTTAATCTTCCATCGGTAATATAAACGGAAAACCAAGAACATTTTAGTTAATGCTAATGAAAACACATTGTTTTTTATTATTTGTATTGGAAACAACATTGTCATATGTCTTTTCTTGGATCTAAATAATACGAAACCTCGCTCTATGATTTGAAGTTAAAATCCTCAAATATTGTATAATAGTGACTTTTTTCACGTTTTTCATGTAGTGTGATATTACGTAAATATATTCATTTTTACCAATATTTCGATACTATTTCATGTAGTATCACGATATGTGATTTGGCTTTCAAATCTCAGAATGTCGCATAATATTGCATTTTAAGCAAGTTTTCTTGCATTTTGTTTCGTACGAAAAATCATCGAATTTAGCAATATTTTGACGTTTATCATCCACTTTTCCTCTATGTGATTTAAACAAAATATCATCGAATTATGCAATATTTTGCCGTTTTTCCACGTTTTTGTGAATTTTAAGTTTATGGGTTTAATTCATTATATATACGATAAAAATGATGCAAACACATAATTGAATAGATAATAACCTTAAATACTTCATTTTCAATCATCTATTTGTTTCTCGTTAAAATACTGTGTAAGATATTGAAAAGGGGAGAAGTTCGGTTTTTATTGCATATATCGACGTTTCAGCCGGATTAGAGCGGTTTTACGTGTACATCTTCCATCGGTAATATAAACGGAAAACCAAGAACATTTTAGTTAATGCTAATGAAAACACATTGTTTTTTATTATTTGTATTGGAAACAACATTGTCATATGTCTTTTCTTAGATCTAAATAATACGAAACCTCGCTCTATGATTTGAAGTTTCCTCATATATGGTAAAATAGTGACTTTTTTCACGTTTTTCATGTAGTGTGATTTTACGTAAATATATACGTTAATAACAATATTTCGAAACTATTTCATGTAGTATTACGATATGTGATTTGGCCTTCAAACCTCAGAATATCGCATAATATTGCATTTTAAGCAAGTTTTCTTGCATTTTGTTTTGTACGAAAAATCGTCGAATTTAGCAATATTTTGACGTTTATCATCTCCTTTTCCTTTATGTGATTTAAACAAAATATCATCGAATTAGGCAATATTTTGCCGTTTTTCCACGTTTTTGTGAATTTTCAGTCTATGGGTATTAATTCATTATATATACGATAAAAATGATGCAAACACATAATTGATTAGATAATAACCTTAAATACTTCATTTTCAATCATCTATTTTTTTCTCGTTAAAATACTGTGTAAGATATTGAAAAGGGGAGAAGTTCGGTTTTTATTGCATATATCGACGTTTCAGCCGGATTAGAGCGGCTTTACGTGTACTTCTTCCGTCGGTAATATAAACGGAAAATCAAGAACGTTTTAGTTAATGCTAATGAAAACACATTGTTTTTTATCATTTGTATTGGAAACAACATTGTCATATGTCTTTTCTTGGATCTAAATAATACGAAACCTCGCTCTATGATTTGAAGTTAAAATCCTCAAATATTGTATAATAGTGACTTTTTCACGTTAATCATGTAGTTTGATATTACGTAAATATATTCATTTTTACCAATATTTCGATACTATTTCATGTACTATCACGATATGTGATTTGGCTTTCAAATCTCAGAATGCAGCATATTATTGCATTTTAAGCAAGTTTTCTTGCATTTTGTTTCGTACGAAAAATCATCGAATTTAGCAATATTTTAACGTTTATCATCCACTTTTCCTCTATGTGATTTAAACAAAATATTATCGAATTAGGCAATATTTTGCCGTTTTTCCACGTTTTTGTGAATTTTCAGTCTATATTCATTATATATACGATAAAAATGATGCAAACACATAATTGATTAGATAATAACCTTAAATACTTCATTTTCAATCATCTATTTTTTTCTCGTTAAAATACTGTGTAAGATATTGAAAAGGGGAGAAGTTCTGTTTTTATTGCATATATCGACGTTACAGCCGGATTAGAGCGGTTTTACGTGTACATCTTCCGTCGGTAATATAAACGGAAAATCAAGAACATTTTAGTTAATGCAAATGAAAACACATTGTTTTTTATCATTTGTATTGGAAACAACATTGTCATATGTCTTTTCTTGGATCTAAATAATACGAAACCTCGCTCTATGATTTGAAGTTAAAATTCTTCATATATGGTAAAATAGTGACTTTTTTCACGTTTTTCATATAGTGTGATTTTACGTAAATATATACGTTTTTACCAATATTTCGATACTATTTCATGTAGTATCACGATATGTTTTTTGGCCTTCAAATTTCAGAATTTCGCATAATATTGCATTTTAAGCAAGTTTTCTTGCATTTTGTTTCGTACGAAAAATCGTCAAATTTAGCAATATTTTGAAGTTTATCATCTCCTTTTCCTTTATGTGATTTAAACAAAATATCATCGAATTAGGCAATATTTTGCCATTTTTCCACGTTTTTGTGAATTTTCAGTCTATGGGTATTAATTCATTATATATACGATAAAAATGATGCTAACACATAATTGATTAGATAATAACCTTAAATACTTCATTTTCAATCAACTATTTGTTTCTCGTTAAAATACTGAGTAAGATATTAAAAAGGGGAGAAGTTCTGTTTTTATTGCATATATCGACGTTTCAGCCGGAATAGAGCGTTTTTCGTGTACATTTTCTTTAGGTAATATAAACGGAAAATCAGGAACATTTTAGTTAATGCTAATGAAAACACATTGTTTTTTATCATTTGTATTGAAAACAACATTGTCATATATCTTTTCTTGGATCTAAATAATACGAAACCTCGCTCTATGATTTGAAGTTAAAATCCTCAAATATTGTATAATAGTGACTTTTTCACGTTAATCATGTAGTTTGATATTACGTAAATATATTCATTTTTACCAATATTTCGATACTATTTCATGTAGTATCACGATATGTGATTTGGCTTTCATATCTCAGAATGTCGCATAATATTGCATTTTAAGCAAGTTTTCTTGCATTTTGTTTCGTACGAAAAATCATCGAATTTAGCAATATTTTGACGTTTATCATCCACTTTTCCTCTATGTGATTTAAACAAAATATCATCGAATTATGCAATATTTTGCCGTTTTTCCACGTTTTTGTGAATTTTCAGTTTATGGGTTTAATTCATTATATATACGATAAAAATGATGCAAACACATAATTGATTAGATAATAACCTTAAATACTTCATTTTCAATCATCTATTTGTTTCTCGTTAAAATACTGTGTAAGATTTTAGAAGAAGTTCGGTTTTTATTGCATATATCGACGTTTCAGCCGGATTAGAGCGGTTTTACGTGTTAATCTTCCATCGGTAATATAAACGGAAAACCAAGAACATTTTAGTTAATGCTAATGAAAACACATTGTTTTTTATTATTTGTATTGGAAACAACATTGTCATATGTCTTTTCTTAGATCTAAATAATACGCAACCTCGCTCTATGATTTGAAGTTAAAATCCTCATATATGGTAAAATAGTGACTTTTTTCACGTTTTTCATGTAGTGTGATTTTACGTAAATATATACGTAAAATAGATAATTGAAAATAGATAATTGAAAATGAAGTCATGATATCAAACAAACATGTTGTGTCCATACACACTGTAATAGGCGGTGGTCTTTATAACCACTTATCATAGTCTTCGTTTAGTCATAATATGCACCCAATACCCATCCCGTGGGCTGTTATATATCCCGTGGGGTTATAACGTTTTTAACGTTTTTAACAATATTTCGAAACATTTCATGTAGTATTACGATATGTGATTTGGCCTTCAAATCTCAGAATTTCGAATAATATTGCATTTTAAGCAAGTTTTCTTGCATTTTGTTTTGTACGAAAAATCGTCGAATTTAGCAATATTTTGACGTTTATCATCTCCTTTTCCTTTATGTGATTTAAACAAAATATCATCGAATTAGGCAATATTTTGCCGTTTTTCCACGTTTTTGTGAATTTTCAGTCTATGGGTATTAATTCAATATATATACGATACAAATGATGCAAACACATAATTGATTAGATAATAACCTTAAATACTTCATTTTCAATTATCTATTTGTTTTTCGTTAAAATACTGTGTAAGATATTGAAAAGGGGAGAAGTTCGGTTTTTATTGCATATATCGACGTTTCAGCCGGATTAGAGCGGTTTTACGTGTACATCTTCCGTCGGTAATATAAACGGAAAATCAAGAACATTTTAGTTAATGCTAATGAAAACACATTGCTTTTTATCATTTGTATTGGAAACAACATTGTCATATGTCTTTTCTTGGATCTAAATAATACGAAACCTCGCTCTATGATTTTAAGTTAAAATTCTTCATATATGGTAAAATAGTGACTTTTTCACGTTTTTCATGTAGTGTGATTTTACGTAAATATATTCATTTTTACCAATATTTCGATACTATTTCATGTAGTATCACGATATGTTTTTTGGCCTTCAAATCTCAGAATTTCGCATAATATTGCATTTTAAGCAAGTTTTCTTGCATTTTGTTTCGTACGAAAAATCGTCGAATTTAGCAATATTTTGACGTTTATCATCTCCTTTTCCTTTATGTGATTTAAACAAAATATCATCGAATTAGGCAATATTTTGCCGTTTTTCTACGTTTTTGTGAATTTTCAGTCTATGGGTATTAATTCATTATATATACGATAAAAATGATGCAAACACATAATTGATTAGATAATAACCTTAAATACTTCATTTTCAATCAACTATTTGTTTCTCGTTAAAATACTGAGTAAGATATTAAAAAGGGGAGAAGTTCTGTTTTTATTGCATATATCGACGTTCCAGCCGGAATAGAGCGATTTTCGTGTACATTTTCTATAGTTAATATAAACGGAAAATCAGGAACATTTTAGTTAATGCTAATGAAAACACATTGTTTTTTATTATTTGTATTGAAAACAACATTGTCATATGTCTTTTCTTGGATCTAAATAATACGAAACCTCGCTCTATGATTTGAAGTTAAAATCCTCAAATATTGTATAATAGTGACTTTTTCACGTTAATCATGTAGTTTGATATTACATAAATATATTCATTTTTACCAATATTTCGATACTATTTCATGTAGTATCACGATATGTGATTTGGCTTTTAAATCTCAGAATGTCGCATAATATTGCATTTTAAGCAAGTTTTCTTGCATTTTGTTTCGTACGAAAAATCATCGAATTTAGCAATATTTTGACGTTTATCATCCACTTTTCCTCTATGTGATTAAAACAAAATATCATCGAATTATGCAATATTTTGCCGCTTTTCCACGTTTTTGTGAATTTTCAGTTTATGGGTTTAATTCATTATATATACGATAAAAATGATGCAAACACATAATTGATTAGATAATAACCTTAAATACTTCATTTTCAATCATCTATTTGTTTCTCGTTAAAATACTGTGTAAGATATTGAAAAGGGGAGAAGGTCGGTTTTTATTGCATATATCGACGTTTCAGCCGGATTAGAGCGGTTTTACGTGTACATCTTCCATCGGTAATATAAACGGAAAACCAAGAACATTTTAGTTAATGCTAATGAAAACACATTGTTTTTTATTATTTGTATTGGAAACAACATTTTCATATGTCTTTTCTTAGATCTAAATAATACGAAACCTCGCTCTATGATTTGAAGTTAAAATCCTCATATATGGTAAAATAGTGACTTTTTTCACGTTTTTCATGTAGTGTGATTTTACGTAAATATATACGTTTTTAACAATATTTCGAAACTATTTCATGTAGTATTACAATATGTGATTTGGCCTTCAAATCTCAGAATTTCGCATAATATTGCATTTAAGCAAGTTTTCTTGCATTTTGTTTTGTACGAAAAATCGTCGAATTTAGCAATATTTTGACGTTTATCATCTCCTTTTCCTTTATGTGATTTAAACAAAATATTATCGAATTAGGCAATATTTTGCCGTTTTTCCACGTTTTTGTGAATTTTCAGTCTATGGGTATTAATTCATTATGTATACGATAAAAATGATGCAAACACATAATTGATTAGATAATAACCTTAAATACTTCATTTTCAATCATCTATTTGTTTCTCGTTAAAATACTGTGTAAGATTTTAGAAGAAGTTCGGTTTTTATTGCATATATCGACGTTTCAGCCGGATTAGAGCGGTTTTACGTGTTAATCTTCCATCGGTAATATAAACGGAAAACCAAGAACATTTTAGTTAATGCTAATGAAAACACATTGTTTTTTATTATTTGTATTGGAAACAACATTTTCATATGTCTTTTCTTGGATCTAAATAATACGAAACCTCGCTCTATGATTTGAAGTTAAAATCCTCAAATATTGTATAATAGTGACTTTTTTCACGTTTTTCATGTAGTGTGATATTACGTAAATATATTCATTTTTACCAATATTTCGATACTATTTCATGTAGTATCACGATATGTGATTTGGCTTTCAAATCTCAGAATGTCGCATAATATTGCATTTTAAGCAAGTTTTCTTGCATTTTGTTTCGTACGAAAAATCATCGAATTTAGCAATATTTTGACGTTTATCATCCACTTTTCCTCTATGTGATTTAAACAAAATATCATCGAATTATGCAATATTTTACCCTTTTTCCACGTTTTTGTGAATTTTCAGTTTATGGGTTTAATTCATTATATATACGATAAAAATGATGCAAACACATAATTGATTAGATAATAACCTTAAATACTTCATTTTCAATCATCTATTTTTTTCTCGTTAAAATACTGTGTAAGATATTGAAAAGGGGAGAAGTTCGGTTTTTATTGCATATATCGACGTTTCAGCCGGATTAGAGCGGCTTTACGTGTACTTCTTCCGTCGGTAATATAAACGGAAAATCAAGAACGTTTTAGTTAATGCTAATGAAAACACATTGTTTTTTATCATTTGTATTGGAAACAACATTGTCATATGTCTTTTCTTGGATCTAAATAATACGAAACCTCGCTCTATGATTTGAAGTTAAAATCCTCAAATATTGTATAATAGTGACTTTTTCACGTTAATCATGTAGTTTGATATTACGTAAATATATTCATTTTTACCAATATTTCGATACTATTTCATGTACTATCACGATATGTGATTTGGCTTTCAAATCTCAGAATGCAGCATATTATTGCATTTTAAGCAAGTTTTCTTGCATTTTGTTTCGTACGAAAAATCATCGAATTTAGCAATATTTTAACGTTTATCATCCACTTTTCCTCTATGTGATTTAAACAAAATATTATCGAATTAGGCAATATTTTGCCGTTTTTCCACGTTTTTGTGAATTTTCAGTCTATGGGTATTAATTCATTATATATACGATAAAAATGATGCAAACACATAATTGACTAGATAATAACCTTAAATACTTCATTTTCAATCATCAATTTGTTTCTCGTTAAAATACTGTGTAAGATATTGAAAAGGGGAGAAGTTCGGTTTTTATTGCATATATCGACGTTTCAGCCGGATTAGAGCGGTTTTACGTGCTCATCTTCCGTCGGTAATATAAACGGAAATTCAAGAACATTTTAGTTAATGCTAATGAAAACACATTGTTTTTTATCATTTGTATTGGAAACAACATTGTCATATGTCTTTTCTTGGATCTAAATAATACGAAACCTCGCTCTATGATTTGAAGTTAAAATTCCTCATATATGGTAAAATAGTGACTTTTTTCACGTTTTTCATGTAGTGTGATTTTATGTAAATATATACGTTATTAACAATATTTCGAAACTATTTCATGTAGTATTACGATATGTGATTTGGCCTTCAAATCTCAGAATTTCGCATAATATTGCATTTTAAGCAAGTTTTCTTGCATTTTGTTTTGTACGAAAAATCGTCGAATTTAGCAATATTTTGACGTTTATCATCTCCTTTTCCTTTATGTGATTTAAACAAAATATCATCGAATTAGGCAATATTTTGCCGTTTTTCCACGTTTTTGTGAATTTTCAGTTTATGGGTTTAATTCATTATATATACGATAAAAATGATGCAAACACATAATTGATTAGATAATAACCTTAAATACTTCATTTTCAATCATCTATTTTTTTCTCGTTAAAATACTGTGTAAGATATTGAAAAGGGGAGAAGTTCTGTTTTTATTGCATATATCGACGTTTCAGCCGGATTAGAGCGGTTTTACGTGTACATCTTCCGTCGGTAATATAAACGGAAAATCAAGAACATTTTAGTTAATGCAAATGAAAACACATTGTTTTTTATCATTTGTATTGGAAACAACATTGTCATATGTCTTTTCTTGGATCTAAATAGTACGAAACCTCGCTCTATGATTTGAAGTTAAAATTCTTCATATATGGTAAAATAGTGACTTTTTTCACGTTTTTCATATAGTGTGATTTTACGTAAATATATACGTTTTTACCAATTTTTCGATACTATTTCATGTAGTATCACGATATGTTTTTTGGCCTTCAAATCTCAGAATTTCGCATAATATTGCATTTTAAGCAAGTTTTCTTGCATTTTGTTTCGTACGAAAAATCGTCGAATTTAGCAATATTTTGACGTTTATCATCTCCTTTTCCTTTATGTGATTTAAACAAAATATCATCGAATTAGGCAATATTTTGCCGTTTTTCCACGTTTTTGTGAATTTTCAGTCGATGGGTATTAATTCATTATATATACGATAAAAATGATGCAAACACATAATTGATTAGATAATAACCTTAAATACTTCATTTTCAATCAACTATTTGTTTCTCGTTAAAATACATAGTAAGATATCAAAAAAGGGAGAAGTTCTGTTTTTATTGCATATATCGACGTTTCAGCCGGAATAGAGCGTTTTTCGTGTACATTTTCTTTAGATAATATAAACGGAAAATCAGGAACATTTTAGTTAATGCTAATGAAAACACATTGTTTTTTATCATTTGTATTGAAAACAACATTGTCATATATCTTTTCTTGGATCTAAATAATACGAAACCTCGCTCTATGATTTGAAGTTAAAATTCCTCATATATGGTAAAATAGTGACTTTTTTCACGTTTTTCATGTAGTGTGATTTTACGTAAATATATACGTTAATAACAATATTTCGAAACTATTTCATGTAGTATTACGATATGTGATTTGGCCTTCAAACCTCAGAATATCGCATAATATTGCATTTTAAGCAAGTTTTCTTGCATTTTGTTTTGTACGAAAAATCGTCGAATTTAGCAATATTTTGACGTTTATCATCTCCTTTTCCTTTATGTGATTTAAACAAAATATCATCGAATTAGGCAATATTTTGCCGTTTTTCCACGTTTTTGTGAATTTTCAGTCTATGGGTATTAATTCATTATATATACGATAAAAATGATGCAAACACATAATTGATTAGATAATAACCTTAAATACTTCATTTTCAATCATCTATTTTTTTCTCGTTAAAATACTGTGTAAGATATTGAAAAGGGGAGAAGTTCGGTTTTTATTGCATATATCGACGTTTCAGCCGGATTAGAGCGGCTTTACGTGTACTTCTTCCGTCGGTAATATAAACGGAAAATCAAGAACGTTTTAGTTAATGCTAATGAAAACACATTGTTTTTTATCATTTGTATTGGAAACAACATTGTCATATGTCTTTTCTTGGATCTAAATAATACGAAACCTCGCTCTATGATTTGAAGTTAAAATCCTCAAATATTGTATAATAGTGACTTTTTCACGTTAATCATGTAGTTTGATATTACGTAAATATATTCATTTTTACCAATATTTCGATACTATTTCATGTACTATCACGATATGTGATTTGGCTTTCAAATCTCAGAATGCAGCATATTATTGCATTTTAAGCAAGTTTTCTTGCATTTTGTTTCGTACGAAAAATCATCGAATTTAGCAATATTTTAACGTTTATCATCCACTTTTCCTCTATGTGATTTAAACAAAATATTATCGAATTAGGCAATATTTTGCCGTTTTTCCACGTTTTTGTGAATTTTCAGTCTATATTTTCAGTCTATATATATACGATAAAAATGATGCAAACACATAATTGATTAGATAATAACCTTAAATACTTCATTTTCAATCATCTATTTTTTTCTCGTTAAAATACTGTGTAAGATATTGAAAAGGGGAGAAGTTCTGTTTTTATTGCATATATCGACGTTACAGCCGGATTAGAGCGGTTTTACGTGTACATCTTCCGTCGGTAATATAAACGGAAAATCAAGAACATTTTAGTTAATGCAAATGAAAACACATTGTTTTTTATCATTTGTATTGGAAACAACATTGTCATATGTCTTTTCTTGGATCTAAATAATACGAAACCTCGCTCTATGATTTGAAGTTAAAATTCTTCATATATGGTAAAATAGTGACTTTTTTCACGTTTTTCATATAGTGTGATTTTACGTAAATATATACGTTTTTACCAATATTTCGATACTATTTCATGTAGTATCACGATATGTTTTTTGGCCTTCAAATTTCAGAATTTCGCATAATATTGCATTTTAAGCAAGTTTTCTTGCATTTTGTTTCGTACGAAAAATCGTCAAATTTAGCAATATTTTGAAGTTTATCATCTCCTTTTCCTTTATGTGATTTAAACAAAATATCATCGAATTAGGCAATATTTTGCCATTTTTCCACGTTTTTGTGAATTTTCAGTCTATGGGTATTAATTCATTATATATACGATAAAAATGATGCTAACACATAATTGATTAGATAATAACCTTAAATACTTCATTTTCAATCAACTATTTGTTTCTCGTTAAAATACTGAGTAAGATATTAAAAAGGGGAGAAGTTCTGTTTTTATTGCATATATCGACGTTTCAGCCGGAATAGAGCGTTTTTCGTGTACATTTTCTTTAGGTAATATAAACGGAAAATCAGGAACATTTTAGTTAATGCTAATGAAAACACATTGTTTTTTATCATTTGTATTGAAAACAACATTGTCATATATCTTTTCTTGGATCTAAATAATACGAAACCTCGCTCTATGATTTGAAGTTAAAATCCTCAAATATTGTATAATAGTGACTTTTTCACGTTAATCATGTAGTTTGATATTACGTAAATATATTCATTTTTACCAATATTTCGATACTATTTCATGTAGTATCACGATATGTGATTTGGCTTTCATATCTCAGAATGTCGCATAATATTGCATTTTAAGCAAGTTTTCTTGCATTTTGTTTCGTACGAAAAATCATCGAATTTAGCAATATTTTGACGTTTATCATCCACTTTTCCTCTATGTGATTTAAACAAAATATCATCGAATTATGCAATATTTTGCCGTTTTTCCACGTTTTTGTGAATTTTCAGTTTATGGGTTTAATTCATTATATATACGATAAAAATGATGCAAACACATAATTGATTAGATAATAACCTTAAATACTTCATTTTCAATCATCTATTTGTTTCTCGTTAAAATACTGTGTAAGATTTTAGAAGAAGTTCGGTTTTTATTGCATATATCGACGTTTCAGCCGGATTAGAGCGGTTTTACGTGTTAATCTTCCATCGGTAATATAAACGGAAAACCAAGAACATTTTAGTTAATGCTAATGAAAACACATTGTTTTTTATTATTTGTATTGGAAACAACATTGTCATATGTCTTTTCTTAGATCTAAATAATACGCAACCTCGCTCTATGATTTGAAGTTAAAATCCTCATATATGGTAAAATAGTGACTTTTTTCACGTTTTTCATGTAGTGTGATTTTACGTAAATATATACGTAAAATAGATAATTGAAAATAGATAATTGAAAATGAAGTCATGATATCAAACAAACATGTTGTGTCCATACACACTGTAATAGGCGGTGGTCTTTATAACCACTTATCATAGTCTTCGTTTAGTCATAATATGCACCCAATACCCATCCCGTGGGCTGTTATATATCCCGTGGGGTTATAACGTTTTTAACGTTTTTAACAATATTTCGAAACATTTCATGTAGTATTACGATATGTGATTTGGCCTTCAAATCTCAGAATTTCGAATAATATTGCATTTTAAGCAAGTTTTCTTGCATTTTGTTTTGTACGAAAAATCGTCGAATTTAGCAATATTTTGACGTTTATCATCTCCTTTTCCTTTATGTGATTTAAACAAAATATCATCGAATTAGGCAATATTTTGCCGTTTTTCCACGTTTTTGTGAATTTTCAGTCTATGGGTATTAATTCAATATATATACGATACAAATGATGCAAACACATAATTGATTAGATAATAACCTTAAATACTTCATTTTCAATTATCTATTTGTTTTTCGTTAAAATACTGTGTAAGATATTGAAAAGGGGAGAAGTTCGGTTTTTATTGCATATATCGACGTTTCAGCCGGATTAGAGCGGTTTTACGTGTACATCTTCCGTCGGTAATATAAACGGAAAATCAAGAACATTTTAGTTAATGCTAATGAAAACACATTGCTTTTTATCATTTGTATTGGAAACAACATTGTCATATGTCTTTTCTTGGATCTAAATAATACGAAACCTCGCTCTATGATTTTAAGTTAAAATTCTTCATATATGGTAAAATAGTGACTTTTTCACGTTTTTCATGTAGTGTGATTTTACGTAAATATATTCATTTTTACCAATATTTCGATACTATTTCATGTAGTATCACGATATGTTTTTTGGCCTTCAAATCTCAGAATTTCGCATAATATTGCATTTTAAGCAAGTTTTCTTGCATTTTGTTTCGTACGAAAAATCGTCGAATTTAGCAATATTTTGACGTTTATCATCTCCTTTTCCTTTATGTGATTTAAACAAAATATCATCGAATTAGGCAATATTTTGCCGTTTTTCTACGTTTTTGTGAATTTTCAGTCTATGGGTATTAATTCATTATATATACGATAAAAATGATGCAAACACATAATTGATTAGATAATAACCTTAAATACTTCATTTTCAATCAACTATTTGTTTCTCGTTAAAATACTGAGTAAGATATTAAAAAGGGGAGAAGTTCTGTTTTTATTGCATATATCGACGTTCCAGCCGGAATAGAGCGATTTTCGTGTACATTTTCTATAGTTAATATAAACGGAAAATCAGGAACATTTTAGTTAATGCTAATGAAAACACATTGTTTTTTATTATTTGTATTGAAAACAACATTGTCATATGTCTTTTCTTGGATCTAAATAATACGAAACCTCGCTCTATGATTTGAAGTTAAAATACTCAAATATTGTATAATAGTGACTTTTTCACGTTAATCATGTAGTTTGATATTACATAAATATATTCATTTTTACCAATATTTCGATACTATTTCATGTAGTATCACGATATGTGATTTGGCTTTTAAATCTCAGAATGTCGCATAATATTGCATTTTAAGCAAGTTTTCTTGCATTTTGTTTCGTACGAAAAATCATCGAATTTAGCAATATTTTGACGTTTATCATCCACTTTTCCTCTATGTGATTAAAACAAAATATCATCGAATTATGCAATATTTTGCCGCTTTTCCACGTTTTTGTGAATTTTCAGTTTATGGGTTTAATTCATTATATATACGATAAAAATGATGCAAACACATAATTGATTAGATAATAACCTTAAATACTTCATTTTCAATCATCTATTTGTTTCTCGTTAAAATACTGTGTAAGATATTGAAAAGGGGAGAAGGTCGGTTTTTATTGCATATATCGACGTTTCAGCCGGATTAGAGCGGTTTTACGTGTACATCTTCCATCGGTAATATAAACGGAAAACCAAGAACATTTTAGTTAATGCTAATGAAAACACATTGTTTTTTATTATTTGTATTGGAAACAACATTTTCATATGTCTTTTCTTAGATCTAAATAATACGAAACCTCGCTCTATGATTTGAAGTTAAAATCCTCATATATGGTAAAATAGTGACTTTTTTCACGTTTTTCATGTAGTGTGATTTTACGTAAATATATACGTTTTTAACAATATTTCGAAACTATTTCATGTAGTATTACAATATGTGATTTGGCCTTCAAATCTCAGAATTTCGCATAATATTGCATTTAAGCAAGTTTTCTTGCATTTTGTTTTGTACGAAAAATCGTCGAATTTAGCAATATTTTGACGTTTATCATCTCCTTTTCCTTTATGTGATTTAAACAAAATATTATCGAATTAGGCAATATTTTGCCGTTTTTCCACGTTTTTGTGAATTTTCAGTCTATGGGTATTAATTCATTATGTATACGATAAAAATGATGCAAACACATAATTGATTAGATAATAACCTTAAATACTTCATTTTCAATCATCTATTTGTTTCTCGTTAAAATACTGTGTAAGATTTTAGAAGAAGTTCGGTTTTTATTGCATATATCGACGTTTCAGCCGGATTAGAGCGGTTTTACGTGTTAATCTTCCATCGGTAATATAAACGGAAAACCAAGAACATTTTAGTTAATGCTAATGAAAACACATTGTTTTTTATTATTTGTATTGGAAACAACATTTTCATATGTCTTTTCTTGGATCTAAATAATACGAAACCTCGCTCTATGATTTGAAGTTAAAATCCTCAAATATTGTATAATAGTGACTTTTTTCACGTTTTTCATGTAGTGTGATATTACGTAAATATATTCATTTTTACCAATATTTCGATACTATTTCATGTAGTATCACGATATGTGATTTGGCTTTCAAATCTCAGAATGTCGCATAATATTGCATTTTAAGCAAGTTTTCTTGCATTTTGTTTCGTACGAAAAATCATCGAATTTAGCAATATTTTGACGTTTATCATCCACTTTTCCTCTATGTGATTTAAACAAAATATCATCGAATTATGCAATATTTTACCCTTTTTCCACGTTTTTGTGAATTTTCAGTTTATGGGTTTAATTCATTATATATACGATAAAAATGATGCAAACACATAATTGATTAGATAATAACCTTAAATACTTCATTTTCAATCATCTATTTTTTTCTCGTTAAAATACTGTGTAAGATATTGAAAAGGGGAGAAGTTCGGTTTTTATTGCATATATCGACGTTTCAGCCGGATTAGAGCGGCTTTACGTGTACTTCTTCCGTCGGTAATATAAACGGAAAATCAAGAACGTTTTAGTTAATGCTAATGAAAACACATTGTTTTTTATCATTTGTATTGGAAACAACATTGTCATATGTCTTTTCTTGGATCTAAATAATACGAAACCTCGCTCTATGATTTGAAGTTAAAATCCTCAAATATTGTATAATAGTGACTTTTTCACGTTAATCATGTAGTTTGATATTACGTAAATATATTCATTTTTACCAATATTTCGATACTATTTCATGTACTATCACGATATGTGATTTGGCTTTCAAATCTCAGAATGCAGCATATTATTGCATTTTAAGCAAGTTTTCTTGCATTTTGTTTCGTACGAAAAATCATCGAATTTAGCAATATTTTAACGTTTATCATCCACTTTTCCTCTATGTGATTTAAACAAAATATTATCGAATTAGGCAATATTTTGCCGTTTTTCCACGTTTTTGTGAATTTTCAGTCTATGGGTATTAATTCATTATATATACGATAAAAATGATGCAAACACATAATTGACTAGATAATAACCTTAAATACTTCATTTTCAATCATCAATTTGTTTCTCGTTAAAATACTGTGTAAGATATTGAAAAGGGGAGAAGTTCGGTTTTTATTGCATATATCGACGTTTCAGCCGGATTAGAGCGGTTTTACGTGCTCATCTTCCGTCGGTAATATAAACGGAAATTCAAGAACATTTTAGTTAATGCTAATGAAAACACATTGTTTTTTATCATTTGTATTGGAAACAACATTGTCATATGTCTTTTCTTGGATCTAAATAATACGAAACCTCGCTCTATGATTTGAAGTTAAAATTCCTCATATATGGTAAAATAGTGACTTTTTTCACGTTTTTCATGTAGTGTGATTTTATGTAAATATATACGTTATTAACAATATTTCGAAACTATTTCATGTAGTATTACGATATGTGATTTGGCCTTCAAATCTCAGAATTTCGCATAATATTGCATTTTAAGCAAGTTTTCTTGCATTTTGTTTTGTACGAAAAATCGTCGAATTTAGCAATATTTTGACGTTTATCATCTCCTTTTCCTTTATGTGATTTAAACAAAATATCATCGAATTAGGCAATATTTTGCCGTTTTTCCACGTTTTTGTGAATTTTCAGTCTATGGGTATTAATTCATTATATATACGATAAAAATGATGCAAACACATAATTGATTAGATAATAACCTTAAATACTTCATTTTCAATCATCTATTTTTTTCTCGTTAAAATACTGTGTAAGATATTGAAAAGGGGAGAAGTTCAGTTTTTATTGCATATATCGACGTTTCAGCCGGATTAGAGCGGTTTTACGTGTACATCTTCCGTCGGTAATATAAACGGAAAATCAAGAACATTTTAGTTAATGCAAATGAAAACACATTGTTTTTTATCATTTGTATTGGAAACAACATTGTCATATGTCTTTTCTTGGATCTAAATAGTACGAAACCTCGCTCTATGATTTGAAGTTAAAATTCTTCATATATGGTAAAATAGTGACTTTTTTCACGTTTTTCATATAGTGTGATTTTACGTAAATATATACGTTTTTACCAATTTTTCGATACTATTTCATGTAGTAATCACGATATGTTTTTTGGCCTTCAAATCTCAGAATTTCGCATAATATTGCATTTTAAGCAAGTTTTCTTGCATTTTGTTTCGTACGAAAAATCGTCGAATTTAGCAATATTTTGACGTTTATCATCTCCTTTTCCTTTATGTGATTTAAACAAAATATCATCGAATTAGGCAATATTTTGCCGTTTTTCCACGTTTTTGTGAATTTTCAGTCGATGGGTATTAATTCATTATATATACGATAAAAATGATGCAAACACATAATTGATTAGATAATAACCTTAAATACTTCATTTTCAATCAACTATTTGTTTCTCGTTAAAATACATAGTAAGATATCAAAAAAGGCAGAAGTTCTGTTTTTATTGCATATATCGACGTTTCAGCCGGAATAGAGCGTTTTTCGTGTACATTTTCTTTAGATAATATAAACGGAAAATCAGGAACATTTTAGTTAATGCTAATGAAAACACATTGTTTTTTATCATTTGTATTGAAAACAACATTGTCATATATCTTTTCTTGGATCTAAATAATACGAAACCTCGCTCTATGATTTGAAGTTAAAATCCTCAAATATTGTATAATAGTGACTTTTTCACGTTAATCATGTAGTTTGATATTACATAAATATATTCATTTTTACCAATATTTCGATACTATTTCATGTAGTATCACGATATGTGATTTGGCTTTCAAATCTCAGAATGTCGCATAATATTGCATTTTAAGCAAGTTTTCTTGCATTTTGTTTCGTACGAAAAATCATCGAATTTAGCAATATTTTGACGTTTATCATCCACTTTTCCTCTATGTGATTAAAACAAAATATCATCGAATTATGCAATATTTTGCCGTTTTTCCACGTTTTTGTGAATTTTCAGTTTATGGGTTTAATTCATTATATATACGATAAAAATGATGCAAACACATAATTGATTAGATAATAACCTTAAATACTTCATTTTCAATCATCTATTTGTTTCTCGTAAAATACTGTGTAAGATATTGAAAAGGGGAGAAGGTCGGTTTTTATTGCATATATCGACGTTTTAGCCGGATTAGAGCGGTTTTACGTGTACATCTTCCATCGGTAATATAAACGGAAAACCAAGAACATTTTAGTTAATGCTAATGAAAACACATTGTTTTTTATTATTTGTATTGGAAACAACATTTTCATATGTCTTTTCTTAGATCTAAATAATACGAAACCTCGCTCTATGATTTGAAGTTAAAATCCTCATATATGGTAAAATAGTGACTTTTTTCACGTTTTTCATGTAGTGTGATTTTACGTAAATATATACGTTTTTAACAATATTTCGAAACTATTTCATGTAGTATTACAATATGTGATTTGGCCTTCAAATCTCAGAATTTCGCATAATATTGCATTTAAGCAAGTTTTCTTGCATTTTGTTTTGTACGAAAAATCGTCGAATTTAGCAATATTTTGACGTTTATCATCTCCTTTTCCTTTATGTGATTTAAACAAAATATTATCGAATTAGGCAATATTTTGCCGTTTTTCCACGTTTTTGTGAATTTTCAGTCTATGGGTATTAATTCATTATGTATACGATAAAAATGATGCAAACACATAATTGATTAGATAATAACCTTAAATACTTCATTTTCAATCATCTATTTGTTTCTCGTTAAAATACTGTGTAAGATTTTAGAAGAAGTTCGGTTTTTATTGCATATATCGACGTTTCAGCCGGATTAGAGCGGTTTTACGTGTTAATCTTCCATCGGTAATATAAACGGAAAACCAAGAACATTTTAGTTAATGCTAATGAAAACACATTGTTTTTTATTATTTGTATTGGAAACAACATTTTCATATGTCTTTTCTTGGATCTAAATAATACGAAACCTCGCTCTATGATTTGAAGTTAAAATCCTCAAATATTGTATAATAGTGACTTTTTTCACGTTTTTCATGTAGTGTGATATTACGTAAATATATTCATTTTTACCAATATTTCGATACTATTTCATGTAGTATCACGATATGTGATTTGGCTTTCAAATCTCAGAATGTCGCATAATATTGCATTTTAAGCAAGTTTTCTTGCATTTTGTTTCGTACGAAAAATCATCGAATTTAGCAATATTTTGACGTTTATCATCCACTTTTCCTCTATGTGATTTAAACAAAATATCATCGAATTATGCAATATTTTACCCTTTTTCCACGTTTTTGTGAATTTTCAGTTTATGGGTTTAATTCATTATATATACGATAAAAATGATGCAAACACATAATTGATTAGATAATAACCTTAAATACTTCATTTTCAATCATCTATTTTTTTCTCGTTAAAATACTGTGTAAGATATTGAAAAGGGGAGAAGTTCGGTTTTTATTGCATATATCGACGTTTCAGCCGGATTAGAGCGGCTTTACGTGTACTTCTTCCGTCGGTAATATAAACGGAAAATCAAGAACGTTTTAGTTAATGCTAATGAAAACACATTGTTTTTTATCATTTGTATTGGAAACAACATTGTCATATGTCTTTTCTTGGATCTAAATAATACGAAACCTCGCTCTATGATTTGAAGTTAAAATCCTCAAATATTGTATAATAGTGACTTTTTCACGTTAATCATGTAGTTTGATATTACGTAAATATATTCATTTTTACCAATATTTCGATACTATTTCATGTACTATCACGATATGTGATTTGGCTTTCAAATCTCAGAATGCAGCATATTATTGCATTTTAAGCAAGTTTTCTTGCATTTTGTTTCGTACGAAAAATCATCGAATTTAGCAATATTTTAACGTTTATCATCCACTTTTCCTCTATGTGATTTAAACAAAATATTATCGAATTAGGCAATATTTTGCCGTTTTTCCACGTTTTTGTGAATTTTCAGTCTATGGGTATTAATTCATTATATATACGATAAAAATGATGCAAACACATAATTGACTAGATAATAACCTTAAATACTTCATTTTCAATCATCAATTTGTTTCTCGTTAAAATACTGTGTAAGATATTGAAAAGGGGAGAAGTTCGGTTTTTATTGCATATATCGACGTTTCAGCCGGATTAGAGCGGTTTTACGTGCTCATCTTCCGTCGGTAATATAAACGGAAATTCAAGAACATTTTAGTTAATGCTAATGAAAACACATTGTTTTTTATCATTTGTATTGGAAACAACATTGTCATATGTCTTTTCTTGGATCTAAATAATACGAAACCTCGCTCTATGATTTGAAGTTAAAATTCCTCATATATGGTAAAATAGTGACTTTTTTCACGTTTTTCATGTAGTGTGATTTTATGTAAATATATACGTTATTAACAATATTTCGAAACTATTTCATGTAGTATTACGATATGTGATTTGGCCTTCAAATCTCAGAATTTCGCATAATATTGCATTTTAAGCAAGTTTTCTTGCATTTTGTTTTGTACGAAAAATCGTCGAATTTAGCAATATTTTGACGTTTATCATCTCCTTTTCCTTTATGTGATTTAAACAAAATATCATCGAATTAGGCAATATTTTGCCGTTTTTCCACGTTTTTGTGAATTTTCAGTCTATGGGTATTAATTCATTATATATACGATAAAAATGATGCAAACACATAATTGATTAGATAATAACCTTAAATACTTCATTTTCAATCATCTATTTTTTTCTCGTTAAAATACTGTGTAAGATATTGAAAAGGGGAGAAGCTCTGTTTTTATTGCATATATCGACGTTTCAGCCGGATTAGAGCGGTTTTACGTGTACATCTTCCGTCGGTAATATAAACGGAAAATCAAGAACATTTTAGTTAATGCAAATGAAAACACATTGTTTTTTATCATTTGTATTGGAAACAACATTGTCATATGTCTTTTCTTGGATCTAAATAGTACGAAACCTCGCTCTATGATTTGAAGTTAAAATTCTTCATATATGGTAAAATAGTGACTTTTTTCACGTTTTTCATATAGTGTGATTTTACGTAAATATATACGTTTTTACCAATTTTTCGATACTATTTCATGTAGTATCACGATATGTTTTTTGGCCTTCAAATCTCAGAATTTCGCATAATATTGCATTTTAAGCAAGTTTTCTTGCATTTTGTTTCGTACGAAAAATCGTCGAATTTAGCAATATTTTGACGTTTATCATCTCCTTTTCCTTTATGTGATTTAAACAAAATATCATCGAATTAGGCAATATTTTGCCGTTTTTCCACGTTTTTGTGAATTTTCAGTCGATGGGTATTAATTCATTATATATACGATAAAAATGATGCAAACACATAATTGATTAGATAATAACCTTAAATACTTCATTTTCAATCAACTATTTGTTTCTCGTTAAAATACATAGTAAGATATCAAAAAAGGGAGAAGTTCTGTTTTTATTGCATATATCGACGTTTCAGCCGGAATAGAGCGTTTTTCGTGTACATTTTCTTTAGATAATATAAACGGAAAATCAGGAACATTTTAGTTAATGCTAATGAAAACACATTGTTTTTTATCATTTGTATTGAAAACAACATTGTCATATATCTTTTCTTGGATCTAAATAATACGAAACCTCGCTCTATGATTTGAAGTTAAAATTCCTCATATATGGTAAAATAGTGACTTTTTTCACGTTTTTCATGTAGTGTGATTTTATGTAAATATATACGTTATTAACAATATTTCGAAACTATTTCATGTAGTATTACGATATGTGATTTGGCCTTCAAATCTCAGAATTTCGCATAATATTGCATTTTAAGCAAGTTTTCTTGCATTTTGTTTTGTACGAAAAATCGTCGAATTTAGCAATATTTTGACGTTTATCATCTCCTTTTCCTTTATGTGATTTAAACAAAATATCATCGAATTAGGCAATATTTTGCCGTTTTTCCACGTTTTTGTGAATTTTCAGTCTATGGGTATTAATTCATTATATATACGATAAAAATGATGCAAACACATAATTGATTAGATAATAACCTTAAATACTTCATTTTCAATCATCTATTTTTTTCTCGTTAAAATACTGTGTAAGATATTGAAAAGGGGAGAAGTTCAGTTTTTATTGCATATATCGACGTTTCAGCCGGATTAGAGCGGTTTTACGTGTACATCTTCCGTCGGTAATATAAACGGAAAATCAAGAACATTTTAGTTAATGCAAATGAAAACACATTGTTTTTTATCATTTGTATTGGAAACAACATTGTCATATGTCTTTTCTTGGATCTAAATAGTACGAAACCTCGCTCTATGATTTGAAGTTAAAATTCTTCATATATGGTAAAATAGTGACTTTTTTCACGTTTTTCATATAGTGTGATTTTACGTAAATATATACGTTTTTACCAATTTTTCGATACTATTTCATGTAGTATCACGATATGTTTTTTGGCCTTCAAATCTCAGAATTTCGCATAATATTGCATTTTAAGCAAGTTTTCTTGCATTTTGTTTCGTACGAAAAATCGTCGAATTTAGCAATATTTTGACGTTTATCATCTCCTTTTCCTTTATGTGATTTAAACAAAATATCATCGAATTAGGCAATATTTTGCCGTTTTTCCACGTTTTTGTGAATTTTCAGTCGATGGGTATTAATTCATTATATATACGATAAAAATGATGCAAACACATAATTGATTAGATAATAACCTTAAATACTTCATTTTCAATCAACTATTTGTTTCTCGTTAAAATACATAGTAAGATATCAAAAAAGGGAGAAGTTCTGTTTTTATTGCATATATCGACGTTTCAGCCGGAATAGAGCGTTTTTCGTGTACATTTTCTTTAGATAATATAAACGGAAAATCAGGAACATTTTAGTTAATGCTAATGAAAACACATTGTTTTTTATCATTTGTATTGAAAACAACATTGTCATATATCTTTTCTTGGATCTAAATAATACGAAACCTCGCTCTATGATTTGAAGTTAAAATCCTCAAATATTGTATAATAGTGACTTTTTCACGTTAATCATGTAGTTTGATATTACATAAATATATTCATTTTTACCAATATTTCGATACTATTTCATGTAGTATCACGATATGTGATTTGGCTTTCAAATCTCAGAATGTCGCATAATATTGCATTTTAAGCAAGTTTTCTTGCATTTTGTTTCGTACGAAAAATCATCGAATTTAGCAATATTTTGACGTTTATCATCCACTTTTCCTCTATGTGATTAAAACAAAATATCATCGAATTATGCAATATTTTGCCGTTTTTCCACGTTTTTGTGAATTTTCAGTTTATGGGTTTAATTCATTATATATACGATAAAAATGATGCAAACACATAATTGATTAGATAATAACCTTAAATACTTCATTTTCAATCATCTATTTGTTTCTCGTTAAAATACTGTGTAAGATATTGAAAAGGGGAGAAGGTCGGTTTTTATTGCATATATCGACGTTTCAGCCGGATTAGAGCGGTTTTACGTGTACATCTTCCATCGGTAATATAAACGGAAAACCAAGAACATTTTAGTTAATGCTAATGAAAACACATTGTTTTTTATTATTTGTATTGGAAACAACATTTTCATATGTCTTTTCTTAGATCTAAATAATACGAAACCTCGCTCTATGATTTGAAGTTAAAATCCTCATATATGGTAAAATAGTGACTTTTTTCACGTTTTTCATGTAGTGTGATTTTACGTAAATATATACGTTTTTAACAATATTTCGAAACTATTTCATGTAGTATTACCAATATGTGATTTGGCCTTCAAATCTCAGAATTTCGCATAATATTGCATTTAAGCAAGTTTTCTTGCATTTTGTTTTGTACGAAAAATCGTCGAATTTAGCAATATTTTGACGTTTATCATCTCCTTTTCCTTTATGTGATTTAAACAAAATATTATCGAATTAGGCAATATTTTGCCGTTTTTCCACGTTTTTGTGAATTTTCAGTCTATGGGTATTAATTCATTATATATACGATAAAAATGATGCAAACACATAATTGATTAGATAATAACCTTAAATACTTCATTTTCAATCATCTATTTGTTTCTCGTTAAAATACTGTGTAAGATTTTAGAAGAAGTTCGGTTTTTATTGCATATATCGACGTTTCAGCCGGATTAGAGCGGTTTTACGTGTTAATCTTCCATCGGTAATATAAACGGAAAACCAAGAACATTTTAGTTAATGCTAATGAAAACACATTGTTTTTTATTATTTGTATTGGAAACAACATTTTCATATGTCTTTTCTTGGATCTAAATAATACGAAACCTCGCTCTATGATTTGAAGTTAAAATCCTCAAATATTGTATAATAGTGACTTTTTTCACGTTTTTCATGTAGTGTGATATTACGTAAATATATTCATTTTTACCAATATTTCGATACTATTTCATGTAGTATCACGATATGTGATTTGGCTTTCAAATCTCAGAATGTCGCATAATATTGCATTTTAAGCAAGTTTTCTTGCATTTTGTTTCGTACGAAAAATCATCGAATTTAGCAATATTTTGACGTTTATCATCCACTTTTCCTCTATGTGATTTAAACAAAATATCATCGAATTATGCAATATTTTACCCTTTTTCCACGTTTTTGTGAATTTTCAGTTTATGGGTTTAATTCATTATATATACGATAAAAATGATGCAAACACATAATTGATTAGATAATAACCTTAAATACTTCATTTTCAATCATCTATTTTTTTCTCGTTAAAATACTGTGTAAGATATTGAAAAGGGGAGAAGTTCGGTTTTTATTGCATATATCGACGTTTCAGCCGGATTAGAGCGGCTTTACGTGTACTTCTTCCGTCGGTAATATAAACGGAAAATCAAGAACGTTTTAGTTAATGCTAATGAAAACACATTGTTTTTTATCATTTGTATTGGAAACAACATTGTCATATGTCTTTTCTTGGATCTAAATAATACGAAACCTCGCTCTATGATTTGAAGTTAAAATCCTCAAATATTGTATAATAGTGACTTTTTCACGTTAATCATGTAGTTTGATATTACGTAAATATATTCATTTTTACCAATATTTCGATACTATTTCATGTACTATCACGATATGTGATTTGGCTTTCAAATCTCAGAATGCAGCATATTATTGCATTTTAAGCAAGTTTTCTTGCATTTTGTTTCGTACGAAAAATCATCGAATTTAGCAATATTTTAACGTTTATCATCCACTTTTCCTCTATGTGATTTAAACAAAATATTATCGAATTAGGCAATATTTTGCCGTTTTTCCACGTTTTTGTGAATTTTCAGTCTATGGGTATTAATTCATTATATATACGATAAAAATGATGCAAACACATAATTGACTAGATAATAACCTTAAATACTTCATTTTCAATCATCAATTTGTTTCTCGTTAAAATACTGTGTAAGATATTGAAAAGGGGAGAAGTTCGGTTTTTATTGCATATATCGACGTTTCAGCCGGATTAGAGCGGTTTTACGTGCTCATCTTCCGTCGGTAATATAAACGGAAATTCAAGAACATTTTAGTTAATGCTAATGAAAACACATTGTTTTTTATCATTTGTATTGGAAACAACATTGTCATATGTCTTTTCTTGGATCTAAATAATACGAAACCTCGCTCTATGATTTGAAGTTAAAATTCCTCATATATGGTAAAATAGTGACTTTTTTCACGTTTTTCATGTAGTGTGATTTTATGTAAATATATACGTTATTAACAATATTTCGAAACTATTTCATGTAGTATTACGATATGTGATTTGGCCTTCAAATCTCAGAATTTCGCATAATATTGCATTTTAAGCAAGTTTTCTTGCATTTTGTTTTGTACGAAAAATCGTCGAATTTAGCAATATTTTGACGTTTATCATCTCCTTTTCCTTTATGTGATTTAAACAAAATATCATCGAATTAGGCAATATTTTGCCGTTTTTCCACGTTTTTGTGAATTTTCAGTCTATGGGTATTAATTCATTATATATACGATAAAAATGATGCAAACACATAATTGATTAGATAATAACCTTAAATACTTCATTTTCAATCATCTATTTTTTTCTCGTTAAAATACTGTGTAAGATATTGAAAAGGGGAGAAGTTCTGTTTTTATTGCATATATCGACGTTTCAGCCGGATTAGAGCGGTTTTACGTGTACATCTTCCGTCGGTAATATAAACGGAAAATCAAGAACATTTTAGTTAATGCAAATGAAAACACATTGTTTTTTATCATTTGTATTGGAAACAACATTGTCATATGTCTTTTCTTGGATCTAAATAGTACGAAACCTCGCTCTATGATTTGAAGTTAAAATTCTTCATATATGGTAAAATAGTGACTTTTTTCACGTTTTTCATATAGTGTGATTTTACGTAAATATATACGTTTTTACCAATTTTTCGATACTATTTCATGTAGTATCACGATATGTTTTTTGGCCTTCAAATCTCAGAATTTCGCATAATATTGCATTTTAAGCAAGTTTTCTTGCATTTTGTTTCGTACGAAAAATCGTCGAATTTAGCAATATTTTGACGTTTATCATCTCCTTTTCCTTTATGTGATTTAAACAAAATATCATCGAATTAGGCAATATTTTGCCGTTTTTCCACGTTTTTGTGAATTTTCAGTCGATGGGTATTAATTCATTATATATACGATAAAAATGATGCAAACACATAATTGATTAGATAATAACCTTAAATACTTCATTTTCAATCAACTATTTGTTTCTCGTTAAAATACATAGTAAGATATCAAAAAAGGGAGAAGTTCTGTTTTTATTGCATATATCGACGTTTCAGCCGGAATAGAGCGTTTTTCGTGTACATTTTCTTTAGATAATATAAACGGAAAATCAGGAACATTTTAGTTAATGCTAATGAAAACACATTGTTTTTTATCATTTGTATTGAAAACAACATTGTCATATATCTTTTCTTGGATCTAAATAATACGAAACCTCGCTCTATGATTTGAAGTTAAAATCCTCAAATATTGTATAATAGTGACTTTTTCACGTTAATCATGTAGTTTGATATTACATAAATATATTCATTTTTACCAATATTTCGATACTATTTCATGTAGTATCACGATATGTGATTTGGCTTTCAAATCTCAGAATGTCGCATAATATTGCATTTTAAGCAAGTTTTCTTGCATTTTGTTTCGTACGAAAAATCATCGAATTTAGCAATATTTTGACGTTTATCATCCACTTTTCCTCTATGTGATTAAAACAAAATATCATCGAATTATGCAATATTTTGCCGTTTTTCCACGTTTTTGTGAATTTTCAGTTTATGGGTTTAATTCATTATATATACGATAAAAATGATGCAAACACATAATTGATTAGATAATAAACTTAAATACTTCATTTTCAATCATCTATTTGTTTCTCGTTAAAATACTGTGTAAGATATTGAAAAGGGGAGAAGGTCGGTTTTTATTGCATATATCGACGTTTCAGCCGGATAAGAGCGGTTTTACGTGTACATCTTCCATCGGTAATATAAACGGAAAACCAAGAACATTTTAGTTAATGCTAATGAAAACACATTGTTTTTTATTATTTGTATTGGAAACAACATTGTCATATGTCTTTTCTTAGATCTAAATAATACGAAACCTCGCTCTATGATTTGAAGTTAAAATCCTCATATATGGTAAAATAGTGAATTTTTTCACGTTTTTCATGTAGTGTGATTTTACGTAAATATATACGTTTTTAACAATATTTAGAAACTATTTCATGTAGTATTACAATATGTGATTTGGCCTTCAAATCTCAGAATTTCGCATAATATTGCATTTAAGCAAGTTTTCTTGCATTTTGTTTTGTACGAAAAATCGTCGAATTTCGCAATATTTTGACGTTTATCATCTCCTTTTCCTTTATGTGATTTAAACAAAATATCATCGAATTAGGCAATATTTTGCCGTTTTTCCACGTTTTTGTGAATTTTCAGTCTATGGGTATTAATTCATTATATATACGATAAAAATGATGCAAACACATAAGTGATTAGATAATAACCTTAAATACTTCATTTTCAATCATCTATTTTTTTCTCGTTAAAATACTGTGTAAGATATTGAAAAGGGGAGAAGTTCGGTTTTTATTGCATATATCGACGTTTCAGCCGGATTAGAGTGGCTTTACGTGTACTTCTTCCGTCGGTAATATAAACGGAAAATCAAGAACGTTTTAGTTAATGCTAATGAAAACACATTGTTTTTTATAATTTGTATTGGAAACAGCATTGTCATATGTCTTTTCTTGGATCTAAATAATACGAAACCTCGCTCTATGATTTGAAGTTAAAATCCTCAAATATTGTATAATAGTGACTTTTTCACGTTAATCATGTAGTTTGATATTACGTAAATATATTCATTTTTACCAATATTTCGATACTATTTCATCTACTATCACGATATGTGATTTGGCTTTCAAATCTCAGAATGCAGCATATTATTGCATTTTAAGCAAGTTTTCTTGCATTTTGTTTCGTACGAAAAATCGTCGAATTTAGCAATATTTTGACGTTTATCATCTCCTTTTCCTTTATGTGATTTAAACAAAATATCATCGAATTAGGCAATATTTTGCCGTTTTTCCACGTTTTTGTGAATTTTCAGTCTATGGGTATTAATTCATTATATATACGATAAAAATGATGCAAACACATAATTGATTAGATAATAACCTTAAATACTTCATTTTCAATCATCTATTTGTTTCTCGTTAAAATACTGTGTAAGATATTGAAAAGGGGAGAAGGTCGGTTTTTATTGCATATATCGACGTTTCAGCCGGATTAGAGCGGTTTTACGTGTACATCTTCCATCGGTAATATAAACGGAAAACGAAGAACATTTTAGTAAATGCTAATGAATACACATAGTTTTTTATTATTTGTATTGGAAACTACATTGTCATATGTCTTTTCTTGGATCTAAATAATACGAAACCTCGCTCTATGATTTGAAGTTAAAATCCTCATATATGGTAAAATAGTGACTTTTTTCACGTTTTTCATGTAGTGTGATTTTACGTAAATATATACGTTATTAACAATATTTCGAAACTATTTCATGTAGTATTACGATATGTGATTTGGCCTTCAAATCTCAGAATTTCGCATAATATTGCATTTTAAGCAAGTTTTCTTGCATTTTGTTTTGTACGAAAAATCGTCGAATTTAGCAATATTTTGACGTTTATCATCTCCTTTTCCTTTATGTGATTTAAACAAAATATCATCGAATTAGGCAATATTTTTCCGTTTTTCCACGTTTTTGTGAATTTTCAGTCTATGGGTATTAATTCATTATATATACGATAAAAATGATGCAAACACATAATTGATTAGATAATAACCTTAAATACTTCATTTTCAATCATCTATTTGTTTCTCGTTAAAATACTGTGTAAGATATTGAAAAGGGGAGAAGTTCTGTTTTTATTGCATATATCGACGTTTCAGCCGGATTAGAGCGGTTTTACGTGTACATCTTCCGTCGGTAATATAAACGGAAAATCAAGAACATTTTAGTTAATGCTAATGAAAACACATTGTTTTTTATCATTTGTATTGGAAACAACATTGTCATATGTCTTTTCTTGGATCTAAATAATACGAAACCTCGCTCTATGATTTGAAGTTAAAATTCTTCATATATGGTAAAATAGTGACTTTTTTCACGTTTTTCATATAGTGTGATTTTACGTAAATATATACGTTTTTACCAATATTTCGATACTATTGCATGTAGTATCACGATATGTTTTTTGGCCTTCAAATCTCAGAATTTCGCATAATATTGCATTTTAAGCAAGTTTTCTTGCATTTTGTTTCGTACGAAAAATCGTCGAATTTAGCAATATTTTGACGTTTATCATCTCCTTTTCCTTTATGTGATTTAAACAAAATATCATCGAATTAGGCAATATTTTGCCGTTTTTCCACGTTTTTGTGAATTTTCAGTCTATGGGTATTAATTCATTATATATACGATAAAAATGATGCAAACACATAATTGATTAGATAATAACCTTAAATACTTCATTTTCAATCAACTATTTGGTTCTCGTTAAAATACTGAGTAAGATATTAAAAAGGGGAGAAGTTCTGTTTTTATTGCATATATCGACGTTTCAGCCGGAATAGAGCGTTTTTCGTGTACATTTTCTTTAGGTAATATAAACGGAAAATCAGGAACATTTTAGTTAATGCTAATGAAAACACATTGTTTTTTATCATTTGTATTAAAAACAACATTGTCATATATCTTTTCTTGGATCTAAATAATACGAAACCTCGCTCTATGATTTGAAGTTAAAATCCTCAAATATTGTATAATAGTGACTTTTTCACGTTAATCATGTAGTTTGATATTACGTAAATATATTCATTTTTACCAATATTTCGATACTATTTCATGTAGTATCACGATATGTGATTTGGCTTTCAAATCTCAGAATGTCGCATAATATTGCATTTTAAGCAAGTTTTCTTGCATTTTGTTTCGTACGAAAAATAATCGAATTTAGCAATATTTTGACGTTTATCATCCACTTTTCCTCTATGTGATTAAAACAAAATATCATCGAATTATGCAATATTTTGCCGTTTTTCCACGTTTTTGTGAATTTTCTGTTTATGGGTTTAATTCATTATATATACGATAAAAATGATGCAAACACATAATTGATTAGATAATAACCTTAAATACTTCATTTTCAATCATCTATTTGTTTCTCGTTAAAATAATGTGTAAGATATTGAAAAGGGGAGAAGGTCGGTTTTTATTGCATATATCGACGTTTCAGCCGGATTAGAGCGGTTTTACGTGTACATCTTTCATCGGTAATATAAACGGAAAACCAAGAACATTTTAGTTAATGCTAATGAAAACACATTGTTTTGTATTATTTGTATTGGAAACAACATTGTCATATGTCTTTTCTTAGATCTAAATATTATGCAACCTCGCTCTATGATTTGAAGTAAAAATCCTCATATATGGTAAAATAGTGACTTTTTTCACGTTTTTCATGTAGTGTGATTTTACGTAAATATATACGTTTTTACCAATATTTCGAAACTATTTCATGTAGTATTACGATATGTGATTTGGCCTTCAAATCTCAGAATTTCGCATAATATTGCATTTTAAGCAAGTTTTCTTGCATTTTGTTTTGTACGAAAAATCGTCGAATTTAGCAATATATTGACGTTTATCATCTCCTTTTCCTTTATGTGATTTAAACAAAATATCATCGAACTAGGCAATATTTTGCCGTTTTTCCACGTTTTTGTGAATTTTCAGTCTATGGGTATTAATTCATTATATATACGATAAAAATGATGCAAACACATAATTGATTAGATAATAACCTTAAATACTCCATTTTCAATCAACTATTTATTTCTCGTTAAAATACTGAGTAAGATATTAAAAAGGGGAGGAGTTCTGTTTTTATTGCATATATCGACGTTTCAGCCGGAATAGAGCGTTTTTCGTGTACATTTTCTTTAGGTAATATAAACTGAAAATCAGGAACATTTTAGTTAATGCTAATGAAAACACATTGTTTTTTATCATTTGTATTGAAAACAACATTGTCATATATCTTTTCTTGGATCTAAATAATACGAAACCTCGCTCTATGATTTGAAGTTAAAATCCTCAAATATTGTATAATAGTGACTTTTTCACGTTAATCATGTAGTTTGATATTACGTAAATATATTAATTTTTACCAATATTTCGATACTATTTCATGTAGTATCACGATATGTGATTTGGCTTTCAAATCTCAGAATGTCGCATAATATTGCATTTTAAGCAAGTTTTCTTGCATTTTATTTCGTACGAAAAATCATCGAATTTAGCAATATTTTGACGTTTATCATCCACTTTTCCTCTATGTGATTTAAACAAAATATCATCGAATTATACAATATTTTGCCGTTTTTCCACGTGTTTGTGAATTTTCAGTTTATGGGTTTAATTCATTATATATACGATAAAAATGATGCAAACACATAATTGATTAGATAATAACCTTAAATACTTCATTTTCAATCATCTATTTGTTTCTCGTTAAAATACTGAGTAAGATATTGAAAAGAGGAGAAGGTCGGTTTTTATTGCATATATCGACGTTTCAGCCGGATTAGAGCGGTTTTACGTGTACATGTTCCATTGGTAATATAAACGGAAAACCAAGAACATTTTAGTTAATGCTAATGAAAACACATTGTTTTTTATTATTTGTATTGGAAACAACATTGTCATATGTCTTTTCTTAGATCTAAATATTATGCAACCTCGCTCTATGATTTGAAGTTAAAATCCTCATATATGGTAAAATAGTGACTTTTTTCACGTTTTTCATGTAATGTGATTTTACGTAAATATATACGTTTTTACCAATATTTCGAAACTATTTCATGTAGTATTACGATATGTGATTTGGCCTTCAAATCTCAGAATTTCGCATAATATTGCATTTTAAGCAAGTTTTCTTGCATTTTGTTTTGTACGAAAAATCGTCGAATTTAGCAATATATTGACGTTTATCATCTCCTATTCCTTTATGTGATTTAAACAAAATATCATCGAATTAGGCAATATTTTGCCGTTTTTCCACGTTTTTGTGAATTTTCTGTCTATGGGTATTAATTCATTATATATACGATAAAAATGATGCAAACACATAATTGATTAGATAATAACCTTAAATACTCCATTTTCAATCATCTATTTGTTTCTCGTTAAAATACTGTGTAAGATATTGAAAAGGGGAGAAGTTCGGTTTTTATTGCATATATCGACGTTTCAGCCGGATTAGAGCGGTTTTACGTGTACATCTTCCGTCGGTAATATAAACGGAAAACCAAGAACATTTTAGTTAATGCTAATGAAATCACATTATTTTTTATCATTTGTATTGGAAACAACATTGTCATAAGTCTTTTCTTGGATCTAAATAATACGAAACCTCGCTCTATGATTTGAAGTTAAAATTCTTCATATATGGTAAAATAGTGACTTTTTTCACGTTTTTCATGTAGTGTGATTTTACGTAAATATATACGTTTTTACCAATATTTCGATACTATTTCATGTAGTATCACGATATGTTTTTTGGCCTTCAAATCTCAGAATTTCGCATAATATTGCATTTTAAGCAAGTTTTCTTGCATTTTGTTTCGTACGAAAAATCGTCGAATTTAGCAATATTTTGACATTTATCATCTCCTTTTCCTTTATGTGATTTAAACAAAATATCATCGAATTAGGCAATATTATGCCGTTTTTCCACGTTTTTGTGAATTTTCAGTCTATGGGTATTAATTCATTATATATACGATAAAAATGATGCAAACACATAAATGATTAGATAATAACCTTAAATTCTTCATTTTCAATCAACTATTTGTTTCTCGTTAAAATACTGAGTAAGATATTAAAAAGGGGAGAAGTTCTGTTTTTATTGCATATATCGACGTTTCAGCCGGAATAGAGCGTTTTTCGTGTACATTTTCTTTAGGTAATATAAACGGAAAATCAGGAACATTTTAGTTAATGCTAATGAAAACACATTGTTTTTTATCATTTGTATTGAAAACAACATTGTCATATATCTTTTCTTGGATCTAAATAATACGAAACCTCGCTCTATGATTTGAAGTTAAAATCCTCAAATATTGTATAATAGTGACTTTTTCACGTTAATCATGTAGTTTGATATTACGTAAATATATTCATTTTTACCAGTATTTCGATACTATTTCATGTAGTATCACGATATGTGATTTGGCTTTCAAATCTCAGAATGTCGCATAATATTGCATTTTAAACAAATTTTCTTGCATTTTGTTTCGTACGAAAAATCGTCGAATTTAGCAATATTTTGACGTTTATCATCTCCTTTTCCTTTATGTGATTTAAACAAAATATCATCGAATTAGGCAATATTTTGCCGTTTTTCCACGTTTTTGTGAATTTTCAGTCTATGGGTACTAATTCATTATATATACGATAAAAATGATGCAAACACATAATTGATTAGATAATAACCTTAAATACTTCATTTTCAATCAACTATTTGTTGCTCGTTAAAATACTGAGTAAGATATTAAAAAGGGGAGAAGTTCTGTTTTTATTGCATATATCGACGTTTCAGCCGGAATAGAGCGTTTTTCGTGTACATTTTTTTTAGGTAATATAAACGGAAAATCAGGAACATTTTAGTTAATGCTAATGAAAACACATTGTTTTTTATCATTTGTATTGAAAACAACATTGTCATATATCTTTTCTTGGATCTAAATAATACGAAACCTCGCTCTATGATTTGAAGTTAAAATCCTCAAATATTGTATAATAGTGACTTTTTCACGTTAATCATGTAGTTTGATATTACGTAAATATATTCGTTTTTACCAATATTTCGATACTATTTCATGTAGTATCACGATATGTGATTTGGCTTTCAAATCTCAGAATGTCGCATAATATTGCATTTTAAACAAGTTTTCTTGCATTTTGTTTCGTACGAAAAATCGTCGAATTTAGCAATATTTTGACGTTTATCATCTCCTTTTCCTTTATGTGATTTAAACAAAATATCATCGAATTAGGCAATATTTTGCCGTTTTTTCCACGTTTTCGTGAATTTTCAGTCTATGGGTACTAATTCATTATATATACGATAAAAATGATGCAAACACATAATTGATTAGATAATAACCTTAAATACTTCATTTTCAATCAACTATTTGTTTCTCGTTAAAATACTGAGTAAGATATTAATAAGGGGAGAAGTTCGGTTTTTATTGCATATATCGACGTTTCAGCCGGAATAGAGCGTTTTTCGTGTACATTTTCTTTAGGTAATATAAACGGAAAATCAGGAACATTTTAGTTAATGCTAATGAAAACACATTGTTTTTTATCATTTGTATTGAAAACAACATTGTCATATATCTTTTCTTGGATCTAAATAATACGAAACCTCGCTCTATGATTTGAAGTTAAAATCCTCAAATATTGTATAATAGTGACTTTTTCACGTTAGTCATGTAGTTTGATATTACATAAATATATTCATTTTTACCAATATTTCGATACTATTTCATGTAGTATCACCATATGTGATTTGGCTTTCAAATCTCAGAATGTCGCATAATATTGCATTTTAAGCAAGTTTTCTTGCATTTTGTTTCGTACGAAAAATCATCGAATTTAGCAATATTTTGACGTTTATCACCCCCTTTTCCTCTATGTGATTTAAACAAAATATCATCGAATTATGCAATATTTTGCCGTTTTTCCACGTTTTTGTGAATTTTCTGTTTATGGGTTTAATTCATTATATATACGATAAAAATGATGCAAACACATAATTGATTAGATTATAACCTTAAATACTTCATTTTCAATCATCTATTTGTTTCTCGTTAAAATACTGTGTAAGATTTTAGAAGAAGTTCGGTTTTTATTGCATATATCGACGTTTCAGCCGGATTAGAGCGGTTTTAGGTGTAAATCTTCCATCGGTAATCTAAACGGAAAACCAAGAACATTTTAGTTAATGCTAACGAAAACACATTGTTTTTTATTATTTGTATTGGAAACAACATTGTCATATGTCTTTTCTTAGATCTAAATAATACGAAACCTCGCTCTATGATTTGAAGTTAAAATTCTTCATATATGGTAAAATAGTGACTTTTTTCACGTTTTTCATGTAGTGTGATTTTACGTAAATATATACGTTTTTACCCAATATTTCGATTCTATTTCATGTAGTATCACGATATGTTTTTTGGCCTTCAAATCTCAGAATTTTGCATAATATTGCATTTTAAGCAAGTTTTCTTGCATTTTGTTTCGTACGAAAAATCATCGAATTTAGCAATATTTTGACGTTTATCACCCACTTTTCCTGTATGTGATTTAAACAAAAAATCATCGAATTATGCAATATTTTGCCGTTTTTCCACGTTTTTGTGAATTTTCTGTTTATGGGTTTAATTCATTATATATACGATAAAAATGATGCAAACACATAATTGATTAGATTATAACCTTAAATACTTCATTTTCAATCATCTATTTGTTTCTCATTAAAATACTGTGTAAGATTTTAGAAGTTCGGTTTTTATTGCATATATCGACGTTTCAGCCGGATTAGAGCGGTTTTATGTGTAAATCTTCCATCGGTAATATAAACGGAAAACCAAGAACATTTTAGTTAATGCTAACGAAAACACATTGTTTTTTATTATTTGTATTGGAAACAACATTGTCATATGTCTTTTCTTAGATCTAAATAATACGAAACCTCGCTCTATGATTTGAAGTTAAAATCCTCATATATGGTAAAATAGTAACTTTTTCACGTTTTTCATGTGGTGTGATTTTACGTAAATATATACGTTTTTAACAATATTTCGAAACTATTTCATGTAGTATTACGAGATATGATTTGGCCTTCAAATCTTAGAATTTCGCATAATATTGCATTTTAAGCAAGTTTTCTTGCATTTTGGTTTGTACGAAAAATCGTCGAATTTAGCAATATTTTGACGTTTATCATCTCCTTTTTCTTTATGTGATTTAAACAAAATATCATCGAATTAGGCAATATTTTGCCGTTTTTCCACGTTTTTGTGAATTTTCTGTCTATGGGTATTAATTCATTATATATACGATAAAAATGATGCAAACACATAATTGATTAGATAATAACCTTAAATACTCCATTTTCAATCATCTATTTGTTTCTCGTTAAAATACTGTGTAAGATATTGAAAAGGGGAGAAGTTCGGTTTTTATTGCATATATCGACGTTTCAGCCGGATTAGAGCGGTTTTACGTGTACATCTTCCGTCGGTAATATAAAAGAAAAATCAAGAACATTTTAGTTAATGCTAATGAAAACACATTGTTTTTTATCATTTGTATTGGAAACAACATTGTCATAAGTCTTTTCTTGGATCTAAATAATACGAAACCTCGCTCTATGATTTGAAGTTAAAATTCTTCATATATGGTAAAATAGTGACTTTTTTCACGTTTTTCATGTAGTGTGATTTTACGTAAATATATACGTTTTTACCAATATTTCGATACTATTTCATGTAGTATCACGATATGTTTTTTGGCCTTCAAATCTCAGAATTTCGCATAATATTGCATTTTAAGCAAGTTTTCTTGCATTTTGTTTCGTACGAAAAATCGTCGAATTTAGCAATATTTTGACATTTATCATCTCCTTTTCCTTTATGTGATTTAAACAAAATATCATCGAATTAGGCAATATTATGCCGTTTTTCCACGTTTTTGTGAATTTTCAGTCTATGGGTATTAATTCATTATATATACGATAAAAATGATGCAAACACATAAATGATTAGATAATAACCTTAAATTTTTCATTTTCAATCAAGTATTTGTTTCTCGTTAAAATACTGAGTAAGATATTAAAAAGGGGAGAAGTTCTGTTTTTATTGCATATATCGACGTTTCAGCCGGAATAGAGCGTTTTTCGTGTACATTTTCTTTAGGTAATATAAACGGAAAATCAGGAACATTTTAGTTAATGCTAATGAAAACACATTGTTTTTTATCATTTGTATTGAAAACAACATTGTCATATATCTTTTCTTGGATCTAAATAATACGAAACCTCGCTCTATGATTTGAAGTTAAAATCCTCAAATATTGTATAATAGTGACTTTTTCACGTTAATCATGTAGTTTGATATTACGTAAATATATTCATTTTTACCAGTATTTCGATACTATTTCATGTAGTATCACGATATGTGATTTGGCTTTCAAATCTCAGAATTTTGCATAATATTGCATTTTAAGCAAGTTTTCTTGCATTTTGTTTCGTACGAAAAATCATCGAATTTAGCAATATTTTGACGTTTATCACCCACTTTTCCTGTATGTGATTTAAACAAAAAATCATCGAATTATGCAATATTTTGCCGTTTTTCCACGTTTTTGTGAATTTTCTGTTTATGGGTTTAATTCATTATATATACGATAAAAATGATGCAAACACATAATTGATTAGATTATAACCTTAAATACTTCATTTTCAATCATCTATTTGTTTCTCATTAAAATACTGTGTAAGATTTTAGAAGTTCGGTTTTTATTGCATATATCGACGTTTCAGCCGGATTAGAGCGGTTTTATGTGTAAATCTTCCATCGGTAATATAAACGGAAAACCAAGAACATTTTAGTTAATGCTAACGAAAACACATTGTTTTTTATTATTTGTATTGGAAACAACATTGTCATATGTCTTTTCTTAGATCTAAATAATACGAAACCTCGCTCTATGATTTGAAGTTAAAATCCTCATATATGGTAAAATAGTAACTTTTTCACGTTTTTCATGTGGTGTGATTTTACGTAAATATATACGTTTTTAACAATATTTCGAAACTATTTCATGTAGTATTACGAGATATGATTTGGCCTTCAAATCTTAGAATTTCGCATAATATTGCATTTTAAGCAAGTTTTCTTGCATTTTGGTTTGTACGAAAAATCGTCGAATTTAGCAATATTTTGACGTTTATCATCTCCTTTTTCTTTATGTGATTTAAACAAAATATCATCGAATTAGGCAATATTTTGCCGTTTTTCCACGTTTTTGTGAATTTTCTGTCTATGGGTATTAATTCATTATATATACGATAAAAATGATGCAAACACATAATTGATTAGATAATAACCTTAAATACTCCATTTTCAATCATCTATTTGTTTCTCGTTAAAATACTGTGTAAGATATTGAAAAGGGGAGAAGTTCGGTTTTTATTGCATATATCGACGTTTCAGCCGGATTAGAGCGGTTTTACGTGTACATCTTCCGTCGGTAATATAAAAGAAAAATCAAGAACATTTTAGTTAATGCTAATGAAAACACATTGTTTTTTATCATTTGTATTGGAAACAACATTGTCATAAGTCTTTTCTTGGATCTAAATAATACGAAACCTCGCTCTATGATTTGAAGTTAAAATTCTTCATATATGGTAAAATAGTGACTTTTTTCACGTTTTTCATGTAGTGTGATTTTACGTAAATATATACGTTTTTACCAATATTTCGATACTATTTCATGTAGTATCACGATATGTTTTTTGGCCTTCAAATCTCAGAATTTCGCATAATATTGCATTTTAAGCAAGTTTTCTTGCATTTTGTTTCGTACGAAAAATCGTCGAATTTAGCAATATTTTGACATTTATCATCTCCTTTTCCTTTATGTGATTTAAACAAAATATCATCGAATTAGGCAATATTATGCCGTTTTTCCACGTTTTTGTGAATTTTCAGTCTATGGGTATTAATTCATTATATATACGATAAAAATGATGCAAACACATAAATGATTAGATAATAACCTTAAATTTTTCATTTTCAATCAAGTATTTGTTTCTCGTTAAAATACTGAGTAAGATATTAAAAAGGGGAGAAGTTCTGTTTTTATTGCATATATCGACGTTTCAGCCGGAATAGAGCGTTTTTCGTGTACATTTTCTTTAGGTAATATAAACGGAAAATCAGGAACATTTTAGTTAATGCTAATGAAAACACATTGTTTTTTATCATTTGTATTGAAAACAACATTGTCATATATCTTTTCTTGGATCTAAATAATACGAAACCTCGCTCTATGATTTGAAGTTAAAATCCTCAAATATTGTATAATAGTGACTTTTTCACGTTAATCATGTAGTTTGATATTACGTAAATATATTCATTTTTACCAGTATTTCGATACTATTTCATGTAGTATCACGATATGTGATTTGGCTTTCAAATCTCAGAATGTCGCATAATATTGCATTTTAAACAAATTTTCTTGCATTTTGTTTCGTACGAAAAATCGTCGAATTTAGCAATATTTTGACGTTTATCATCTCCTTTTCCTTTATGTGATTTAAACAAAATATCATCGAATTAGGCAATATTTTGCCGTTTTTCTACGTTTTTGTGAATTTTCAGTCTATGGGTACTAATTCATTATATATACGATAAAAATGATGCAAACACATAATTGATTAGATAATAACCTTAAATACTTCATTTTCAATCAACTATTTGTTGCTCGTTAAAATACTGAGTAAGATATTAAAAAGGGGAGAAGTTCTGTTTTTATTGCATATATCGACGTTTCAGCCGGAATAGAGCGTTTTTCGTGTACATTTTTTTTAGGTAATATAAACGGAAAATCAGGAACATTTTAGTTAATGCTAATGAAAACACATTGTTTTTTATCATTTGTATTGAAAACAACATTGTCATATATCTTTTCTTGGATCTAAATAATACGAAACCTCGCTCTATGATTTGAAGTTAAAATCCTCAAATATTGTATAATAGTGACTTTTTCACGTTAATCATGTAGTTTGATATTACGTAAATATATTCATTTTTACCAGTATTTCGATACTATTTCATGTAGTATCACGATATGTGATTTGGCTTTCAAATCTCAGAATTTCGCATAATATTGCATTTTAAGCAAGTTTTCTTGCATTTTGTTTCGTACGAAAAATCATCGAATTTAGCAATATTTTGACGTTTATCATCTCACTTTTCCTGTATGTGATTTAAACAAAATATCATCGAATTATGCAATATTTTGCCGTTTTTCCACGTTTTTGTGAATTTTCTAGTCTATGGGTATTAATTCATTATATATACGATAAAAATGATGCAAACACATAATTGATTAGATTAATAACCTTAAATACTTCATTTTCAATCAATCTATTTGTTTCTCAGTTAAAATACTGTGTAAGATATTATAAGGGAAGTTCGGTTTTTATTGCATATATCGACGTTTCAGCCGGATTAGAGCGGTTTTATGTGTAAATCTTTCATTCGGTAATATAAACGGAAAATCAAGGAACATTTTAGTTAATGCTAACTGAAAACACATTGTTTTTTATTATTTGTATTGGAAACAACATTGTCATATGTCTTTTCTTAGATCTAAATAATACGAAACCTCGCTCTATGATTTGAAGTTAAAATCCTCAATATATGGTAAATAGTAACTTTTTCACGTTATTCATGTAGGTGTGATTTTACGTAAATATATACGTTTTTAACAATATTTCGATAACTATTTCATGTAGTATTACGAGATATGATTTGGCCTTCAAATCTTAGAATTTCGCATAATATTGCATTTTAAGCAAGTTTTCTTGCATTTTGGTTTCGTACGAAAAATCGTCGAATTTAGCAATATTTTGACGTTTATCATCTCCTTTTCCTTTATGTGATTTAAACAAAATATCATCGAATTAGGCAATATTTTGCCGTTTTTCCACGTTTTTGTGAATTTTCTGTCTATGGGTATTAATTCATTATATATACGATAAAAATGATGCAAACACATAATTGATTAGATAATAACCTTAAATACTTCATTTTCAATCATCTATTTGTTTCTCGTTAAAATACTGTGTAAGATATTGAAAAGGGGAGAAGTTCGGTTTTTATTGCATATATCGACGTTTCAGCCGGATTAGAGCGGTTTTACGTGTACATCTTCCGTCGGTAATATAAACGGAAAATCAAGAACATTTTAGTTAATGCTAATGAAAACACATTGTTTTTTATCATTTGTATTGGAAACAACATTGTCATATAGTCTTTTCTTGGATCTAAATAATACGAAACCTCGCTCTATGATTTGAAGTTAAAATTCTTCATATATGGTAAAATAGTGACTTTTTTCACGTTTTTCATGTAGTGTGATTTTACGTAAATATATACGTTTTTACCAATATTTCGATACTATTTCATGTAGTATCACGATATGTTTTTTGGCCTTCAAATCTCAGAATTTCGCATAATATTGCATTTTAAGCAAGTTTTCTTGCATTTTGTTTCGTACGAAAAATCATCGAATTTAGCAATATTTTGACGTTTATCATCTCCCTTTTCCTTTATGTGATTTAAACAAAATATCATCGAATTATGCAATATTATGCCGTTTTTCCACGTTTTTGTGAATTTTCTGTTATGGGTATTAATTCATTATATATACGATAAAAATGATGCAAACACATAATTGATTAGATTATAACCTTAAATACTTTCATTTTCAATCAATCTATTTGTTTCTCGTTAAAATACTGATGTAAGATATTAAAAGGGAGAAGTTCGGTTTTTATTGCATATATCGACGTTTCAGCCGGATTAGAGCGGTTTTATGTGTAAATCTTCCATTCGGTAATATAAACGGAAAATCAAGAACATTTTAGTTAATGCTAACGAAAACACATTGTTTTTTATTATTTGTATTGAAAACAACATTGTCATATGTCTTTTCTTAGATCTAAATAATACGAAACCTCGCTCTATGATTTGAAGTTAAAATCCTCAATATATGGTATAATAGTGACTTTTTCACGTTTATCATGTAGTGTGATATTACGTAAATATATACGTTTTTACCAGTATTTCGATACTATTTCATGTAGTATCACGATATGTGATTTGGCCTTCAAATCTCAGAATTTCGCATAATATTGCATTTTAAAGCAAGTTTTCTTGCATTTTGTTTCGTACGAAAAATCGTCGAATTTAGCAATATTTTGACGTTTATCATCTCCTTTTCCTTTATGTGATTTAAACAAAATATCATCGAATTAGGCAATATTTTGCCGTTTTTCCACGTTTTTGTGAATTTTCTGTCTATGGGTATTAATTCATTATATATACGATAAAAATGATGCAAACACATAATTGATTAGATAATAACCTTAAATACTTCATTTTCAATCATCTATTTGTTTCTCGTTAAAATACTGTGTAAGATATTAAAAGGGGAGAAGTTCGGTTTTTATTGCATATATCGACGTTTCAGCCGGATTAGAGCGGTTTTATCGTGTACATCTTCCTTCGGTAATATAAACGGAAAATCAAGGAACATTTTAGTTAATGCTAATGAAAACACATTGTTTTTTATCATTTGTATTGGAAAACAACATTGTCATATAGTCTTTTCTTGGATCTAAATAATACGAAACCTCGCTCTATGATTTGAAGTTAAAATCCTCAATATATGGTATAATAGTGACTTTTTCACGTTTATCATGTAGTGTGATATTACGTAAATATATACGTTTTTACCAATATTTCGATACTATTTCATGTAGTATCACGATATGTGATTTGGCCTTCAAATCTCAGAATTTCGCATAATATTGCATTTTAAGCAAGTTTTCTTGCATTTTGTTTCGTACGAAAAATCGTCGAATTTAGCAATATTTTGACGTTTATCATCTCCTTTTCCTTTATGTGATTTAAACAAAATATCATCGAATTAGGCAATATTTTGCCGTTTTTCCACGTTTTTGTGAATTTTCAGTCTATGGGTACTTAATTCATTATATATACGATAAAAATGATGCAAACACATAATTGATTAGATAATAACCTTAAATACTTCATTTTCAATCAACTATTTGTTTCTCGTTAAAATACTGAGTAAGATATTAATAAGGGGAGAAGTTCGGTTTTTATTGCATATATCGACGTTTCAGCCGGAATAGAGCGTTTTTCGTGTACATTTTCTTTAGGTAATATAAACGGAAAATCAGGAACATTTTAGTTAATGCTAATGAAAACACATTGTTTTTTATCATTTGTATTGAAAACAACATTGTCATATATCTTTTCTTGGATCTAAATAATACGAAACCTCGCTCTATGATTTGAAGTTAAAATCCTCAAATATTGTATAATAGTGACTTTTTCACGTTATTCATGTAGTTTGATATTACGTAAATATATTCATTTTTACCAATATTTCGATACTATTTCATGTAGTATCACGATATGTGATTTGGCTTTCAAATCTCAGAATGTCGCATAATATTGCATTTTAAGCAAGTTTTCTTGCATTTTGTTTCGTACGAAAAATCAGTCGAATTTAGCAATATTTTGACGTTTATCATCTCCCTTTTCCTTTATGTGATTTAAACAAAATATCATCGAATTAGGCAATATTATGCCGTTTTTCCACGTTTTTGTGAATTTTCAGTCTATGGGTATTAATTCATTATATATACGATAAAAATGATGCAAACACATAATTGATTAGATAATAACCTTAAATACTTCATTTTCAATCAATCTATTTGTTTCTCGTTAAAATACTGAGTAAGATATTAAAAAGGGGAGAAGTTCTGTTTTTATTGCATATATCGACGTTTCAGCCGGAATAGAGCGGTTTTCGGTGTACATTTTCTTTAGGTAATATAAACGGAAAATCAGGAACATTTTAGTTAATGCTAATGAAAACACATTGTTTTTTATCATTTGTATTGAAAACAACATTGTCATATATCTTTTCTTGGATCTAAATAATACGAAACCTCGCTCTATGATTTGAAGTTAAAATCCTCAAATATTGTATAATAGTGACTTTTTCACGTTAATCATGTAGTTTGATATTACGTAAATATATTCATTTTTACCAGTATTTCGATACTATTTCATGTAGTATCACGATATGTGATTTGGCTTTCAAATCTCAGAATTTTGCATAATATTGCATTTTAAGCAAGTTTTCTTGCATTTTGTTTCGTACGAAAAATCATCGAATTTAGCAATATTTTGACGTTTATCACCCACTTTTCCTGTATGTGATTTAAACAAAAAATCATCGAATTATGCAATATTTTGCCGTTTTTCCACGTTTTTGTGAATTTTCTGTTTATGGGTTTAATTCATTATATATACGATAAAAATGATGCAAACACATAATTGATTAGATTATAACCTTAAATACTTCATTTTCAATCATCTATTTGTTTCTCATTAAAATACTGTGTAAGATTTTAGAAGTTCGGTTTTTATTGCATATATCGACGTTTCAGCCGGATTAGAGCGGTTTTATGTGTAAATCTTCCATCGGTAATATAAACGGAAAACCAAGAACATTTTAGTTAATGCTAACGAAAACACATTGTTTTTTATTATTTGTATTGGAAACAACATTGTCATATGTCTTTTCTTAGATCTAAATAATACGAAACCTCGCTCTATGATTTGAAGTTAAAATCCTCATATATGGTAAAATAGTAACTTTTTCACGTTTTTCATGTGGTGTGATTTTACGTAAATATATACGTTTTTAACAATATTTCGAAACTATTTCATGTAGTATTACGAGATATGATTTGGCCTTCAAATCTTAGAATTTCGCATAATATTGCATTTTAAGCAAGTTTTCTTGCATTTTGGTTTGTACGAAAAATCGTCGAATTTAGCAATATTTTGACGTTTATCATCTCCTTTTTCTTTATGTGATTTAAACAAAATATCATCGAATTAGGCAATATTTTGCCGTTTTTCCACGTTTTTGTGAATTTTCTGTCTATGGGTATTAATTCATTATATATACGATAAAAATGATGCAAACACATAATTGATTAGATAATAACCTTAAATACTCCATTTTCAATCATCTATTTGTTTCTCGTTAAAATACTGTGTAAGATATTGAAAAGGGGAGAAGTTCGGTTTTTATTGCATATATCGACGTTTCAGCCGGATTAGAGCGGTTTTACGTGTACATCTTCCGTCGGTAATATAAAAGAAAAATCAAGAACATTTTAGTTAATGCTAATGAAAACACATTGTTTTTTATCATTTGTATTGGAAACAACATTGTCATAAGTCTTTTCTTGGATCTAAATAATACGAAACCTCGCTCTATGATTTGAAGTTAAAATTCTTCATATATGGTAAAATAGTGACTTTTTTCACGTTTTTCATGTAGTGTGATTTTACGTAAATATATACGTTTTTACCAATATTTCGATACTATTTCATGTAGTATCACGATATGTTTTTTGGCCTTCAAATCTCAGAATTTCGCATAATATTGCATTTTAAGCAAGTTTTCTTGCATTTTGTTTCGTACGAAAAATCGTCGAATTTAGCAATATTTTGACATTTATCATCTCCTTTTCCTTTATGTGATTTAAACAAAATATCATCGAATTAGGCAATATTATGCCGTTTTTCCACGTTTTTGTGAATTTTCAGTCTATGGGTATTAATTCATTATATATACGATAAAAATGATGCAAACACATAAATGATTAGATAATAACCTTAAATTTTTCATTTTCAATCAAGTATTTGTTTCTCGTTAAAATACTGAGTAAGATATTAAAAAGGGGAGAAGTTCTGTTTTTATTGCATATATCGACGTTTCAGCCGGAATAGAGCGTTTTTCGTGTACATTTTCTTTAGGTAATATAAACGGAAAATCAGGAACATTTTAGTTAATGCTAATGAAAACACATTGTTTTTTATCATTTGTATTGAAAACAACATTGTCATATATCTTTTCTTGGATCTAAATAATACGAAACCTCGCTCTATGATTTGAAGTTAAAATCCTCAAATATTGTATAATAGTGACTTTTTCACGTTAATCATGTAGTTTGATATTACGTAAATATATTCATTTTTACCAGTATTTCGATACTATTTCATGTAGTATCACGATATGTGATTTGGCTTTCAAATCTCAGAATGTCGCATAATATTGCATTTTAAACAAATTTTCTTGCATTTTGTTTCGTACGAAAAATCGTCGAATTTAGCAATATTTTGACGTTTATCATCTCCTTTTCCTTTATGTGATTTAAACAAAATATCATCGAATTAGGCAATATTTTGCCGTTTTTCTACGTTTTTGTGAATTTTCAGTCTATGGGTACTAATTCATTATATATACGATAAAAATGATGCAAACACATAATTGATTAGATAATAACCTTAAATACTTCATTTTCAATCAACTATTTGTTGCTCGTTAAAATACTGAGTAAGATATTAAAAAGGGGAGAAGTTCTGTTTTTATTGCATATATCGACGTTTCAGCCGGAATAGAGCGTTTTTCGTGTACATTTTTTTTAGGTAATATAAACGGAAAATCAGGAACATTTTAGTTAATGCTAATGAAAACACATTGTTTTTTATCATTTGTATTGAAAACAACATTGTCATATATCTTTTCTTGGATCTAAATAATACGAAACCTCGCTCTATGATTTGAAGTTAAAATCCTCAAATATTGTATAATAGTGACTTTTTCACGTTAATCATGTAGTTTGATATTACGTAAATATATTCGTTTTTACCAATATTTCGATACTATTTCATGTAGTATCACGATATGTGATTTGGCTTTCAAATCTCAGAATGTCGCATAATATTGCATTTTAAACAAGTTTTCTTGCATTTTGTTTCGTACGAAAAATCGTCGAATTTAGCAATATTTTGACGTTTATCATCTCCTTTTCCTTTATGTGATTTAAACAAAATATCATCGAATTAGGCAATATTTTGCCGTTTTTTCCACGTTTTCGTGAATTTTCAGTCTATGGGTACTAATTCATTATATATACGATAAAAATGATGCAAACACATAATTGATTAGATAATAACCTTAAATACTTCATTTTCAATCAACTATTTGTTTCTCGTTAAAATACTGAGTAAGATATTAATAAGGGGAGAAGTTCGGTTTTTATTGCATATATCGACGTTTCGGCCGGAATAGAGCGTTTTTCGTGTACATTTTCTTTAGGTAATATAAACGGAAAATCAGGAACATTTTAGTTAATGCTAATGAAAACACATTGTTTTTTATCATTTGTATTGAAAACAACATTGTCATATATCTTTTCTTGGATCTAAATAATACGAAACCTCGCTCTATGATTTGAAGTTAAAATCCTCAAATATTGTATAATAGTGACTTTTTCACGTTAGTCATGTAGTTTGATATTACATAAATATATTCATTTTTACCAATATTTCGATACTATTTCATGTAGTATCACCATATGTGATTTGGCTTTCAAATCTCAGAATGTCGCATAATATTGCATTTTAAGCAAGTTTTCTTGCATTTTGTTTCGTACGAAAAATCATCGAATTTAGCAATATTTTGACGTTTATCACCCCCTTTTCCTCTATGTGATTTAAACAAAATATCATCGAATTATGCAATATTTTGCCGTTTTTCCACGTTTTTGTGAATTTTCTGTTTATGGGTTTAATTCATTATATATACGATAAAAATGATGCAAACACATAATTGATTAGATTATAACCTTAAATACTTCATTTTCAATCATCTATTTGTTTCTCGTTAAAATACTGTGTAAGATTTTAGAAGAAGTTCGGTTTTTATTGCATATATCGACGTTTCAGCCGGATTAGAGCGGTTTTAGGTGTAAATCTTCCATCGGTAATATAAACGGAAAACCAAGAACATTTTAGTTAATGCTAACGAAAACACATTGTTTTTTATTATTTGTATTGGAAACAACATTGTCATATGTCTTTTCTTAGATCTAAATAATACGAAACCTCGCTCTATGATTTGAAGTTAAAATTCTTCATATATGGTAAAATAGTGACTTTTTTCACGTTTTTCATGTAGTGTGATTTTACGTAAATATATACGTTTTTACCAATATTTCGATTCTATTTCATGTAGTATCACGATATGTTTTTTGGCCTTCAAATCTCAGAATTTTGCATAATATTGCATTTTAAGCAAGTTTTCTTGCATTTTGTTTCGTACGAAAAATCATCGAATTTAGCAATATTTTGACGTTTATCACCCACTTTTCCTGTATGTGATTTAAACAAAAAATCATCGAATTATGCAATATTTTGCCGTTTTTCCACGTTTTTGTGAATTTTCTGTTTATGGGTTTAATTCATTATATATACGATAAAAATGATGCAAACACATAATTGATTAGATTATAACCTTAAATACTTCATTTTCAATCATCTATTTGTTTCTCATTAAAATACTGTGTAAGATTTTAGAAGTTCGGTTTTTATTGCATATATCGACGTTTCAGCCGGATTAGAGCGGTTTTATGTGTAAATCTTCCATCGGTAATATAAACGGAAAACCAAGAACATTTTAGTTAATGCTAACGAAAACACATTGTTTTTTATTATTTGTATTGGAAACAACATTGTCATATGTCTTTTCCTAGATCTAAATAATACGAAACCTTGCTCTATGATTTGAAGTTAAAATCCTCATATATGGTAAAATAGTAACTTTTTTCACGTTTTTCATGTGGTGTGATTTTACGTAAATATATACGTTTTTAACAATATTTCGAAACTATTTCATGTAGTATTACGAGATATGATTTGGCCTTCAAATCTTAGAATTTCGCATAATATTGCATTTTAAGCAAGTTTTCTTGCATTTTGGTTTGTACGAAAAATCGTCGAATTTAGCAATATTTTGACGTTTATCATCTCCTTTTTCTTTATGTGATTTAAACAAAATATCATCGAATTAGGCAATATTTTGCCGTTTTTCCACGTTTTTGTGAATTTTCTGTCTATGGGTATTAATTCATTATATATACGATAAAAATGATGCAAACACATAATTGATTAGATAATAACCTTAAATACTCCATTTTCAATCATCTATTTGTTTCTCGTTAAAATACTGTGTAAGATATTGAAAAGGGGAGAAGTTCGGTTTTTATTGCATATATCGACGTTTCAGCCGGATTAGAGCGGTTTTACGTGTACATCTTCCGTCGGTAATATAAAAGGAAAATCAAGAACATTTTAGTTAATGCTAATGAAAACACATTGTTTTTTATCATTTGTATTGGAAACAACATTGTCATAAGTCTTTTCTTGGATCTAAATAATACGAAACCTCGCTCTATGATTTGAAGTTAAAATTCTTCATATATGGTAAAATAGTGACTTTTTTCACGTTTTTCATGTAGTGTGATTTTACGTAAATATATACGTTTTTACCAATATTTCGATACTATTTCATGTAGTATCACGATATGTTTTTTGGCCTTCAAATCTCAGAATTTCGCATAATATTGCATTTTAAGCAAGTTTTCTTGCATTTTGTTTCGTACGAAAAATCGTCGAATTTAGCAATATTTTGACATTTATCATCTCCTTTTCCTTTATGTGATTTAAACAAAATATCATCGAATTAGGCAATATTATGCCGTTTTTCCACGTTTTTGTGAATTTTCAGTCTATGGGTATTAATTCATTATATATACGATAAAAATGATGCAAACACATAAATGATTAGATAATAACCTTAAATTCTTCATTTTCAATCAACTATTTGTTTCTCGTTAAAATACTGAGTAAGATATTAAAAAGGGGAGAAGTTCTGTTTTTATTGCATATATCGACGTTTCAGCCGGAATAGAGCGTTTTTCGTGTACATTTTCTTTAGGTAATATAAACGGAAAATCAGGAACATTTTAGTTAATGCTAATGAAAACACATTGTTTTTTATCATTTGTATTGAAAACAACATTGTCATATATCTTTTCTTGGATCTAAATAATACGAAACCTCGCTCTATGATTTGAAGTTAAAATCCTCAAATATTGTATAATAGTGACTTTTTCACGTTAATCATGTAGTTTGATATTACGTAAATATATACATTTTTACCAGTATTTCGATACTATAATGTAGTATCACGATATGTGATTTGGCTTTCAAATCTCAGAATGTCGCATAATATTGCATTTTAAACAAATTTTCTTGCATTTTGTTTCGTACGAAAAATCGTCGAATTTAGCAATATTTTGACGTTTATCATCTCCTTTTCCTTTATGTGATTTAAACAAAATATCATCGAATTAGGCAATATTTTGCCGTTTTTCCACGTTTTTGTGAATTTTCAGTCTATGGGTACTAATTCATTATATATACGATAAAAATGATGCAAACACATAATTGATTAGATAATAACCTTAAATACTTCATTTTCAATCAACTATTTGTTGCTCGTTAAAATACTGAGTAAGATATTAAAAAGGGGAGAAGTTCTGTTTTTATTGCATATATCGACGTTTCAGCCGGAATAGAGCGTTTTTCGTGTACATTTTTTTTAGGTAATATAAACGGAAAATCAGGAACATTTTAGTTAATGCTAATGAAAACACATTGTTTTTTATCATTTGTATTGAAAACAACATTGTCATATATCTTTTCTTGGATCTAAATAATACGAAACCTCGCTCTATGATTTGAAGTTAAAATCCTCAAATATTGTATAATAGTGACTTTTTCACGTTAATCATGTAGTTTGATATTACGTAAATATATTCGTTTTTACCAATATTTCGATACTATTTCATGTAGTATCACGATATGTGATTTGGCTTTCAAATCTCAGAATGTCGCATAATATTGCATTTTAAACAAGTTTTCTTGCATTTTGTTTCGTACGAAAAATCGTCGAATTTAGCAATATTTTGACGTTTATCATCTCCTTTTCCTTTATGTGATTTAAACAAAATATCATCGAATTAGGCAATATTTTGCCGTTTTTTCCACGTTTTCGTGAATTTTCAGTCTATGGGTACTAATTCATTATATATACGATAAAAATGATGCAAACACATAATTGATTAGATAATAACCTTAAATACTTCATTTTCAATCAACTATTTGTTTCTCGTTAAAATACTGAGTAAGATATTAATAAGGGGAGAAGTTCGGTTTTTATTGCATATATCGACGTTTCAGCCGGAATAGAGCGTTTTTCGTGTACATTTTCTTTAGGTAATATAAACGGAAAATCAGGAACATTTTAGTTAATGCTAATGAAAACACATTGTTTTTTATCATTTGTATTGAAAACAACATTGTCATATATCTTTTCTTGGATCTAAATAATACGAAACCTCGCTCTATGATTTGAAGTTAAAATCCTCAAATATTGTATAATAGTGACTTTTTCACGTTAGTCATGTAGTTTGATATTACATAAATATATTCATTTTTACCAATATTTCGATACTATTTCATGTAGTATCACCATATGTGATTTGGCTTTCAAATCTCAGAATGTCGCATAATATTGCATTTTAAGCAAGTTTTCTTGCATTTTGTTTCGTACGAAAAATCATCGAATTTAGCAATATTTTGACGTTTATCACCCCCTTTTCCTCTATGTGATTTAAACAAAATATCATCGAATTATGCAATATTTTGCCGTTTTTCCACGTTTTTGTGAATTTTCTGTTTATGGGTTTAATTCATTATATATACGATAAAAATGATGCAAACACATAATTGATTAGATTATAACCTTAAATACTTCATTTTCAATCATCTATTTGTTTCTCGTTAAAATACTGTGTAAGATTTTAGAAGAAGTTCGGTTTTTATTGCATATATCGACGTTTCAGCCGGATTAGAGCGGTTTTAGGTGTAAATCTTCCATCGGTAATATAAACGGAAAACCAAGAACATTTTAGTTAATGCTAACGAAAACACATTGTTTTTTATTATTTGTATTGGAAACAACATTGTCATATGTCTTTTCTTAGATCTAAATAATACGAAACCTCGCTCTATGATTTGAAGTTAAAATTCTTCATATATGGTAAAATAGTGACTTTTTTCACGTTTTTCATGTAGTGTGATTTTACGTAAATATATACGTTTTTACCAATATTTCGATTCTATTTCATGTAGTATCACGATATGTTTTTTGGCCTTCAAATCTCAGAATTTTGCATAATATTGCATTTTAAGCAAGTTTTCTTGCATTTTGTTTCGTACGAAAAATCATCGAATTTAGCAATATTTTGACGTTTATCACCCACTTTTCCTGTATGTGATTTAAACAAAAAATCATCGAATTATGCAATATTTTGCCGTTTTTCCACGTTTTTGTGAATTTTCTGTTTATGGGTTTAATTCATTATATATACGATAAAAATGATGCAAACACATAATTGATTAGATTATAACCTTAAATACTTCATTTTCAATCATCTATTTGTTTCTCATTAAAATACTGTGTAAGATTTTAGAAGTTCGGTTTTTATTGCATATATCGACGTTTCAGCCGGATTAGAGCGGTTTTATGTGTAAATCTTCCATCGGTAATATAAACGGAAAACCAAGAACATTTTAGTTAATGCTAACGAAAACACATTGTTTTTTATTATTTGTATTGGAAACAACATTGTCATATGTCTTTTCTTAGATCTAAATAATACGAAACCTCGCTCTATGATTTGAAGTTAAAATCCTCATATATGGTAAAATAGTAACTTTTTTCACGTTTTTCATGTGGTGTGATTTTACGTAAATATATACGTTTTTAACAATATTTCGAAACTATTTCATGTAGTATTACGAGATATGATTTGGCCTTCAAATCTTAGAATTTCGCATAATATTGCATTTTAAGCAAGTTTTCTTGCATTTTGGTTTGTACGAAAAATCGTCGAATTTAGCAATATTTTGACGTTTATTATCTCCTTTTTCTTTATGTGATTTAAACAAAATATCATCGAATTAGGCAATATTTTGCCGTTTTTCCACGTTTTTGTGAATTTTCTGTCTATGGGTATTAATTCATTATATATACGATAAAAATGATGCAAACACATAATTGATTAGATAATAACCTTAAATACTCCATTTTCAATCATCTATTTGTTTCTCGTTAAAATACTGTGTAAGATATTGAAAAGGGGAGAAGTTCGGTTTTTATTGCATATATCGACGTTTCAGCCGGATTAGAGCGGTTTTACGTGTACATCTTCCGTCGGTAATATAAAAGGAAAATCAAGAACATTTTAGTTAATGCTAATGAAAACACATTGTTTTTTATCATTTGTATTGGAAACAACATTGTCATAAGTCTTTTCTTGGATCTAAATAATACGAAACCTCGCTCTATGATTTGAAGTTAAAATTCTTCATATATGGTAAAATAGTGACTTTTTTCACGTTTTTCATGTAGTGTGATTTTACGTAAATATATACGTTTTTACCAATATTTCGATACTATTTCATGTAGTATCACGATATGTTTTTTGGCCTTCAAATCTCAGAATTTCGCATAATATTGCATTTTAAGCAAGTTTTCTTGCATTTTGTTTCGTACGAAAAATCGTCGAATTTAGCAATATTTTGACATTTATCATCTCCTTTTCCTTTATGTGATTTAAACAAAATATCATCGAATTAGGCAATATTATGCCGTTTTTCCACGTTTTTGTGAATTTTCAGTCTATGGGTATTAATTCATTATATATACGATAAAAATGATGCAAACACATAATTGATTAGATAATAACCTTAAATTCTTCATTTTCAATCAACTATTTGTTTCTCGTTAAAATACTGAGTAAGATATTAAAAAGGGGAGAAGTTCTGTTTTTATTGCATATATCGACGTTTCAGCCGGAATAGAGCGTTTTTCGTGTACATTTTCTTTAGGTAATATAAACGGAAAATCAGGAACATTTTAGTTAATGCTAATGAAAACACATTGTTTTTTATCATTTGTATTGAAAACAACATTGTCATATATCTTTTCTTGGATCTAAATAATACGAAACCTCGCTCTATGATTTGAAGTTAAAATCCTCAAATATTGTATAATAGTGACTTTTTCACGTTAATCATGTAGTTTGATATTACGTAAATATATTCATTTTTACCAGTATTTCGATACTATTTCATGTAGTATCACGATATGTGATTTGGCTTTCAAATCTCAGAATGTCGCACAATATTGCATTTTAAACAAATTTTCTTGCATTTTGTTTCGTACGAAAAATCGTCGAATTTAGCAATATTTTGACGTTTATCATCTCCTTTTCCTTTATGTGATTTAAACAAAATATCATCGAATTAGGCAATATTTTGCCGTTTTTCCACGTTTTTGTGAATTTTCAGTCTATGGGTACTAATTCATTATATATACGATAAAAATGATGCAAACACATAATTGATTAGATAATAACCTTAAATACTTCATTTTCAATCAACTATTTGTTGCTCGTTAAAATACTGAGTAAGATATTAAAAAGGGGAGAAGTTCTGTTTTTATTGCATATATCGACGTTTCAGCCGGAATAGAGCGTTTTTCGTGTACATTTTTTTTAGGTAATATAAACGGAAAATCAGGAACATTTTAGTTAATGCTAATGAAAACACATTGTTTTTTATCATTTGTATTGAAAACAACATTGTCATATATCTTTTCTTGGATCTAAATAATACGAAACCTCGCTCTATGATTTGAAGTTAAAATCCTCAAATATTGTATAATAGTGACTTTTTCACGTTAATCATGTAGTTTGATATTACGTAAATATATTCGTTTTTACCAATATTTCGATACTATTTCATGTAGTATCACGATATGTGATTTGGCTTTCAAATCTCAGAATGTCGCATAATATTGCATTTTAAACAAGTTTTCTTGCATTTTGTTTCGTACGAAAAATCGTCGAATTTAGCAATATTTTGACGTTTATCATCTCCTTTTCCTTTATGTGATTTAAACAAAATATCATCGAATTAGGCAATATTTTGCCGTTTTTTCCACGTTTTCGTGAATTTTCAGTCTATGGGTACTAATTCATTATATATACGATAAAAATGATGCAAACACATAATTGATTAGATAATAACCTTAAATACTTCATTTTCAATCAACTATTTGTTTCTCGTTAAAATACTGAGTAAGATATTAATAAGGGGAGAAGTTCGGTTTTTATTGCATATATCGACGTTTCAGCCGGAATAGAGCGTTTTTCGTGTACATTTTCTTTAGGTAATATAAACGGAAAATCAGGAACATTTTAGTTAATGCTAATGAAAACACATTGTTTTTTATCATTTGTATTGAAAACAACATTGTCATATATCTTTTCTTGGATCTAAATAATACGAAACCTCGCTCTATGATTTGAAGTTAAAATCCTCAAATATTGTATAATAGTGACTTTTTCACGTTAGTCATGTAGTTTGATATTACGTAAATATATTCATTTTTACCAATATTTCGATACTATTTCATGTAGTATCACGATATGTGATTTGGCTTTCAAATCTCAGAATGTCGCATAATATTGCATTTTAAGCAAGTTTTCTTGCATTTTGTTTCGTACGAAAAATCATCGAATTTAGCAATATTTTGACGTTTATCACCCCCTTTTCCTCTATGTGATTTAAACAAAATATCATCGAATTATGCAATATTTTGCCGTTTTTCCACGTTTTTGTGAATTTTCTGTTTATGGGTTTAATTCATTATATATACGATAAAAATGATGCAAACACATAATTGATTAGATTATAACCTTAAATACTTCATTTTCAATCATCTATTTGTTTCTCATTAAAATACTGTGTAAGATTTTAGAAGTTCGGTTTTTATTGCATATATCGACGTTTCAGCCGGATTAGAGCGGTTTTAGGTGTAAATCTTCCATCGGTAATATAAACGGAAAACCAAGAACATTTTAGTTAATGCTAACGAAAACACATTGTTTTTTATTATTTGTATTGGAAACAACATTGTCATATGTCTTTTCTTAGATCTAAATAATACGAAACCTCGCTCTATGATTTGAAGTTAAAATTCTTCATATATGGTAAAATAGTGACTTTTTTCACGTTTTTCATGTAGTGTGATTTTACGTAAATATATACGTTTTTACCAATATTTCGATTCTATTTCATGTAGTATCACGATATGTTTTTTGGCCTTCAAATCTCAGAATTTTGCATAATATTGCATTTTAAGCAAGTTTTCTTGCATTTTGTTTCGTACGAAAAATCATCGAATTTAGCAATATTTTGACGTTTATCACCCACTTTTCCTGTATGTGATTTAAACAAAAAATCATCGAATTATGCAATATTTTGCCGTTTTTCCACGTTTTTGTGAATTTTCTGTTTATGGGTTTAATTCATTATATATACGATAAAAATGATGCAAACACATAATTGATTAGATTATAACCTTAAATACTTCATTTTCAATCATCTATTTGTTTCTCATTAAAATACTGTGTAAGATTTTAGAAGTTCGGTTTTTATTGCATATATCGACGTTTCAGCCGGATTAGAGCGGTTTTATGTGTAAATCTTCCATCGGTAATATAAACGGAAAACCAAGAACATTTTAGTTAATGCTAACGAAAACACATTGTTTTTTATTATTTGTATTGGAAACAACATTGTCATATGTCTTTTCTTAGATCTAAATAATACGAAACCTCGCTCTATGATTTGAAGTTAAAATCCTCATATATGGTAAAATAGTAACTTTTTTCACGTTTTTCATGTGGTGTGATTTTACGTAAATATATACGTTTTAAACAATATTTCGAAACTATTTCATGTAGTATTACGAGATATGATTTGGCCTTCAAATCTTAGAATTTCGCATAATATTGCATTTTAAGCAAGTTTTCTTGCATTTTGTTTTGTACGAAAAATCGTCGAATTTAGCAATATTTTGACGTTTATCATCTCCTTTTTCTTTATGTGATTTAAGCAAAATATCATCGAATTAGGCAATATTTTGCCGTTTTTCCACGTTTTTGTGAATTTTCTGTCTATGGGTATTAATTCATTATATATACGATAAAAATGATGCAAACACATAATTGATTAGATAATAACCTTAAATACTCCATTTTCAATCATCTATTTGTTTCTCGTTAAAATACTGTGTAAGATATTGAAAAGGGGAGAAGTTCGGTTTTTATTGCATATATCGACGTTTCAGCCGGATTAGAGCGGTTTTACGTGTACATCTTCCGTCGGTAATATAAAAGGAAAATCAAGAACATTTTAGTTAATGCTAATGAAAACACATTGTTTTTTATCATTTGTATTGGAAACAACATTGTCATAAGTCTTTTCTTGCATCTAAATAATACGAAACCTCGCTCTATGATTTGAAGTTAAAATTCTTCATATATGATAAAATAGTGACTTTTTTAAGGTTTTCATGTAGTGTGATTTTACGTAAATATATACGTTTTTACCAATATTTCGATACTATTTCATGTAGTATCACGATATGTTTTTTGGCCTTCAAATCTCAGAATTTCGCATAATATTGCATTTTAAGCAAGTTTTCTTGCATTTTGTTTCGTACGAAAAATCGTCGAATTTAGCAATATTTTGACGTTTATCATCTCCTTTTCCTTTATGTGATTTAAACAAAATATCATCGAATTAGGCAATATTTTGCCGTTTTTCCACGTTTTTGTGAATTTTCAGTCTATGGGTACTAATTCATTATATATACGATAAAAATGATGCAAACACATAATTGATTAGATAATAACCTTAAATACTTCATTTTCAATCAACTATTTGTTGCTCGTTAAAATACTGAGTAAGATATTAAAAAGGGGAAAAGTTCTGTTTTTATATCATATATCGACGTCTCAGCCGGAATAGAGCGTTTTTCGTGTACATTTTCTTTAGGTAATATAAACGGAAAATCAGGAACATTTTAGTTAATGCTAATGAAAACACATTGTTTTTTATCATTTGTATTGAAAACAACATTGTCATATATCTTTTCTTGGATCTAAATAATACGAAACCTCGCTCTATGATTTGAAGTTAAAATCCTCAAATATTGTATAATAGTGACTTTTTCACGTAAATCATGTAGTTTGATATTACGTAAATATATTCATTTTTACCAATATTTCGATACTATTTCATGTAGTATCACGATATGTGATTTGGCTTTCAAATCTCAGAATGTCGCATAATATTGCATTTTAAACAAGTTTTCTTGCATTTTGTTTCGTACGAAAAATCGTCGAATTTAGCAATATTTTGACGTTTATCATCTCCTTTTCCTTTATGTGATTTAAACAAAATATCATCGAATTAGGCAATATTTTGCCGTTTTTCCACGTTTTTGTGAATTTTCAGTCTATGGGTACTAATTCATTATATATACGATAAAAATGATGCAAACACATAATTGATTAGATAATAACCTTAAATACTTCATTTTCAATCAACTATTTGTTTCTCGTTAAAATACTGAGTAAGATATTAAAAAGGGGAGAAGTTCTGTTTTTATTGCATATATCGACGTTTCAGCCGGAATAGAGCGTTTTTCGTGTACATTTTTTTTAGGTAATATAAACGGAAAATCAGGAACATTTTAGTTAATGCTAATGAAAACACATTGTTTTTTATCATTTGTATTGAAAACAACATTGTCATATATCTTTTCTTGGATCTAAATAATACAAAACCTCGCTCTATGATTTGAAGTTAAAATCCTCAAATATTGTATAATAGTGACTTTTTCACGTTAATCATGTAGTTTGATATTACGTAAATATATTCATTTTTACCAATATTTCGATACTATTTCATGTAGTATCACGATATGTGATTTGGCTTTCAAATCTCAGAATGTCGCATAATATTGCATTTTAAGCAAGTTTTCTTGCATTTTGTTTCGTACGAAAAATCATCGAATTTAGCAATATTTTGACGTTTATCACCCACTTTTCCATTATGTGATTTAAACAAAAAATCATCGAATTATGCAATATTTTGCCGTTTTTCCACGTTTTTTGAATTTTCTGTTTATGGGTTTAATTCATTATATATACGATAAAAATGATGCAAACACATAATTGATTAGATTATAACCTTAAATACTTCATTTTCAATCATCTATTTGTTTCTCGTTAAAATACTGTGTAAGATTTTAGAAGTTCGGTTTTTATTGCATATATCGACGTTTCAGCCGGATTAGAGCGGTTTTATGTGTAAATCTTCCATCGGTAATATAAACGGAAAACCAAGAACATTTTAGTTAATGCTAACGAAAACACATTGTTTTTTATTATTTGTATTGGAAACAACATTGTCATATGTCTTTTCTTAGATCTAAATAATACGAAACCTCGCTCTATGATTTGAAGTTAAAATCCTCATATAAGGTAAAATAGTGACTTTTTTCACGTTTTTCATGTAGTGTGATTTTACGTAAATATATACGTTTTTAACAATATTTCGAAACTATTTCATGTAGTATTACGAGATATGATTTGGCCTTCAAATCTTAGAATTTCGCATAATATTGCATTTTAAGCAAGTTTTCTTGCATTTTGTTTTGTACGAAAAATCGTCGAATTTAGCAATATTTTGACGTTTATCATCTCCTTTTTCTTTATGTGATTTAAACAAAATATCATCGAATTAGGCAATATTTTGCCGTTTTTCCACGTTTTTGTGAATTTTCTGTCTATGGGTATTAATTCATTATATATACGATAAAAATGATGCAAACACATAATTGATTAGATAATAACCTTAAATACTCCATTTTCAATCATCTATTTGTTTCTCGTTAAAATACTGTGTAAGATATTGAAAAGGGGAGAAGTTCTGTTTTTATTGCATATATCGACGTTTCAGCCGGAATAGAGCGTTTTTCGTGTACATTTTCTTTAGGTAATATAAACGGAAAATCAGGAACATTTTAGTTAATGCTAATGAAAACACATTGTTTTTTATCATTTGTATTGAAAACAACATTGTCATATATCTTTTCTTGGATCTAAATAATACGAAACCTCGCTCTATGATTTGAAGTTAAAATCCTCAAATATTGTATAATAGTGTCTTTTTCACGTTAATCATGTAGTTTGATATTACGTAAATATATTCATTTTTACCAATATTTCGATACTATTTCATGTAGTATCACGATATGTGATTTGGCTTTTAAATCTCAGAATGTCGCATAATATTGCATTTTAAACAAGTTTTCATGCATTTTGTTTCGTACGAAAAATCGTCGAATTTAGCAATATTTTGACGTTTATCATCTCCTTTTCCTTTATGTGATTTAAACAAAATATCATCGAATTAGGCAATATTTTGCCGTTTTTCCACGTTTTTGTGAATTTTCAGTCTATGGGTACTAATTCATTATATATACGATAAAAATGATGCAAACACATAATTGATTAGATAATAACCTTAAATACTTCATTTTCAATCAACTATTTGTTGCTCGTTAAAATACTGAGTAAGATATTAAAAAGGGGAAAAGTTCTGTTTTTATTGCATATATCGACGTTTCAGCCGGAATAGAGCGTTTTTCGTGTACATTTTCTTTAGGTAATATAAACGGAAAATCAGGAACATTTTAGTTAATGCTAATGAAAACACATTGTTTTTTATCATTTGTATTGAAAACAACATTGTCATATATCTTTTCTTGGATCTAAATAATACGAAACCTCGCTCTATGATTTGAAGTTAAAATCCTCAAATATTGTATAATAGTGACTTTTTCACGTAAATCATGTAGTTTGATATTACGTAAATATATTCATTTTTACCAATATTTCGATACTATTTCATGTAGTATCACGATATGTTTTTTGGCCTTCAAATCACAGAATTTCGCATAATATTGCATTTTAAGCAAGTTTTCTTGCATTTTGTTTCGTACGAAAAATCATCGAATTTAGCAATATTTTGACGTTTATCACCCCCTTTTCCTCTATGTGATTTAAACAAAATATCATCGAATTATGCAATATTTTGCCGTTTTTCCACGTTTTTGTGAATTTTCTGTTTATGGGTTTAATTCATTATATATACGATAAAAATGATGCAAACACATAATTGATTAGATTATAACCTTAAATACTTCATTTTCAATCATCTATTTGTTTCTCGTTAAAATACTGTGTAAGATTTTAGAAGAAGTTCGGTTTTTATTGCATATATTGACGTTTCAGCCGGATTAGAGCGGTTTTAGGTGTAAATCTTCCATCGGTAATATAAACGGAAAACCAAGAACATTTTAGTTAATGCTAACGAAAACACATTGTTTTTTATTATTTGTATTGGAAACAACATTGTCATATGTCTTTTCTTAGATCTAAATAATACGAAACCTCGCTCTATGATTTGAAGTTAAAATTCTTCATATATGGTAAAATAGTGACTTTTTTCACGTTTTTCATGTAGTGTGATTTTACGTAAATATATACGTTTTTACCAATATTTCGATTCTATTTCATGTAGTATCACGATATGTTTTTTGGCCTTCAAATCTCAGAATTTCGCATAATATTGCATTTTAAGCAAGTTTTCTTGCATTTTGTTTCGTACGAAAAATCGTCGAATTTAGCAATATTTTGACGTTTATCATCTCCTTTTCCTTTATGTGATTTAAACAAAATATCATCGAATTAGGCAATATTTTGCCGTTTTTCCACGTTTTTGTGAATTTTCAGTCAATGGGTACTAATTCATTATATATACGATAAAAATGATGCAAACACATAATTGATTAGATAATAACCTTAAATACTTCATTTTCAATCAACTATTTGTTTCTCGTTAAAATACTGAGTAAGATATTAAAAAGGGGAGAAGTTCTGTTTTTATTGCATATATCGACGTTTCAGCCGGAATAGAGCGTTTTTCGTGTACATTTTCTTTAGGTAATATAAACGGAAAATCAGGAACATTTTAGTTAATGCTAATGAAAACACATTGTTTTTTATCATTTGTATTGAAAACAACATTGTCATATATCTTTTCTTGGATCTAAATAATACGAAACGTCGCTCTATGATTTGAAGTTAAAATCCTCAAATATTGTATAATAGTGACTTTTTCACGTAAATCATGTAGTTTGATATTACGTAAATATATTCATTTTTACCAATATTTCGATACTATTTCATGTAGTATTACGATATGTGATTTGGCTTTCAAATCTCAGAATGTCGCATAATATTGCATTTTAAACAAGTTTTCTTGCATTTTGTTTCGTACGAAAAATCGTCCAATTTAGCAATATTTTGACGTTTATCATCTCCTTTTCCTTTATGTGATTTAAACAAAATATCATCGAATTAGGCAATATTTTGCCGTTTTTCCACGTTTTTGTGAATTTTCAGTCTATGGGTACTAATTCATTATATATACGATAAAAATGATGCAAACACATAATTGATTAGATAATAACCTTAAATACTTCATTTTCAATCAACTATTTGTTTCTCGTTAAAATACTGAGTAAGATATTAAAAAGGGGAGAAGTTCTGTTTTTATTGCATATATCGACGTTTCAGCCGGAATAGAGCGTTTTTCGTGTACATTTTCTTTAGGTAATATAAACGGAAAATCAGGAACATTTTAGTTAATGCTAATGAAAACACATTGTTTTTTATCATTTGTATTGAAAACAACATTGTCATATATCTTTTCTTGGATCTAAATAATACGAAACCTCGCTCTATGATTTGAAGTTAAAATCCTCAAATATTGTATAATAGTGACTTTTTCACGTTAATCATGTAGTTTGATATTACGTAAATATATTCATTTTTACCAATATTTCGATACTATTTCATGTAGTATCACGATATGTGATTTGGCTTTCAAATCTCAGAATGTCGCATAATATTGCATTTTAAGCAAGTTTTCTTGCATTTTGTTTCGTACGAAAAATCATCGAATTTAGCAATATTTTGACGTTTATCACCCACTTTTCCATTATGTGATTTAAACAAAAAATCATCGAATTATGCAATATTTTGCCGTTTTTCCCCGTTTTTGTGAATTTTCTGTTTATGGGTTTAATTCATTATATATTCGATAAAAATGATGCAAACGCATAATTGATTAGATTATAACCTTAAATACTTCATTTTCAATCATCTATTTGTTTCTCGTTAAAATACTGTGTAAGATTTTAGAAGTTCGGTTTTTATTGCATATATCGACGTTTCAGCCGGATTAGAGCGGTTTCATGTGTAAATCTTCCATCGGTAATATAAACGGAAAACCAAGAACATTTTAGTTAATGCTAACGAAAACACATTGTTTTTTATTATTTGTATTGGAAACAACATTGTCATATGTCTTTTCTTAGATCTAAATAATACGAAACCTCGCTCTATGATTTGAAGTTAAAATCCTCATATAAGGTAAAATAGTGACTTTTTTCACGTTTTTCATGTAGTGTGATTTTACGTAAATATATACGTTTTTAACAATATTTCGAAACTATTTCATGTAGTATTACGAGATATGATTTGGCCTTCAAATCTTAGAATTTCGCATAATATTGCATTTTAAGCAAGTTTTCTTGCATTTTGTTTTGTACGAAAAATCGTCGAATTTAGCAATATTTTGACGTTTATCATCTCCTTTTTCTTTATGTGATTTAAACAAAATATCATCGAATTAGGCAATATTTTGCCGTTTTTCCACGTTTTTGTGAATTTTCTGTCTATGGGTATTAATTCATTATATATACGATAAAAATGATGCAAACACATAATTGATTAGATAATAACCTTAAATACTCCATTTTCAATCATCTATTTGTTTCTCGTTAAAATACTGTGTAAGATATTGAAAAGGGGAGAAGTTCGGTTTTTATTGCATATATCGACGTTTCAGCCGGATTAGAGCGGTTTTACGTGTACATCTTCCGTCGGTAATATAAACGGAAAATCAAGAACATTTTAGTTAATGCTAATGAAAACACATTGTTTTTTATCATTTGTATTGGTAACAACATTGTCATAAGTCTTTTCTTGGATCTAAATAATACGAAACCTCGCTCTATGATTTGAAGTTAAAATTCTTCATATATGGTAAAATAGTGACTTTTTTCACGTTTTTCATGTAGTGTGATTTTACGTAAATATATACGTTTTTACCAATATTTCGATACTATTTCATGTAGTATCACGATATGTTTTTTGGCCTTCAAATCTCAGAATTTCGCATAATATTGCATTTTAAGCAAGTTTTCTTGCATTTTGTTTCGTACGAAAAATCGTCGAATTTAGCAATATTTTGACATTTATCATCTCCTTTTCCTTTATGTGATTTAAACAAAATATCATCGAATTAGGCAATATTATGCCGTTTTTCCACGTTTTTGTGAATTTTCAGTCTATGGGTATTAATTCATTATATATACGATAAAAAAGATGCAAACACATAATTGATTAGATAATAACCTTAAATTCTTCATTTTCAATCAACTATTTGTTTCTCGTTAAAATACTGAGTAAGATATTAAATAGGGGAGAAGTTCTGTTTTTAATGCATATATCGACGTTTCAGCCGGAATAGAGCGTTTTTCGTGTACATTTTCTTTAGGTAATATAAACGGAAAATCAGGAACATTTTAGTTAATGCTAATGAAAACACATTGTTTTTTATCATTTGTATTGAAAACAACATTGTCATATATCTTTTCTTGGATCTAAATAATACGAAACCTCGCTCTATGATTTGAAGTTAAAATCCTCAAATATTGTATAATAGTGACTTTTTCACGTTAATCATGTAGTTTGATATTACGTAAATATATTCATTTTTACCAATATTTCGATACTATTTCATGTAGTATCACGATATGTGATTTGGCTTTCAAATCTCAGAATGTCGCATAATATTGCATTTTAAGCAAGTTTTCTTGCATTTTGTTTCGTACGAAAAATCATCGAATTTAGCAATATTTTGACGTTTATCACCCACTTTTCCATTATGTGATTTAAACAAAAAATCATCGAATTATGCAATATTTTGCCGTTTTTCCCCGTTTTTGTGAATTTTCTGTTTATGGGTTTAATTCATTATATATTCGATAAAAATGATGCAAACGCATAATTGATTAGATTATAACCTTAAATACTTCATTTTCAATCATCTATTTGTTTCTCGTTAAAATACTGTGTAAGATTTTAGAAGTTCGGTTTTTATTGCATATATCGACGTTTCAGCCGGATTAGAGCGGTTTCATGTGTAAATCTTCCATCGGTAATATAAACGGAAAACCAAGAACATTTTAGTTAATGCTAACGAAAACACATTGTTTTTTATTATTTGTATTGGAAACAACATTGTCATATGTCTTTTCTTAGATCTAAATAATACGAAACCTCGCTCTATGATTTGAAGTTAAAATCCTCATATAAGGTAAAATAGTGACTTTTTTCACGTTTTTCATGTAGTGTGATTTTACGTAAATATATACGTTTTTAACAATATTTCGAAACTATTTCATGTAGTATTACGAGATATGATTTGGCCTTCAAATCTTAGAATTTCGCATAATATTGCATTTTAAGCAAGTTTTCTTGCATTTTGTTTTGTACGAAAAATCGTCGAATTTAGCAATATTTTGACGTTTATCATCTCCTTTTTCTTTATGTGATTTAAACAAAATATCATCGAATTAGGCAATATTTTGCCGTTTTTCCACGTTTTTGTGAATTTTCTGTCTATGGGTATTAATTCATTATATATACGATAAAAATGATGCAAACACATAATTGATTAGATAATAACCTTAAATACTCCATTTTCAATCATCTATTTGTTTCTCGTTAAAATACTGTGTAAGATATTGAAAAGGGGAGAAGTTCGGTTTTTATTGCATATATCGACGTTTCAGCCGGATTAGAGCGGTTTTACGTGTACATCTTCCGTCGGTAATATAAACGGAAAATCAAGAACATTTTAGTTAATGCTAATGAAAACACATTGTTTTTTATCATTTGTATTGGTAACAACATTGTCATAAGTCTTTTCTTGGATCTAAATAATACGAAACCTCGCTCTATGATTTGAAGTTAAAATTCTTCATATATGGTAAAATAGTGACTTTTTTCACGTTTTTCATGTAGTGTGATTTTACGTAAATATATACGTTTTTACCAATATTTCGATACTATTTCATGTAGTATCACGATATGTTTTTTGGCCTTCAAATCTCAGAATTTCGCATAATATTGCATTTTAAGCAAGTTTTCTTGCATTTTGTTTCGTACGAAAAATCGTCGAATTTAGCAATATTTTGACATTTATCATCTCCTTTTCCTTTATGTGATTTAAACAAAATATCATCGAATTAGGCAATATTATGCCGTTTTTCCACGTTTTTGTGAATTTTCAGTCTATGGGTATTAATTCATTATATATACGATAAAAAAGATGCAAACACATAATTGATTAGATAATAACCTTAAATTCTTCATTTTCAATCAACTATTTGTTTCTCGTTAAAATACTGAGTAAGATATTAAATAGGGGAGAAGTTCTGTTTTTAATGCATATATCGACGTTTCAGCCGGAATAGAGCGTTTTTCGTGTACATTTTCTTTAGGTAATATAAACGGAAAATCAGGAACATTTTAGTTAATGCTAATGAAAACACATTGTTTTTTATCATTTGTATTGGTAACAACATTGTCATAAGTCTTTTCTTGGATCTAAATAATACGAAACCTCGCTCTATGATTTGAAGTTAAAATTCTTCATATATGGTAAAATAGTGACTTTTTTCACGTTTTTCATGTAGTGTGATTTTACGTAAATATATACGTTTTTACCAATATTTCGATACTATTTCATGTAGTATCACGATATGTTTTTTGGCCTTCAAATCTCAGAATTTCGCATAATATTGCATTTTAAGCAAGTTTTCTTGCATTTTGTTTCGTACGAAAAATCGTCGAATTTAGCAATATTTTGACATTTATCATCTCCTTTTCCTTTATGTGATTTAAACAAAATATCATCGAATTAGGCAATATTATGCCGTTTTTCCACGTTTTTGTGAATTTTCAGTCTATGGGTATTAATTCATTATATATACGATAAAAAAGATGCAAACACATAATTGATTAGATAATAACCTTAAATTCTTCATTTTCAATCAACTATTTGTTTCTCGTTAAAATACTGAGTAAGATATTAAATAGGGGAGAAGTTCTGTTTTTAATGCATATATCGACGTTTCAGCCGGAATAGAGCGTTTTTCGTGTACATTTTCTTTAGGTAATATAAACGGAAAATCAGGAACATTTTAGTTAATGCTAATGAAAACACATTGTTTTTTATCATTTGTATTGAAAACAACATTGTCATATATCTTTTCTTGGATCTAAATAATACGAAACCTCGCTCTATGATTTGAAGTTAAAATCCTCAAATATTGTATAATAGTGACTTTTTCACGTTAATCATGTAGTTTGATATTACGTAAATATATTCATTTTTACCAATATTTCGATACTATTTCATGTAGTATCACGATATGTGATTTGGCTTTCAAATCTCAGAATGTCGCATAATATTGCATTTTAAACAAGTTTTCATGCATTTTGTTTCGTACGAAAAATCGTCGAATTTAGCAATATTTTGACGTTTATCATCTCCTTTTTCTTTATGTGATTTAAACAAAATATCATCGAATTAGGCAATATTTTGCCGTTTTTCCACGTTTTTGTGAATTTTCTGTCAATGGGTATTAATTCATTATATATACGATAAAAATGATGCAAACACATAATTGATTAGATAATAACCTTAAATACTCCATTTTCAATCATCTATTTGTTTCTCGTTAAAATACTGTGTAAGATATTGAAAAGGGGAGAAGTTCGGTTTTTATTGCATATATCGACGTTTCAGCCGGATTAGAGCGGTTTTACGTGTACATCTTCCGTCGGTAATATAAACGGAAAATCAAGAACATTTTAGTTAATGCTAGTGAAAACACATTGTTTTTTATCATTTGTATTGGAAACAACATTGTCATAAGTCTTTTCTTGGATCTAAATAATACGAAACCTCGCTCTATGATTTGAAGTTAAAATTCTTCATATATGGTAAAATAGTGACTTTTTTCACGTTTTTCATGTAGTGTGATTTTACGTAAATATATACGTTTTTACCAATATTTCGATACTATTTCATGTAGTATCACGATATGTTTTTTGGCCTTCAAATCTCAGAATTTCGCATAATATTGCATTTTAAGCAAGTTTTCTTGCATTTTGTTTCGTACGAAAAATCGTCGAATTTTGCAATATTTTGACATTTATCATCTCCTTTTCCTTTATGTGATTTAAACAAAATATCATCGAATTAGGCAATATTATGCCGTTTTTCCACGTTTTTGTGAATTTTCAGTCTATGGGTATTAATTCATTATATATACGATAAAAAAGATGCAAACACATAATTGATTAGATAATAACCTTAAATTCTTCATTTTCAATCAACTATTTGTTTCTCGTTAAAATACTGAGTAAGATATTAAATAGGGGAGAAGTTCTGTTTTTATTGCATATATCGACGTTTCAGCCGGAATAGAGCGTTTTTCGTGTACATTTTCTTTAGGTAATATAAACGGAAAATCAGGAACATTTTAGTTAATGCTAATGAAAACACATTGTTTTTTATCATTTGTATTGAAAACAACATTGTCATATATCTTTTCTTGGATCTAAATAATACGAAACCTCGCTCTATGATTTGAAGTTAAAATCCTCAAATATTGTATAATAGTGACTTTTTCACGTTAATCATGTAGTTTGATATTACGTAAATATATTCATTTTTACCAATATTTCGATACTATTTCATGTAGTATCACGATATGTGATTTGGCTTTCAAATCTCAGAATGTCGCATAATATTGCATTTTAAACAAGTTTTCATGCATTTTGTTTCGTACGAAAAATCGTCGAATTTAGCAATATTTTGACGTTTATCATCTCCTTTTCCTTTATGTGATTTAAACAAAATATCATCGAATTAGGCAATATTTTGCCGTTTTTCCACGTTTTTGTGAATTTTCAGTCTATGGGTACTAATTCATTATATATACGATAAAAATGATGCAAACACATAATTGATTAGATAATAACCTTAAATACTTCATTTTCAATCAACTATTTGATGCTCGTTAAAATACTGAGTAAGATATTAAAAAGGGGAGAAGTTCTGTTTTTATTGAATATATCGACGTTTCAGCCGGAATAGAGCGTTTTTCGTGTACATTTTCTTTAGGTAATATAAACGGAAAATCAGGAACATTTTAGTTAATGCTAATGAAAACACATTGTTTTTTATCATTTGTATTGAAAACAACATTGTCATATATCTTTTCTTGGATCTAAATAATACGAAACCTCGCTCTATGATTTGAAGTTAAAATCCTCAAATATTGTATAATAGTGACTTTTTCACGTTAATCATGTAGTTTGATATTACGTAAATATATTCATTTTTACCAATATTTCGATACTATTTCATGTAGTATCACGATATGTGATTTGGCTTTCAAATCTCAGAATGTCGCATAATATTGCATTTTAAACAAGTTTTCTTGCATTTTGTTTCGTATGAAAAATCGTCGAATTTAGCAATATTTTGACGTTTATCATCTCCTTTTCCTTTATGTGATTTAAACAAAATATCATCGAATTAGGCAATATTTTGCCGTTTTTCCACGTTTTTGTGAATTTTCAGTCTATGGGTACTAATTCATTATATATACGATAAAAATGATGCAAACACATAATTGATTAGATAATAACCTTAAATACTTCATTTTCAATCAACTATTTGTTGCTCGTTAAAATACTGAGTAAGATATTAAAAAGGGGAGAAGTTCTGTTTTTATTGCATATATCGACGTTTCAGCCGGAAAAGAGCGTTTTTCGTGTACATTTTCTTTAGGTAATATAAACGGAAAATCAGGAACATTTTAGTTAATGCTAATGAAAACACATTGTTTTTTTATCATTTGTATTGAAAACAACATTGTCATATATCTTTTCTTGGATCTAAATAATACGAAACCTCGCTCTATGATTTGAAGTTAAAATCCTCAAATATTGTATAATAGTGACTTTTTCACGTTAATCATGTAGTTTGATATTACGTAAATATATTCATTTTTACCAATATTGCGATACTATTTCATGTAGTATCACGATATGTGATTTGGCTTTCAAATCTCAGAATGTCGCATAATATTGCATTTTAAACAAGTTTTCTTGCATTTTGTTTCGTATGAAAAATCGTCGAATTTAGCAATATTTTGACGTTTATCATCTCCTTTTCCTTTATGTGATTTAAACAAAATATCATCGAATTAGGCAATATTTTGCCGTTTTTCCACGTTTTTGTGAATTTTCAGTCTATGGGTACTAATTCATTATATATACGATAAAAATGATGCAAACACATAATTGATTAGATAATAACCTTAAATACTTCATTTTCAATCAACTATTTGTTGCTCGTTAAAATACTGAATAAGATATTAAAAAGGGGAGAAGTTCTGTTTTTATTGCATATATCGACGTTTCAGCCGGAATAGAGCGTTTTTCGTGTACATTTTCTTTATGTAATATAAACGGAAAATCAGGAACATTTTAGTTAATGCTAAAGAAAACACATTGATTTTTATCATTTGTATTCGAAACAACATTGTTATATGTCATTTCTTGGATCTAAATAATACGAAACTTCGCTCTATGATTTGAAGTTAAAATCCTCATATATGGTAAAATAGTGACTTTTTTCACGTTTTTCATGTAGTGTGATTTTACGTAAATATATTCATTTTTACCAATATTTCGATACTATTTCATGTAGTATCACGATATGTGATTTGATCTTCAAATCTCAGAATGTCGCATAATATTGCATTTTAAGCAAGTTTTCTTGCATTTTCTTTCGTACGAAAAATCATCGAATTTAGCAATATTTTGACGTTTATCATCCACTTTTCCTCTATGTGATTTAAACAAAATATCATCGAATTAGGCAATATTTTGCCGTTTTTCCACGTTTTTGTGAATTTTCAGTTTATGGGTTTAATTCATTATATATACGATAAAAATGATGCAAACACATAATTGATTAGATAATAACCTTAAATACTTCATTTTCAATCATCTATTTGTTTCTCGTTAAAATACTGTTTAAGATATTGAAAAGGGGAGAAGTTCGGTTTTTATTGCATATATCGACATTTCAGCCGGATTAGAGCGGTTTCACGTGTACATCTTCCATCGGTAATATAAACGGAAAATCAAGAACATTTTAGTTAATGCTAATGAAAACACATTGTTTTTTATCATTTGTATTGGAAACAACATTGTCATATGTCTTTTCTTAGATCTAAATAATACGAAACCTCGCTCTATGATTTGAAGTTAAAATCCTCATATATGGTAAAATAGTGAATTTTTCACGTTTTTTATGTAGTGTGATTTTACGTAAATATATACGTTTTTAACAATATTTCGATACTATTTCATGTAGTATCACGATATGTGATTTGGCCTTAAAATCTCAGAATTTCGCATAATATTGCATTTTAAGCAAGTTTTCTTGCATTTTGTTTTGTACGAAAAATCGTCGAATTTAGCAATATTTTGACGTTTATCATCTCCTTTTCCTTTATGTAATTTAAACAAAATATCATCGAATTAGGCAATATTTTGCCGTTTTTCCACGTTTTTGTGAATTTTCAGTCTATGGGTATTAATTCATTATATATACAATAAAAATGATGCAAACACATAATTGACTAGATAATAACCTTAAATACTTCATTTTCAATCATCTATTTGTTTCTCGTTAAAATACTGTGTAAGATATTGAAAAGGGGAGAAGTTCGGTTTTTATTGCATATATCGACGTTTCAGCCGGATTAGAGCGGTTTTACGTGTACATCTTCCGTCGGTAATATAAACGGAAAATCAGGAACATTTTAGTTAATTCTAAAGAAAACACATTGATTTTTATCATTTGTATTCGAAACAACATTGTCATATGTCTTTTCTTGGATCTAAATAATACGAAACCTCGCTCTATGATTTGAAGTTAAAATCCTCATATATGGTAAAATAGTATCTTTTTCACGTTTTTCATGTAGTGTGATTTTACGTAAATATATTCATTTTTACCAATATTTCGATACTATTTCATGTAGTATCACGATATGTGATTTGGCCTTCAAATCTCAGAATGTCGCATAATATTGCATTTTAAGCAAGTTTTCTTGCATTTTGTTTCGTACGAAAAATCATCGAATTTAGCAATATTTTGACCTTTATCATCTCCTTTTCCTTTATGTGATTTAAACAAAATATCATCGAATTAGGCAATATTTTGCCGTTTTTCCACGTTTTTGTGAATTTTCAGTCTATGGGTACTAATTCATTATATATACGATAAAAATGATGCAAACACATAATTGATTAGATAATAACCTTAAATACTTCATTTTCAATCAACTATTTGTTGCTCGTTAAAATACTGAGTAAGATATTAAAAAGGGGAGAAGTTCTGTTTTTATTGCATATATCGACGTTTCAGCCGGAATAGAGCGTTTTTCGTGTACATTTTCTTTAGGTAATATAAACGGAAAATCAGGAACATTTTAGTTAATGCTAATGAAAACACATTGTTTTTTATCATTTGTATTGAAAACAACATTGTCATATATCTTTTCTTGGATCTAAATAATACGAAACCTCGCTCTATGATTTGAAGTTAAAATCCTCAAATATTGTATAATAGTGACTTTTTCACGTTAATCATGTAGTTTGATATTACGTAAATATATTCATTTTTACCAATATTTCGATACTATTTCATGTAGTATCACGATATGTGATTTGGCTTTCAAATCTCAGAATGTCGCATAATATTGCATTTTAAACAAGTTTTCTTGCATTTTGTTTCGTATGAAAAATCGTCGAATTTAGCAATATTTTGACGTTTATCATCTCCTTTTCCTTTATGTGATTTAAACAAAATATCATCGAATTAGGCAATATTTTGCCGTTTTTCCACGTTTTTGTGAATTTTCAGTCTATGGGTACTATTTCATTATATATACGATAAAAATGATGCAAACACATAATTGATTAGATAATAACCTTAAATACTTCATTTTCAATCAACTATTTGTTGCTCGTTAAAATACTGAGTAAGATATTAAAAAGGGGAGAAGTTCTGTTTTTATTGCATATATCGACGTTTCAGCCGGAATAGAGCGTTTTTCGTGTACATTTTCTTTAGGTAATATAAACGGAAAATCAGGAACATTTTAGTTAATGCTAATGAAAACACATTGTTTTTTTATCATTTGTATTGAAAACAACATTGTCATATATCTTTTCTTGGATCTAAATAATACGAAACCTCGCTCTATGATTTGAAGTTAAAATCCTCAAATATTGTATAATAGTGACTTTTTCACGTTAATCATGTAGTTTGATATTACGTAAATATATTCATTTTTACCAATATTGCGATACTATTTCATGTAGTATCACGATATGTGATTTGGCTTTCAAATCTCAGAATGTCGCATAATATTGCATTTTAAACAAGTTTTCTTGCATTTTGTTTCGTATGGAAAATCGTCGAATTTAGCAATATTTTGACGTTTATCATCTCCTTTTCCTTTATGTGATTTAAACAAAATATCATCGAATTAGGCAATATTTTGCCGTTTTTCCACGTTTTTGTGAATTTTCAGTCTATGGGTACTAATTCATTATATATACGATAAAAATGATGCAAACACATAATTGATTAGATAATAACCTTAAATACTTCATTTTCAATCAACTATTTGTTGCTCGTTAAAATACTGAGTAAGATATTAAAAAGGGGAGAAGTTCTGTTTTTATTGCATATATCGACGTTTCAGCCGGAATAGAGCGTTTTTCGTGTACATTTTCTTTAGGTAATATAAACGGAAAATCAGGAACATTTTAGTTAATGCTAATGAAAACACATTGTTTTTTTATCATTTGTATTGAAAACAACATTGTCATATATCTTTTCTTGGATCTAAATAATACGAAACCTCGCTCTATGATTTGAAGTTAAAATCCTCAAATATTGTATAATAGTGACTTTTTCACGTTAATCATGTAGTTTGATATTACGTAAATATATTCATTTTTACCAATATTGCGATACTATTTCATGTAGTATCACGATATGTGATTTGGCTTTCAAATCTCAGAATGTCGCATAATATTGCATTTTAAACAAGTTTTCTTGCATTTTGTTTCGTATGAAAAATCGTCGAATTTAGCAATATTTTGACGTTTATCATCTCCTTTTCCTTTATGTGATTTAAACAAAATATCATCGAATTAGGCAATATTTTGCCGTTTTTCCACGTTTTTGTGAATTTTCAGTCTATGGGTACTAATTCATTATATATACGATAAAAATGATGCAAACACATAATTGATTAGATAATAACCTTAAATACTTCATTTTCAATCAACTATTTGTTGCTCGTTAAAATACTGAATAAGATATTAAAAAGGGGAGAAGTTCTGTTTTTATTGCATATATCGACGTTTCAGCCGGAATAGAGCGTTTTTCGTGTACATTTTCTTTATGTAATATAAACGGAAAATCAGGAACATTTTAGTTAATGCTAAAGAAAACACATTGATTTTTATCATTTGTATTCGAAACAACATTGTTATATGTCATTTCTTGGATCTAAATAATACGAAACTTCGCTCTATGATTTGAAGTTAAAATCCTCATATATGGTAAAATAGTGACTTTTTTCACGTTTTTCATGTAGTGTGATTTTACGTAAATATATTCATTTTTACCAATATTTCGATACTATTTCATGTAGTATCACGATATGTGATTTGATCTTCAAATCTCAGAATGTCGCATAATATTGCATTTTAAGCAAGTTTTCTTGCATTTTCTTTCGTACGAAAAATCATCGAATTTAGCAATATTTTGACGTTTATCATCCACTTTTCCTCTATGTGATTTAAACAAAATATCATCGAATTAGGCAATATTTTGCCGTTTTTCCACGTTTTTGTGAATTTTCAGTTTATGGGTTTAATTCATTATATATACGATAAAAATGATGCAAACACATAATTGATTAGATAATAACCTTAAATACTTCATTTTCAATCATCTATTTGTTTCTCGTTAAAATACTGTTTAAGATATTGAAAAGGGGAGAAGTTCGGTTTTTATTGCATATATCGACATTTCAGCCGGATTAGAGCGGTTTCACGTGTACATCTTCCATCGGTAATATAAACGGAAAATCAAGAACATTTTAGTTAATGCTAATGAAAACACATTGTTTTTTATCATTTGTATTGGAAACAACATTGTCATATGTCTTTTCTTAGATCTAAATAATACGAAACCTCGCTCTATGATTTGAAGTTAAAATCCTCATATATGGTAAAATAGTGAATTTTTCACGTTTTTTATGTAGTGTGATTTTACGTAAATATATACGTTTTTAACAATATTTCGATACTATTTCATGTAGTATCACGATATGTGATTTGGCCTTAAAATCTCAGAATTTCGCATAATATTGCATTTTAAGCAAGTTTTCTTGCATTTTGTTTTGTACGAAAAATCGTCGAATTTAGCAATATTTTGACGTTTATCATCTCCTTTTCCTTTATGTAATTTAAACAAAATATCATCGAATTAGGCAATATTTTGCCGTTTTTCCACGTTTTTGTGAATTTTCAGTCTATGGGTATTAATTCATTATATATACAATAAAAATGATGCAAACACATAATTGACTAGATAATAACCTTAAATACTTCATTTTCAATCATCTATTTGTTTCTCGTTAAAATACTGTGTAAGATATTGAAAAGGGGAGAAGTTCGGTTTTTATTGCATATATCGACGTTTCAGCCGGATTAGAGCGGTTTTACGTGTACATCTTCCGTCGGTAATATAAACGGAAAATCAGGAACATTTTAGTTAATTCTAAAGAAAACACATTGATTTTTATCATTTGTATTCGAAACAACATTGTCATATGTCTTTTCTTGGATCTAAATAATACGAAACCTCGCTCTATGATTTGAAGTTAAAATCCTCATATATGGTAAAATAGTATCTTTTTCACGTTTTTCATGTAGTGTGATTTTACGTAAATATATTCATTTTTACCAATATTTCGATACTATTTCATGTAGTATCACGATATGTGATTTGGCCTTCAAATCTCAGAATGTCGCATAATATTGCATTTTAAGCAAGTTTTCTTGCATTTTGTTTCGTACGAAAAATCATCGAATTTAGCAATATTTTGACCTTTATCATCTCCTTTTCCTTTATGTGATTTAAACAAAATATCATCGAATTAGGCAATATTTTGCCGTTTTTCCACGTTTTTGTGAATTTTCAGTCTATGGGTACTAATTCATTATATATACGATAAAAATGATGCAAACACATAATTGATTAGATAATAACCTTAAATACTTCATTTTCAATCAACTATTTGTTGCTCGTTAAAATACTGAGTAAGATATTAAAAAGGGGAGAAGTTCTGTTTTTATTGCATATATCGACGTTTCAGCCGGAATAGAGCGTTTTTCGTGTACATTTTCTTTAGGTAATATAAACGGAAAATCAGGAACATTTTAGTTAATGCTAATGAAAACACATTGTTTTTTATCATTTGTATTGAAAACAACATTGTCATATATCTTTTCTTGGATCTAAATAATACGAAACCTCGCTCTATGATTTGAAGTTAAAATCCTCAATTATTGTATAATAGTGACTTTTTCACGTTAATCATGTAGTTTGATATTACGTAAATATATTCATTTTTACCAATATTTCGATACTATTTCATGTAGTATCACGATATGTGATTTGGCTTTCAAATCTCAGAATGTCGCATAATATTGCATTTTAAACAAGTTTTCTTGCATTTTGTTTCGTATGAAAAATCGTCGAATTTAGCAATATTTTGACGTTTATCATCTCCTTTTCCTTTATGTGATTTAAACAAAATATCATCGAATTAGGCAATATTTTGCCGTTTTTCCACGTTTTTGTGAATTTTCAGTCTATGGGTACTAATTCATTATATATACGATAAAAATGATGCAAACACATAATTGATTAGATAATAACCTTAAATACTTCATTTTCAATCAACTATTTGTTGCTCGTTAAAATACTGAGTAAGATATTAAAAAGGGGAGAAGTTCTGTTTTTATTGCATATATCGACGTTTCAGCCGGAATAGAGCTTTTTCGTGTACATTTTCTTTAGGTAATATAAACGGAAAATCAGGAACATTTTAGTTAATGCTAATGAAAACACATTGTTTTTTTATCATTTGTATTGAAAACAACATTGTCATATATCTTTTCTTGGATCTAAATAATACGAAACCTCGCTCTATGATTTGAAGTTAAAATCCTCAAATATTGTACAATAGTGACTTTTTCACGTTAATCATGTAGTTTGATATTACGTAAATATATTCATTTTTACCAATATTGCGATACTATTTCATGTAGTATCACGATATGTGATTTGGCTTTCAAATCTCAGAATGTCGCATAATATTGCATTTTAAACAAGTTTTCTTGCATTTTGTTTCGTATGAAAAATCGTCGAATTTAGCAATATTTTGACGTTTATCATCTCCTTTTCCTTTATGTGATTTAAACAAAATATCATCGAATTAGGCAATATTTTGCCGTTTTTCCACGTTTTTGTGAATTTTCAGTCTATGGGTACTAATTCATTATATATACGATAAAAATGATGTAAACACATAATTGATTAGATAATAACCTTAAATACTTCATTTTCAATCAACTATTTGTTGCTCGTTAAAATACTGAGTAAGATATTAAAAAGGGGAGAAGTTCTGTTTTTATTGCATATATCGACGTTTCAGCCGGAATAGAGCGTTTTTCGTGTACATTTTCTTTATGTAATATAAACGGAAAATCAGGAACATTTTAGTTAATGCTAAAGAAAACACATTGATTTTTATCATTTGTATTCGAAACAACATTGTTATATGTCATTTCTTGGATCTAAATAATACGAAACTTCGCTCTATGATTTGAAGTTAAAATCCTCATATATGGTAAAATAGTGACTTTTTCACGTTAATCATGTAGTTTGATATTCCGTAAATATATTCATTTTTACCAATATTTCGATACTATTTCATGTACTATCACGATATGTGATTTGGCTTTCAAATCTCAGAATGCAGCATATTATTGCATTTTAAGCAAGTTTTCTTGCATTTTGTTTCGTACGAAAAATCATCGAATTTAGCAATATTTTAACGTTTATCATCCACTTTTCCTCTATGTGATTTAAACAAAATATTATCGAATTAGGCAATATTTTGCTGTTTTTCCATGTTTTTGTGAATTTTCAGTATATGGGTATTAATTCATTATATATACGATAAAAATGAAGCAAACACATAATTGACTAGATAATAACCTTAAATACTTCATTTTCAATCATCTATTTGTTTCTCGTTAAAATACTGTGTAAGATATTGAAAAGGGGAGAAGTTCGGTTTTTATTGCATATATCGACGTTTCAGCCGGATTAGAGCGGTTTTACGTGTACATCTTCCGTCGGTAATATAAACGGAAATTCAAGAACATTTTAGTTAATGCTAATGAAAACACATTTTTTTTTATCATTTGTATTGGAAACAACATTGTCATATGTCTTTTCTTGGATCTAAATAATACGAAACCTCGCTCTATGATTTGAAGTTAAAATTCCTCATATATGGTAAAATAGTGACTTTTTTCATGTAGTGTGATTTTACGTAAATATATACGTTTTTACCAATATTTCGATACTATTTCATGTAGTATCACGATATGTGATCAGAATTTCGCATAATATTGCATTTTAAGCAAGTTTTCTTGCATTTTGTTTCGTACGAAAAATCGTTGAATTTAGCAATATTTTGACGTTTATCATCTCCTTTTCCTTTATGTTATTTAAACAAAATATCTTCGAATTAGGCAATATTTTGCCGTTTTTCCACGTTTTTGTGAATTTTCAGTCTATGGGTATTAATTCATTATATATACGATGAAAATGATGCAAACAGATAATTGATTAGATAATAACCTTAAATACTTCATTTTCAATCAACTATTTGTTTCTCGTTAAAATACTGAGTAAGATATTAAAAAGGGGAGAAGTTCTGTTTGTAAGATATTGAAAAGGGGAGAAGTTCGGTTTTTATTGCAAATATCGACGTTTCAGCTTTATAAGAGCGGTTTTACGTGTACATCTTCCATCGGAAATATAAACGGAAAACCAAGAACATTTTAGTTAATGCTAATGAAAACACATTGTTTTTTATTATTTGTATTGGAAACAACATTGTCATATGTCTTTTCTTAGATCTAAATAATACGAAACCTCGCTCTATGATTTAAAGTTAAAATCCTCAAATATTGTATAATAGTGACTTTTTCACGTTAATCATGTAGTTTGATATTACGTAAATATATTCATTTTTACCAATATTTCGATACTATTTCATGTAGTATCACGATATGTGATTTGGCTTTCAAATCTCAGAATGTCGCATAATATTGCATTTTAAACAAGTTTTCATGCATTTTGTTTCGTACGAAAAATCGTCGAATTTAGCAATATTTTGACGTTTATCATCTCCTTTTCCTTTATGTGATTTAAACAAAATATCATCGAATTAGGCAATATTTTGCCGTTTTTCCACGTTTTTGTGAATTTTCAGTCTATGGGTACTAATTCATTATATATACGATAAAAATGATGCAAACACATAATTGATTAGATAATAACCTTAAATACTTCATTTTCAATCAACTATTTGTTGCTCGTTAAAATACTGAGTAAGATATTAAAAAGGGGAGAAGTTCTGTTTTTATTGCATATATCGACGTTTCAGCCGGAATAGAGCGTTTTTCGTGTACATTTTCTTTAGGTAATATAAACGGAAAATCAGGAACATTTTAGTTAATGCTAATGAAAACACATTGTTTTTTATCATTTGTATTGAAAACAACATTGTCATATATCTTTTCTTGGATCTAAATAATACGAAACCTCGCTCTATAATTTGAAGTTAAAATCCTCAAATATTGTATAATAGTGACTTTTTCACGTTAATCATGTAGTTTGATATTACGTAAATATATTCATTTTGCCAATATTTCGATACTATTTCATGTAGTATCACGATATGTGATTTGGCTTTCAAATCTCAGAATGTCGCATAATATTGCATTTTAAACAAGTTTTCTTGCATTTTGTTTCGTACGAAAAATCGTCGAATTTAGCAATATTTTGACGTTTATCATCTCCTTTTCCTTTATGTGATTTAAACAAAATATCATCGAATTAGGCAATATTTTGCCGTTTTTCCACGTTTTTGTGAATTTTCAGTCTATGGGTACTAATTCATTATATATACGATAAAAATGATGCAAACACATAATTGATTAGATAATAACCTTAAATACTTCATTTTCAATCAACTATTTGTTGCTCGTTAAAATACTGAGTAAGATATTAAAAAGGGGAGAAGTTCTGTTTTTATTGCATATATCGACGTTTCAGCCGGAATAGAGCGTTTTTCGTGTACATTTTCTTTATGTAATATAAACGGAAAATCAGGAACATTTTAGTTAATGCTAATGAAAACACATTGTTTTTTATCATTTGTATTGAAAACAACATTGTCATATATCTTTTCTTGGATCTAAATAATACGAAACCTCGCTCTATGATTTGAAGTTAAAATCCTCAAATATTGTATAATAGTGACTTTTTCACGTTAATCATGTAGTTTGATATTACGTATATATATTCATTTTTACCAATATTTCGATACTATTTCAAGTAGTATCACGATATGTGATTTGGCTTTCAAATCTCAGAATGTCGCATAATATTGCATTTTAAACAAGTTTTCTTGCATTTTGTTTCGTACGAAAAATCGTCGAATTTAGCAATATTTTGACGTTTATCATCTCCTTTTCCTTTATGTGATTTAAACAAAATATCATCGAATTAGGCAATATTTTGCCGTTTTTCCACGTTTTTGTGAATTTTCAGTCTATGGGTACTAATTCATTATATATACGATAAAAATGATGCAAACACATAATTGATTAGATAATAACCTTAAATACTTCATTTTCAATCAACTATTTGTTTCTCGTTAAAATACTGTGTAAGATATTGAAAAGGGGAGAAGTTCGGTTTTTATTGCATATATCGACGTTTCAGCCGGATTAGAGCGGTTTTACGTGTACATCTTCCGTCGGTAATATAAACGGAAAATCAGGAACATTTTAGTTAATTCTAAAGAAAACACATTGATTTTTATCATTTGTATTCGAAACAACATTGTCATATGTCTTTTCTTAGATCTAAATAATACGAAACCTCGCTCTATGATTTGAAGTTAAAATCCTCATATATGGTAAAATAGTGAATTTTTCACGTTTTTTATGTAGTGTGATTTTACGTAAATATATACGTTTTTAACAATATTTCGATACTATTTCATGTAGTATCACGATATGTGATTTGGCCTTAAAATCTCAGAATTTCGCATAATATTGCATTTTAAGCAAGTTTTCTTGCATTTTGTTTTGTACGAAAAATCATCGAATTTAGCAATATTTTGACGTTTATCATCTCTTTTTCCTTTATGTAATTTAAACAAAATATCATCGAATTAGGCAATATTTTGCCGTTTTTCCACGTTTTTGTGAATTTTCAGTCTATGGGTATTAATTCATTATATATACAATAAAAATGATGCAAACACATAATTGACTAGATAATAACCTTAAATACTTCATTTTCAATCATCTATTTGTTTCTCGTTAAAATACTGTGTAAGATATTGAAAAGGGGAGAAGTTCGGTTTTTATTGCATATATCGACGTTTCAGCCGGATTAGAGCGGTTTTACGTGTACATCTTCCGTCGGTAATATAAACGGAAAATCAGGAACATTTTAGTTAATTCTAAAGAAAACACATTGATTTTTATCATTTGTATTCGAAACAACATTGTCATATGTCTTTTCTTGGATCTAAATAATACGAAACCTCGCTCTATGATTTGAAGTTAAAATCCTCATATATGGTAAAATAGTATCTTTTTCACGTTTTTCATGTAGTGTGATTTTACGTAAATATATTCATTTTTACCAATATTTCGATACTATTTCATGTAGTATCACGATATATGATTTGGCCTTCAAATCTCAGAATGTCGCATAATATTGCATTTTAAGCAAGTTTTCTTGCATTTTGTTTCGTACGAAAAATCATCGAATTTAGCAATATTTTGACCTTTATCATCTCCTTTTCCTTTATGTGATTTAAACAAAATATCATCGAATTAGGCAATATTTTGTCGTTTTTCCACGTTTTTGTGAATTTTCAGTCTATGGGTATTAATTCATTATATATACGATAAAAATGATGCAAACACATAATTGATTAGATAATAACCTTAAATACTTCATTTTCAATCATCTATTTGTTTCTCGTTAAAATACTGTGTAAGATATTAAAAAGGGGAGAAGTTCTGTTTTTATTGCATATATCGACGTTTCAGCCGGAATAGAGCGTTTTTTGTGTACATTTTCCATAGGTAATATAAACGGAAAATCAGGAACATTTTAGTTAAAGCTAATGAAAACACATTGTTTTTTATCATTTGTATTGAAAACAACATTGTCATATATCTTTTCTTGGATCTAAATAATACGAAACCTCGCTCTATGATTTGAAGTTAAAATCCTCAAATATTGTATGATAGTGACTTTTTCACGTTAATCATGTAGTTTGATATTCCGTAAATATATTCATTTTTACCAATATTTCGATACTATTTCATGTACTATCACGATATGTGATTTGGCTTTCAAATCTCAGAATGCAGCATATTATTGCATTTTAAGCAAGTTTTCTTGCATTTTGTTTCGTACGAAAAATCATCGAATTTAGCAATATTTTGACCTTTATCATCTCCTTTTCCTTTATGTGATTTAAACAAAATATCATCGAATTATGCAATATTTTGCCGTTTTTCCACGTTTTTGTGAATTTTCAGTCTATGGGTATTAATTCATTATATATACGATAAAAATGATGCAAACACATAATTGATTAGATAATAACCTTAAATACTTCATTTTCAATCATCTATTTGTTTCTCGTTAAAATACTGTGTAAGGTATTGAAAAGGGGAGAAGTTCGGTTTTTATTGCATATATCGACGTTTCAGCCGGATTAGAGCGGTTTTACGTGTACATCTTCCGTCGGTAATATAAACGGAAATTCAACAACATTTTAGTTAATGCTAATGAAAACACATTGATTCTTATCATTTGTATTCGAAACAACATTGTCATATGTCTTTTCTTGGATCTAAATAATACGAAACCTCGCTCTATGATTTGAAGTTAAAATTCCTCATATATGGTAAAATAGTGACTTTTTTCACGTTTTTCATGTAGTGTGATTTTACGTAAATATATACGTTTTTACCAATATTTCGATACTATTTCATGTAGTATCACGATATGTGATTTGGCCTTCAAATCTCAGAATTTCGCATAATATTGCATTTTAAGCAAATTTTCTTGCATTTTATTTCGTACGAAAAATCGTCGAATTTAGCAATATTTTGACGTTTATCATCTCCTTTTCCTTTATGTGATTTAAACAAAATATCATCGAATTAGGCAATATTTTGCCGTTTTTCCACGTTTTTGTGAATTTTCAGTGTATGGGTATTAATTCATTATATATACGATAAAAATGATGCAAACACATAATTGATTAGATAATAACCTTAAATACTTCATTTTCAATCATCTATTTGTTTTTCGTTAAAATACTGTGTAAGATATTGAAAAGGGGAGAAGTTCGGTTTTTATTGCATATATCGACGTTTGAGCCGGAATAGAGATGTTTTCGTGTACATCTTTCATCGGTAATATAAACGGAAAATCAGGAACATTTTAGTTAATTCTAATGAAAACACATTGATTTTTATCATTTGTATTCGAAACAACATTGTCATATGTCTTTTCTTGGATCTAAATAATACGAAACCTCGCTCTATGATTTGAAGTTAAAATCCTCATATATGGTAAAATAGTACCTTTTTCACGTTTTTCATGTAGTGTGATTTTACGTAAATATATTCATTTTTACCAATATTTCGATACTATTTCATGTAGTATCACGATATGTGATTTGGCCTTCAAATCTCAGAAAGTCGCATAATATTGCATTTTAAGCAAGTTTTCTTGCATTTTGTTTCGTACGAAAAATTATCGAATTTAGCAATATTTTGACGTTGATCTCCCAGTTTTCCTCTGTGATTTAAACAAATTATCATCGAATTAGGCAATATTTTGCCGTTTTTCCACGTGTTTGTGAATTTTCAGTTTATGGGTTTAATTCATTATATATACGATAAAAATGATGCAAACACATAATTGATTAGATAATAACCTTAAATACTTCATTTTCAATCAACTATTTGTTTCTCGTTAAAATACTGAGTAAGATATTGAAAAGGGGAGAAGTTCTGTTTGTAAGATATTGAAAAGGGGAGAAGTTCGGTTTTTATTGCAAATATCGACGTTTCAGCTTTATTAGAGCGGTTTTACGTGTACATCTTCCATCGGAAATATAAACGGAAAACCAAGAACATTTTAGTTAATGCTAATGAAAACACATTGTTTTTTATTATTTGTATTGGAAACAACCTTGTCATATGTCTTTTCTTAGATCTAAATAATACGAAACCTCGCTCTATGATTTGAAGTTAAAATCCTCATATATGGTAAAATAGTGACTTTTTTCAAGTTTTTCATGTAGTGTGATTTTACGTAAATATATACGTTTTTAACAATATTTCGAAACAATTTCATGTAGTATCACGATATGTGATTTGGCTTTCAAATCTCAGAATGTCGCATAATATTGCATTTTAAGCAAGTTTTCTTGCATTTTGTTTCGTACGAAAAATCATCGAATTTAGCAATATTTTGACGTTTATCATCTCCTTTTCCTTTATGTGATTTAAACAAAATATGATCGAATTAGGCAATATTTTGCCGCTTTTCCTCGTTTTTGTGAATTTTCAGTCTATGGGTATTAATTCATTATATATACAATAAAAATGATGCAAACACATAATTGATTAGATAATAACCTTAAATACTTCATTTTCAATCATCTATATGTTTCTCGTTAAAATACTGTGTAAGATATTGAAAAGGGGAGAAGTTCGGTTTTTATTGCATATATCGACGTTTCAGCCGGATTAGAGCGGCTTTACGTGTACATCTTCCATCGGTAATATAAACGGAAAATCAAGAACATTTTAGGTAATGCTAATGAAAACACATTGTTTTTTATCTATTTCTATCTATTATTTTTGTATTGGAAACAACATTGTCATATGTCTTTTCTTAGATCTAAATAATACGAAACCTCGCTCTATGATTTGAAGTTAAAATCCTCATATATGGTAAAATAGTAAATTTTTCACGTTTTTTATGTAGTGTGATTTTACGTAAATATATACGTTTTTAACAATATTTCGATACTATTTCATGTATCACGATATGTGATTTGGCTTTAAAACCTCAGAATTTCGCATAATATTGCATTTTAAGCAAGTTTTCTTGCATTTTGTTTTGTACGAAAAATCGTCGAATTTAGCAATATTTTGACGTTTATCATCTCCTTTTCCTTTATGTGATTTAAACAAAATATCATCGAATTAGGCAATATTTTGCCGTTTTTCCACGTTTTTGTGAATTTTCAGTCTATGGGTATTAATTCATGATATATACGATAAAAATGATGCAAACACATTATTGACTAGATAATAACCTTAAATACTTCATTTTCAATCATCTATATGTTTCTCGTTAAAATACTGTGTAAGATATTGAAAAGGGAAGAAGTTCGCTATTTATTGCATATATCGACGTTTCACCCGGATTAGAGCGGTTTTACGTGTACATCTTCCGTCGGTAATATAAACGGAAATTCAAGAACATTTTAGTTAATGCTAATGAAAACACATTGTTTTTTATCATTTGTATTGGAAACAACATTGTCATATGTCTTTTCTTGGATCTAAATAATACGAAACCTCGCTCTATGATTTGAAGTTAAAATCCTCATATATGGTAAAATAGTGACCTTTTTCACGTTTTTCATGTAGTGTGATTTTACGTAAATATATTCATTTTTACCAATATTTCGATACTATTTCATGTAGTATCACGATATGTGATTTGGCCTTCAAATCTCAGAATGTCGCATAATATTGCATTTTAAGCAAGTTTTCTTGCATTTTGTTTTGTACGAAAAATCGTCGAATTTAGCAATATTTTGACGTTTATCATCTCCTTTTCCTTTATGAGATTTAAACAAAATATCATCGAATTAGGCAATATTTTGCCGTTTTTCCACGTTTTTGTGAATTTTCAGTCTATGGGTATTAATTCATGATATATACGACAAAAATGATGCAAACACATAATTGATTAGATAATAACCTTAAATACTTCATATTCAATCAACTATTTCTTTCTCGTTAAAACACTGAGTAAGATATTAAAAAGAGGAGAAGTTCTGTTTTTATTGCATATATCGACGTTTCAGCCGGAATAGAGCGTTTTTCGTGTACATTTTCTTTAGGTAATATAAACGGAAAATCAGGAACATTTTAGTTAATGCTAATGAAAACACATTGTTTTTTATCATTTGTATTGAAAACAACATTGTCATATATCTTTTCTTGGATCTAAATAATACGAAACCTCGCTCTATGATTTGAAGTTAAAATCCTCAAATATTGTATAATAGTGACTTTTTCACGTTAATCATGTAGTTTGATATTACGTAAATATATTCATTTTTACCAATATTTCGATACTATTTCATGTACTATCACGATATTTGATTTGGCTTTCAAATCTCAGAATGTCGCATAATATTGCATTTTAAGCAAGTTTTCTTGCATTTTGTTTCGTACGAAAAATCATCGAATTTAGCAATATTTTGACGTTTATCATCCACTTTTCCTCTATGTGATTTAAACAAAATATCATCGAATTATGCAATATTTTGCCGTTTTTCCACGTTTTTGTGAATTTTCAGTTTATGGGTTTAATTCATTATATATACGATAAAAATGATGCAAACACATAATTGATTAGATAATAACCTTAAATACTTCATTTTCAATCATCTATTTGTTTCTCGTTAAAATACTGTGTAAGATATTGAAAAGGGGAGAAGTTCGGTTTTTGTTGCATATATCGACGTTTCAGCCGGATTAGAGCGGTTTTACGTGTACATCTTCCGTCGGTAATATAAACGAAAATTCAAGAACATTTTAGTTAATGCTAATGAAAACACATTGTTTTTTATCATTTGTATTGGAAACAACATTGTCATATGTCTTTTCTTGGATCTAAATAATACGAAACCTCGCTCTATGATTTGAAGTTAAAATTCCTCATATATGGTAAAATAGTGACTTTTTTCACGTTTTTCATGTAGTGTGATTTTACGTAAATATATACGTTTTTACCAATATTTCGATACTATTTCATGTAGTATCACGATATGTGATTTGGCCCTCAAATCTCAGAATTTCGCATAATATTGCATTTTAAGCAAGTTTTCTTGCATTTTGTTTCGTACGAAAAATCGTCGAATTTAGCAATATTTTGACGTTTATCATCTCCTTTTCCATTATGTGATTTAAACAAAATATCATCGAATTAGGAAATATTTTGCCGTTTTTCCACGTTTTTGTGAATTTTCAGTCTATGGGTATTAATTCATTATATATACGATAAAAATGATGCAAACACATAATTGATTAGATAATAACCTTAAATACTTCATTTTCAATCATCTATTTGTTTCTCGTTAAAATACTGTGTAAGGTATTGAAAAGGGGAGAAGTTCGGTTTTTATTGCATATATCGACGTTTCAGCCGGATTAGAGCGGTTTTACGTGTACATCTTCCGTCGGTAATATAAACGGAAATTCAACAACATTTTAGTTAATGCTAATGAAAACACATTGATTTTTATCATTTGTATTCGAAACAACATTGTCATATGTCTTTTCTTGGATCTAAATAATACGAAACCTCGCTCTATGATTTGAAGTTAAAATTCCTCATATATGGTAAAATAGTGACTTTTTTCACGTTTTTCATGTAGTGTGATTTTACGTAAATATATACGTTTTTACCAATATTTCGATACTATTTCATGTAGTATCACGATATGTGATTTGGCCTTCAAATCTCAGAATTTCGCATAATATTGCATTTTAAGCAAATTTTCTTGCATTTTATTTCGTACGAAAAATCGTCGAATTTAGCAATATTTTGACGTTTATCATCTCCTTTTCCTTTATGTGATTTAAACAAAATATCATCGAATTAGGCAATATTTTGCCGTTTTTCCACGTTTTTGTGAATTTTCAGTCTATGGGTATTAATTCATTATATATACGATAAAAATGATGCAAACACATAATTGATTAGATAATAACCTTAAATACTTCATTTTCAATCATCTATTTGTTTTTCGTTAAAATACTGTGTAAGATATTGAAAAGGGGAGAAGTTCGGTTTTTATTGCATATATCGACGTTTGAGCCGGAATAGAGATGTTTTCGTGTACATCTTTCATCGGTAATATAAACGGAAAATCAGGAACATTTTAGTTAATTCTAATGAAAACACATTGATTTTTATCATTTGTATTCGAAACAACATTGTCATATGTCTTTTCTTGGATCTAAATAATACGAAACCTCGCTCTATGATTTGAAGTTAAAATCCTCATATATGGTAAAATAGTACCTTTTTCACGTTTTTCATGTAGTGTGATTTTACGTAAATATATTCATTTTTACCAATATTTCGATACTATTTCATGTAGTATCACGATATGTGATTTGGCCTTCAAATCTCAGAAAGTCGCATAATATTGCATTTTAAGCAAGTTTTCTTGCATTTTGTTTCGTACGAAAAATTATCGAATTTAGCAATATTTTGACGTTGATCATCCAGTTTTCCTCTGTGATTTAAACAAATTATCATCGAATTAGGCAATATTTTGCCGTTTTTCCACGTGTTTGTGAATTTTCAGTTTATGGGTTTAATTCATTATATATACGATAAAAATGATGCAAACACATAATTGATTAGATAATAACCTTAAATACTTCATTTTCAATCAACTATTTGTTTCTCGTTAAAATACTGAGTAAGATATTGAAAAGGGGAGAAGTTCTGTTTGTAAGATATTGAAAAGGGGAGAAGTTCGGTTTTTATTGCAAATATCGACGTTTCAGCTTTATTAGAGCGGTTTTACGTGTACATCTTCCATCGGAAATATAAACGGAAAACCAAGAACATTTTAGTTAATGCTAATGAAAACACATTGTTTTTTATTATTTGTATTGGAAACAACCTTGTCATATGTCTTTTCTTAGATCTAAATAATACGAAACCTCGCTCTATGATTTGAAGTTAAAATCCTCATATATGGTAAAATAGTGACTTTTTTCAAGTTTTTCATGTAGTGTGATTTTACGTAAATATATACGTTTTTAACAATATTTCGAAACAATTTCATGTAGTATCACGATATGTGATTTGGCTTTCAAATCTCAGAATGTCGCATAATATTGCATTTTAAGCAAGTTTTCTTGCATTTTGTTTCGTACGAAAAATCATCGAATTTAGCAATATTTTGACGTTTATCATCTCCTTTTCCTTTATGTGATTTAAACAAAATATCATCGAATTAGGCAATATTTTGCCGCTTTTCCTCGTTTTTGTGAATTTTCAGTCTATGGGTATTAATTCATTATATATACAATAAAAATGATGCAAACACATAATTGATTAGATAATAACCTTAAATACTTCATTTTCAATCATCTATATGTTTCTCGTTAAAATACTGTGTAAGATATTGAAAAGGGGAGAAGTTCGGTTTTTATTGCATATATCGACGTTTCAGCCGGATTAGAGCGGCTTTACGTGTACATCTTCCATCGGTAATATAAACGGAAAATCAAGAACATTTTAGGTAATGCTAATGAAAACACATTGTTTTTTATCTATTTCTATCTATTATTTTTGTATTGGAAACAACATTGTCATATGTCTTTTCGTAGATCTAAATAATACGAAACCTCGCTCTATGATTTGAAGTTAAAATCCTCATATATGGTAAAATAGTAAATTTTTCACGTTTTTTATGTAGTGTGATTTTACGTAAATATATACGTTTTTAACAATATTTCGATACTATTTCATGTATCACGATATGTGATTTGGCTTTAAAACCTCAGAATTTCGCATAATATTGCATTTTAAGCAAGTTTTCTTGCATTTTGTTTTGTACGAAAAATCGTCGAATTTAGCAATATTTTGACGTTTATCATCTCCTTTTCCTTTATGTGATTTAAACAAAATATCATCGAATTAGGCAATATTTTGCCGTTTTTCCACGTTTTTGTGAATTTTCAGTCTATGGGTATTAATTCATGATATATACGATAAAAATGATGCAAACACATTATTGACTAGATAATAACCTTAAATACTTCATTTTCAATCATCTATATGTTTCTCGTTAAAATACTGTGTAAGATATTGAAAAGGGAAGAAGTTCGCTATTTATTGCATATATCGACGTTTCACCCGGATTAGAGCGGTTTTACGTGTACATCTTCCGTCGGTAATATAAACGGAAATTCAAGAACATTTTAGTTAATGCTAATGAAAACACATTGTTTTTTATCATTTGTATTGGAAACAACATTGTCATATGTCTTTTCTTGGATCTAAATAATACGAAACCTCGCTCTATGATTTGAAGTTAAAATCCTCATATATGGTAAAATAGTGACCTTTTTCACGTTTTTCATGTAGTGTGATTTTACGTAAATATATTCATTTTTACCAATATTTCGATACTATTTCATGTAGTATCACGATATGTGATTTGGCCTTCAAATCTCAGAATGTCGCATAATATTGCATTTTAAGCAAGTTTTCTTGCATTTTGTTTTGTACGAAAAATCGTCGAATTTAGCAATATTTTGACGTTTATCATCTCCTTTTCCTTTATGAGATTTAAACAAAATATCATCGAATTAGGCAATATTTTGCCGTTTTTCCACGTTTTTGTGAATTTTCAGTCTATGGGTATTAATTCATGATATATACGACAAAAATGATGCAAACACATAATTGATTAGATAATAACCTTAAATACTTCATATTCAATCAACTATTTCTTTCTCGTTAAAACACTGAGTAAGATATTAAAAAGAGGAGAAGTTCTGTTTTTATTGCATATATCGACGTTTCAGCCGGAATAGAGCGTTTTTCGTGTACATTTTCTTTAGGTAATATAAACGGAAAATCAGGAACATTTTAGTTAATGCTAATGAAAACACATTGTTTTTTATCATTTGTATTGAAAACAACATTGTCATATATCTTTTCTTGGATCTAAATAATACGAAACCTCGCTCTATGATTTGAAGTTAAAATCCTCAAATATTGTATAATAGTGACTTTTTCACGTTAATCATGTAGTTTGATATTACGTAAATATATTCATTTTTACCAATATTTCGATACTATTTCATGTACTATCACGATATTTGATTTGACTTTCAAATCTCAGAATGTCGCATAATATTGCATTTTAAGCAAGTTTTCTTGCATTTTGTTTCGTACGAAAAATCATCGAATTTAGCAATATTTTGACGTTTATCATCCACTTTTCCTCTATGTGATTTAAACAAAATATCATCGAATTATGCAATATTTTGCCGTTTTTCCACGTTTTTGTGAATTTTCAGTTTATGGGTTTAATTCATTATATATACGATAAAAATGATGCAAACACATAATTGATTAGATAATAACCTTAAATACTTCATTTTCAATCATCTATTTGTTTCTCGTTAAAATACTGTGTAAGATATTGAAAAGGGGAGAAGTTCGGTTTTTGTTGCATATATCGACGTTTCAGCCGGATTAGAGCGGTTTTACGTGTACATCTTCCGTCGGTAATATAAACGAAAATTCAAGAACATTTTAGTTAATGCTAATGAAAACACATTGTTTTTTATCATTTGTATTGGAAACAACATTGTCATATGTCTTTTCTTGGATCTAAATAATACGAAACCTCGCTCTATGATTTGAAGTTAAAATTCCTCATATATGGTAAAATAGTGACTTTTTTCACGTTTTTCATGTAGTGTGATTTTACGTAAATATATACGTTTTTACCAATATTTCGATACTATTTCATGTAGTATCACGATATGTGATTTGGCCCTCAAATCTCAGAATTTCGCATAATATTGCATTTTAAGCAAGTTTTCTTGCATTTTGTTTCGTACGAAAAATCATCGAATTTAGCAATATTTTGACGTTTATCATCTCCTTTTCCATTATGTGATTTAAACAAAATATCATCGAATTAGGCAATATTTTGCCGTTTTTCCACGTTTTTGTGAATTTTCAGTCTATGGGTATTAATTCATTATATATACGATAAAAATGATGCAAACACATAATTGATTAGATAATAACCTTAAATACTTCATTTTCAATCATCTATTTGTTTTTCGTTAAAATACTGTGTAAGGTATTGAAAAGGGGAGAAGTTCGGTTTTTATTGCATATATCGACGTTTCAGCCGGATTAGAGCGGTTTTACGTGTACATCTTCCGTCGGTAATATAAACGGAAATTCAACAACATTTTAGTTAATGCTAATGAAAACACATTGATTTTTATCATTTGTATTCGAAACAACATTGTCATATGTCTTTTCTTGGATCTAAATAATACGAAACCTCGCTCTATGATTTGAAGTTAAAATTCCTCATATATGGTAAAATAGTAACTTTTTTCACGTTTTTCATGTAGTGTGATTTTACGTAAATATATACGTTTTTACCAATATTTCGATACTATTTCATGTAGTATCACGATATGTGATTTGGCCTTCAAATCTCAGAATTTCGCATAATATTGCATTTTAAGCAAATTTTCTTGCATTTTATTTCGTACGAAAAATCGTCGAATTTAGCAATATTTTGACGTTTATCATCTCCTTTTCCTTTATGTGATTTAAACAAAATATCATCGAATTAGGCAATATTTTGCCGTTTTTCCACGTTTTTGTGAATTTTCAGTCTATGGGTATTAATTCATTATATATACGATAAAAATGATGCAAACACATAATTGATTAGATAATAACCTTAAATACTTCATTTTCAATCATCTATTTGTTTTTCGTTAAAATACTGTGTAAGATATTGAAAAGGGGAGAAGTTCGGTTTTTATTGCATATATCGACGTTTGAGCCGGAATAGAGATGTTTTCGTGTACATCTTTCATCGGTAATATAAACGGAAAATCAGGAACATTTTAGTTAATTCTAATGAAAACACATTGATTTTTATCATTTGTATTCGAAACAACATTGTCATATGTCTTTTCTTGGATCTAAATAATACGAAACCTCGCTCTATGATTTGAAGTTAAAATCCTCATATATGGTAAAATAGTACCTTTTTCACGTTTTTCATGTAGTGTGATTTTACGTAAATATATTCATTTTTACCAATATTTCGATACTATTTCATGTAGTATCACGATATGTGATTTGGCCTTCAAATCTCAGAAAGTCGCATAATATTGCATTTTAAGCAAGTTTTCTTGCATTTTGTTTCGTACGAAAAATTATCGAATTTAGCAATATTTTGACGTTGATCATCCAGTTTTCCTCTGTGATTTAAACAAATTATCATCGAATTAGGCAATATTTTGCCGTTTTTCCACGTGTTTGTGAATTTTCAGTTTATGGGTTTAATTCATTATATATACGATAAAAATGATGCAAACACGTAATTGATTAGATAATAACCTTAAATACTTCATTTTCAATCAACTATTTGTTTCTCGTTAAAATACTGAGTAAGATATTGAAAAGGGGAGAAGTTCTGTTTGTAAGATATTGAAAAGGGGAGAAGTTCGGTTTTTATTGCAAATATCGACGTTTCAGCTTTATTAGAGCGGTTTTACGTGTACATCTTCCATCGGAAATATAAACGGAAAACCAAGAACATTTTAGTTAATGCTAATGAAAACACATTGTTTTTTATTATTTGTATTGGAAACAACCTTGTCATATGTCTTTTCTTAGATCTAAATAATACGAAACCTCGCTCTATGATTTGAAGTTAAAATCCTCATATATGGTAAAATAGTGACTTTTTTCAAGTTTTTCATGTAGTGTGATTTTACGTAAATATATACGTTTTTAACAATATTTCGAAACAATTTCATGTAGTATCACGATATGTGATTTGGCTTTCAAATCTCAGAATGTCGCATAATATTGCATTTTAAGCAAGTTTTCTTGCATTTTGTTTCGTACGAAAAATCATCGAATTTAGCAATATTTTGACGTTTATCATCTCCTTTTCCTTTATGTGATTTAAACAAAATATCATCGAATTAGGCAATATTTTGCCGCTTTTTCTCGTTTTTGTGAATTTTCAGTCTATGGGTATTAATTCATTATATATACAATAAAAATGATGCAAACACATAATTGATTAGATAATAACCTTAAATACTTCATTTTCAATCATCTATATGTTTCTCGTTAAAATACTGTGTAAGATATTGAAAAGGGGAGAAGTTCGGTTTTTATTGCATATATCGACGTTTCAGCCGGATTAGAGCGGCTTTACGTGTACATCTTCCATCGGTAATATAAACGGAAAATCAAGAACATTTTAGGTAATGCTAATGAAAACACATTGTTTTTTATCTATTTCTATCTATTATTTTTGTATTGGAAACAACATTGTCATATGTCTTTTCTTAGATCTAAATAATACGAAACCTCGCTCTATGATTTGAAGTTAAAATCCTCATATATGGTAAAATAGTAAATTTTTCACGTTTTTTATGTAGTGTGATTTTACGTAAATATATACGTTTTTAACAATATTTCGATACTATTTCATGTATCACGATATGTGATTTGGCTTTAAAACCTCAGAATTTCGCATAATATTGCATTTTAAGCAAGTTTTCTTGCATTTTGTTTTGTACGAAAAATCGTCGAATTTAGCAATATTTTGACGTTTATCATCTCCTTTTCCTTTATGTGATTTAAACAAAATATCATCGAATTAGGCAATATTTTGCCGTTTTTCCACGTTTTTGTGAATTTTCAGTCTATGGGTATTAATTCATGATATATACGATAAAAATGATGCAAACACATTATTGACTAGATAATAACCTTAAATACTTCATTTTCAATCATCTATTTGTTTCTCGTTAAAATACTGTGTAAGATATTGAAAAGGGAAGAAGTTCGCTATTTATTGCATATATCGACGTTTCACCCGGATTAGAGCGGTTTTACGTGTACATCTTCCGTCGGTAATATAAACGGAAATTCAAGAACATTTTAGTTAATGCTAATGAAAACACATTGTTTTTTATCATTTGTATTGGAAACAACATTGTCATATGTCTTTTCTTGGATCTAAATAATACGAAACCTCGCTCTATGATTTGAAGTTAAAATCCTCATATATGGTAAAATAGTGACCTTTTTCACGTTTTTCATGTAGTGTGATTTTACGTAAATATATTCATTTTTACCAATATTTCGATACTATTTCATGTAGTATCACGATATGTGATTTGGCCTTCAAATCTCAGAATGTCGCATAATATTGCATTTTAAGCAAGTTTTCTTGCATTTTGTTTCGTACGAAAAATCGTCGAATTTAGCAATATTTTGACGTTTATCATCTCCTTTTCCTTTATGTGATTTAAACAAAATATCATCGAATTAGGCAATATTTTGCCGTTTTTTCACGCTTTTGTGAATTTTCAGTCTATGGGTATTAATTCATTATATATACGACAAAAATGATGCAAACACATAATTGATTAGATAATAACCTTAAATACTTCATATTCAATCAACTATTTCTTTCTCGTTAAAACACTGAGTAAGATATTAAAAAGGGGAGAAGTTCTGTTTTTATTGCATATATCGACGTTTCAGCCGGAATAGAGCGTTTTACGTGTACATCTTCCATCGGAAATATAAACGGAAAACCAAGAACATTTTAGTTAATGCTAATGAAAACACATTGTTTTTTATTATTTGTATTGGAAACAACCTTGTCATATGTCTTTTCTTAGATCTAAATAATACGAAACCTCGCTCTATGATTTGAAGTTAAAATCCTCATATATGGTAAAATAGTGACTTTTTTCAAGTGTTTCATGTAGTGTGATTTTACGTAAATATATACGTTTTTAACAATATTTCGAAACAATTTCATGTAGTATTACGATATGTGATTTGGCTTTCAAATCTCAGAATGTCGCATAATATTGCATTTTAAGCAAGTTTTCTTGCATTTTGTTTCGTACGAAAAATCATCGAATTTAGTAATATTTTGACGTTTATCATCTCCTTTTCCTTTATGTGATTTAAACAAAATATCATCGAATTAGGCAATATTTTGCCGGTTTTCCTCGTTTTTGTGAATTTTCAGTCTATGGGTATTAATTCATTATATATACAATAAAAATGATGCAAACACATAATTGATTAGATAATAACCTTAAATACTTCATTTTCAATCATCTATATGTTTCTTGTTAAAATACTGTGTAAGATATTGAAAAGGGGAGAAGTTCGGTTTTTATTGCATATATCGACGTTTCAGCCGGATTAGAGCGGCTTTACGTGTACATCTTCCATCGGTAATATAAACGGAAAATCAAGAACATTTTAGGTAATGCTAATGAAAACACATTGTTTTTTATCTATTTCTATTTATTATTGTTGTATTGGAAACAACATTGTCATATGTCTTTTCTTAGATCTAAATAATACGAAACCTCGCTCTATGATTTGAAGTTAAAATCCTCATATATGGTAAAATAGTAAATTTTTCACGTTTTTTATGTAGTGTGATTTTACGTAAATATATACGTTTTTAACAATATTTCGATACTATTTCATGTATCACGATATGTGATTTGGCTTTAAAACCTCAGAATTTCGCATAATATTGAATTTTAAGCAAGTTTTCTTGCATTTTGTTTTGTACGAAAAATCGTCGAATTTAGCAATATTTTGACGTTTATCATCTCCTTTTCCTTTATGAGATTTAAACAAAATATCATCGAATTAGGCAATATTTTGCCGTTTTTCCACGTTTTTGTGAATTTTCAGTCTATAGGTATTAATTCATGATATATACGACAAAAATGATGCAAACACATAATTGATTAGATAATAACCTTAAATACTTCATATTCAATCAACTATTTCTTTCTCGTTAAAACACTGAGTAAGATATTAAAAAGAGGAGAAGTTCTGTTTTTATTGCATATATCGACGTTTCAGCCGGAATAGAGCGTTTTTCGTGTACATTTTCTTTAGGTAATATAAACGGAAAATCAGGAACATTTTAGTTAATGCTAATGAAAACACATTGTTTTTTATCATTTGTATTGAAAACAACATTGTCATATATCTTTTCTTGGATCTAAATAATACGAAACCTCGCTCTATGATTTGAAGTTAAAATCCTCAAATATTGTATAATAGTGACTTTTTCACGTTAATCATGTAGTTTGATATTACGTAAATATATTCATTTTTACCAATATTTCGATACTATTTCATGTACTATCACGATATTTGATTTGGCTTTCAAATCTCAGAATGTCGCATAATATTGCCTTTTAAGCAAGTTTTCTTGCATTTTGTTTCGTACGAAAAATCATCGAATTTAGCAATATTTTGACGATTATCATCCACTTTTCCTCTATGTGATTTAAACAAAATATCATCGAATTATGCAATATTTTGCCGTTTTTCTACGTTTTTGTGAATTTTCAGTTTATGGGTTTAATTCATTATATATACGATAAAAATGATGCAAACACATAATTGATTAGATAATAACCTTAAATACTTCATTTTCAATCATCTATTTGTTTCTCGTTAAAATTCTGTGTAAGATATTGAAAAGGGGAGAAGTTCGGTTTTTGTTGCATATATCGACGTTTCAGCCGGATTAGAGCGGTTTTACGTGTACATCTTCCGTCGGTAATATAAACGAAAATTCAAGAACATTTTTGTTAATGCTAATGAAAACACATTGTTTTTTATCATTTGTATTGGAAACAACATTGTCATATGTCTTTTCTTGGATCTAAATAATACGAAACCTCGCTCTATGATTTGAAGTTAAAATTCCTCATATTTGGTAAAATAGTGACTTTTTTCACGTTTTTCATGTAGTGTGATTTTACGTAAATATATACGTTTTTACCAATATTTCGATACTATTTCATGTAGTATCACGATATGTGATTTGGCCCTCAAATCTCAGAATTTCGCATAATATTGCATTTTAAGCAAGTTTTCTTGCATTTTGTTTCGTACGAAAAATCGTCGAATTTAGCAATATTTTGACGTTTATCATCTCCTTTTCCATTATGTGATTTAAACAAAATATCATCGAATTAGGCAATATTTTGCCGTTTTTCCACGTTTTTGTGAATTTTCAGTCTATGGGTATTAATTCATTATATATACGATAAAAATGATGCAAACACATAATTGATTAGATAATAACCTTAAATACTTCATTTTCAATCATCTATTTGTTTTTCGTTAAAATACTGTGTAAGATATTGAAAAGGGGAGAAGTTCGGTTTTTATTGCATATATCGACGTTTGAGGCGGAATAGAGATGTTTTCGTGTACATCTTCCATCGGTAATATAAACGGAAAATCAGGAACATTTTAGTTAATTCTAATGAAAGCACATTGATTTTTATCATTTGTATTCGAAACAACATTGTCATATGTCTTTTCTTGGATCTAAATAATACGAAACCTTGCTCTATGATTTGAAGTTAAAATCCTCATATATGGTAAAATAGTACCTTTTTCACGTTTTTCATGTAGTGTGATTTTACGTAAATATATTCATTTTTACCAATATTTCGATACTATTTCATGTAGTATCACGATATGTGATTTGGCCTTCAAATCTCAGAATGTCGCAGAATATTGCATTTTAAGCAAGTTTTCTTGCATTTTGTTTCGTACGAAAAATCATCGAATTTAGCAATATTTTGACGTTTATCATCCACTTTTCCTCTGTGATTTAAACAAAATATCATCGAATTAGGCAATATTTTGCCGTTTTTCCACGTTTTTGTGAATTTTCAGTTTATGGGTTTAATTCATTATATATACGATAAAAATGATGCAAACACATAATTGATTAGATAATAACCATAAATACTTCATTTTCAATCAACTATTTGTTTCTCGTTAAAATACTGATTAAGATATTAAAAAGGAGAGAAGTTCTGTTTGTAAGATATTGAAAAGGGGAGAAGTTCGGTTTTCATTGCAAATATCGACGTTTCAGCTTTATTAGAGCGGTTTTACGTGTACATCTTCCATCGGAAATATAAACGGAAAACCAAGAACATTTTAGTTAATGCTAATGAAAACACATTGTTTTTTATTATTTGTATTGGAAACAACATTGTCATATGTCTTTTCTTAGATCTAAATAATACGAAACCTCGCTCTATGATTTGAAGTTAAAATCCTCATATATGGAAAAAAAGTGACTTTTTTCACGTTTTTCATGTAGTGTGATTTTTCGTAAATATATACGGTTTCAACAGTATTTCGAAACAATTTCATGTAGTATCACGATATGTAATTTGGCCTTCAAATCTCAGAATTTCGCATAATATTGCATTTTAAGCAAGTTTTCTTGCATTTTGTTTCGTACGAAAAATCGTCGAATTTAGCAATATTTTGACGTTTATCATCTCCTTTTCCTCTATGTGATTTAAACAAAATATAATCGAATTAGGCAATATTTTGCCGTTTTTCCATTTTTGTGAATTTTCAGTCTATGGGTATTAATTCATTATATATACGATAAAAATGATGCAAACACATAATTGATTAGATAATAACCTTAAATACTTCATATTCAATCAACTATTTCTTTCTCGTTAAAACACTGAGTAAGATATTAAAAAGGGGAGAAGTTCTGTTTTTATTGCATATATCGACGTTTCAGCCGGAATAGAGCGTTTTTCGTGTACATTTTCCATAGGTAATATAAACGGAAAATCAGGAACATTTTAGTTAAAGCTAATGAAAACACATTGTTTTTTATCATTTGTATTGAAAACAACATTGTCATATATCTTTTCTTGGATCTAAATAATACGAAACCTCGCTCTATGATTTGAAGTTAAAATCCTCAAATATTGTATAATAGTGACTTTTTCACGTTAATCATGTAGTTTGATATTACGTAAATATATTCATTTTTACCAATATTTCGAAACTATTTCATGTACTATCACGATATTTGATTTGGCTTTCAAATCTCAGAATGTCGCATAATATTGCATTTTAAGCAAGTTTTCTTGCATTTTGTTTCGTACGAAAAATCATCGAATTTAGCAATATTTTGACGTTTATCATCCACTTTTCCTCTATGTGATTTAAACAAAATATCATCGAATTATGCAATATTTTGCCGTTTTTCCACGTTTTTGTGAATTTTCAGTTTATGGGTTTAATTCATTATATATACGATAAAAATGATGCAAACACATAATTGATTAGATAATAACCTTAAATACTTCATTTTCAATCATCTATTTGTTTCTCGTTAAAATACTGTGTAAGATATTGAAAAGGGGAGAAGTTCGGTTTTTGTTGCATATATCGACGTTTCAGCCGGATTAGAGCGGTTTTACGTGTACATCTTCCGTCGGTAATATAAACGAAAATTCAAGAACATTTTAGTTAATGCTAATGAAAACACATTGTTTTTTATCATTTGTATTGGAAACAACATTGTCATATGTCTTTTCTTGGATCTAAATAATACGAAACCTCGCTCTATGATTTGAAGTTAAAATTCCTCATATATGGTAAAATAGTGACTTTTTTCACGTTTTTCATGTAGTGTGATTTTACGTAAATATATACGTTTTTACCAATATTTCGATACTATTTCATGTAGTATCACGATATGTGATTTGGCCCTCAAATCTCAGAATTTCGCATAATATTGCATTTTAAGCAAGTTTTCTTGCATTTTGTTTCGTACGAAAAATCGTCGAATTTAGCAATATTTTGACGTTTATCATCTCCTTTTCCATTATGTGATTTAAACAAAATATCATCGAATTAGGCAATATTTTGCCGTTTTTCCACGTTTTTGTGAATTTTCAGTCTATGGGTATTAATTCATTATATATACGATAAAAATGATGCAAACACATAATTGATTAGATAATAACCTTAAATACTTCATTTTCAATCATCTATTTGTTTTTCGTTAAAATACTGTGTAAGATATTGAAAAGGGGAGAAGTTCGGTTTTTATTGCATATATCGACGTTTGAGGCGGAATAGAGATGTTTTCGTGTACATCTTCCATCGGTAATATAAACGGAAAATCAGGAACATTTTAGTTAATTCTAATGAAAGCACATTGATTTTTATCATTTGTATTCGAAACAACATTGTCATATGTTTTTTCTTGGATCTAAATAATACGAAACCTTGCTCTATGATTTGAAGTTAAAATCCTCATATATGGTAAAATAGTACCTTTTTCACGTTTTTCATGTAGTGTGATTTTACGTAAATATATTCATTTTTACCAATATTTCGATACTATTTCATGTAGTATCACGATATGTGATTTGTCCTTCAAATCTCAGAATGTCGCAGAATATTGCATTTTAAGCAAGTTTTCTTGCATTTTGTTTCGTACGAAAAATCATCGAATTTAGCAATATTTTGACGTTTATCATCCACTTTTCCTCTGTGATTTAAACAAAATATCATCGAATTAGGCAATATTTTGCCGTTTTTCCACGTTTTTGTGAATTTTCAGTTCATGGGTTTAATTCATTATATATACGATAAAAAAGATGCAAACACATAATTGATTAGATAATAACCATAAATACTTCATTTTCAATCAACTATTTGTTTCTCGTTAAAATACTGAGTAAGATATTAAAAAGGGGAGAAGTTCTGTTTGTAAGATATTGAAAAGGGGAGAAGTTCGGTTTTCATTGCAAATATCGACGTTTCAGCTTTATTAGAGCGGTTTTACGTGTACATCTTCCATCGGAAATATAAACGGAAAACCAAGAACATTTTAGTTAATGCTAATGAAAACACATTGTTTTTTATTATTTGTATTGGAAACAACATTGTCATATGTCTTTTCTTAGATCTAAATAATACGAAACCTCGCTCTATGATTTGAAGTTAAAATCCTCATATATGGAAAAATAGTGACTTTTTTCACGTTTTTCATGTAGTGTGATTTTACGTAAATATATACGTTTTCAACAGTATTTCGAAACAATTTCATGTAGTATCACGATATGTAATTTGGCCTTCAAATCTCAGAATTTCGCATAATATTGCATTTTAAGCAAGTTTTCTTGCATTTTGTTTCGTACGAAAAAACGTCGAATTTAGCAATATTTTGACGTTTATCATCTCCTTTTCCTCTATGTGATTTAAACAAAATATCATCGAATTAGGCAATATTTTGCCGTTTTTCCATTTTTGTGAATTTTCAGTCTATGGGTATTAATTCATTATATATACGATAAAAATGATGCAAACACATAATTGATTAGATAATAACCTTAAATACTTCATATTCAATCAACTATTTCTTTCTCGTTAAAACACTGAGTAAGATATTAAAAAGGGGAGAAGTTCTGTTTTTATTGCATATATCGACGTTTCAGCCGGAATAGAGCGTTTTTCGTGTACATTTTCCATAGGTAATATAAACGGAAAATCAGGAACATTTTAGTTAAAGCTAATGAAAACACATTGTTTTTTATCATTTGTATTGAAAACAACATTGTCATATATCTTTTCTTGGATCTAAATAATACGAAACCTCGCTCTATGATTTGAAGTTAAAATCCTCAAATATTGTATAATAGTGACTTTTTCACGTTAATCATGTAGTTTGATATTACGTAAATATATTCATTTTTACCAATATTTCGATACTATTTCATGTACTATCACGATATTTGATTTGGCTTTCAAATCTCAGAATGTCGCATAATATTGCATTTTAAGCAAGTTTTCTTGCATTTTGTTTCGTACGAAAAATCATCGAATTTAGCAATATTTTGACGTTTATCATCCACTTTTCCTCTATGTGATTTAAACAAAATATCATCGAATTATGCAATATTTTGCCGTTTTTCCACGTTTTTGTGAATTTTCAGTTTATGGGTTTAATTCACTACATATACGATAAAAATGATGCAAACACATAATTGATTAGATAATAACCTTAAATACTTCATTTTCAATCATCTATTTGTTTCTCGTTAAAATACTGTGAAAGATATTGAAAAGGGGAGAAGTTCGGTTTTTATTGCATATATCGACGTTTCAGCCGGATTAGAGCGGTTTTACGTGTACATCTTCCGTCGGTAATATAAACGAAAATTCAAGAACATTTTAGTTAATGCTAATGAAAACACATTGTTTTTTATCATTTGTATTGGAAACAACATTGTCATATGTCTTTTCTTGGATCTAAATAATACGAAACCTCGCTCTATGATTTGAAGTTAAAATTCCTCATATATGGTAAAATAGTGACTTTTTTCACGTTTTTCATGTAGTGTGCTTTTACGTAAATATATACGTTTTTACCAATATTTCGATACTATTTCATGTAGTATCACGATATGTGATTTGGCCCTCAAATCTCAGAATTTCGCATAATATTGCATTTTAAGCAAGTTTTCTTGCATTTTGTTTCGTACGAAAAATCGTCGAATTTAGCAATATTTTGACGTTTATCATCTCCTTTTCCTTTATGTGATTTAAACAAAATATCATCGAATTAGGCAATATTTTGCCGTTTTTCCACGTTTTTGTGAATTTTCAGTCTATGGGTATTAATTCATTATATATACGATAAAAATGATGCAAACACATAATTGATTAGATAATAACCTTAAATACTTCATTTTCAATCATCCATTTGTTTTTCGTTAAAATACTGTGTAAAATATTGAAAAGGTGAGAAGTTCGGTTTTTATTGCATATATCGACGTTTGAGCCGGAATAGAGATGTTTTCGTGTACATCTTTCATCGGTAATATAAACGGAAAATCAGGAACATTTTAGTTAATTCTAATGAAAACACATTGATTTTTATCATTTGTATTCAAAACAACATTGTCATATGTCTTTTCTTGGATCTAAATAATACGAAACCTCGCTCTATGATTTGAAGTTAAAATCCTCATATATGGTAAAATAGAACCCTTTTTCACGTTTTTCATGTAGTGTGATTTTACGTAAATATATTCATTTTTACCAATATTTCGATACTATTTCATGCAGTATCACGATATGTGATTTGGCCTTCAAATCTCAGAATGTCGCATAATATTGCATTTTAAGCAAGTTTTCTTGCATTTTGTTTCGTACGAGAAATCGTCGAATTTAGCAATATTTTGACGTTTATCATCTCCTTTTCCTTTATGTGATTTAAACAAAATATCATCGAATTAGGCAATATTTTGCCGTTTTTCCACGTTTTTGTGAATTTTCAGTCTATGGGTATTAATTCATGATATATACGATAAAAATGATGCAAACACATAATTGACTAGATAATAACCTTAAATACTTCATTTTCAATCATCTATTTGTTTCTCGTTAAAATACTGTGTAAGATATTGAAAAGGGGAGAAGTTCGGTTTTTATTGCATATATCGACGTTTCAGCCGGATTAGAGCGGTTTTACGTGTACATCTTCCGTCGGTAATATAAACGGAAATTCAAGAACATTTTAGTTAATGCTAATGAAAACACATTGTTTTTTATCATTTGTATTGGAAACAACATTGTCATATGTCTTTTCTTGGATCTAAATAATACGAAACCTCGCTCTATGATTTGAAGTTAAAATTCCTCATATATGGTAAAATAGTGACTTTTTCACGTTTTTCATATAGTGTGATTTTACGTAAATATATACGTTTTTACCAATATTTCGATACTATTTCATGTAGTATCACGATATGTGATTTGGCCTTCAAATCTCAGAATTTCGCATAATATTGCATTTTAAGCAAGTTTTCTTGCATTTTGTTTCGTACGAGAAATCGTCGAATTTAGCAATATTTTGCCGTTTTTCCACGTTTTTGTGAATTTTCAGTCTATGGGTATTAATTCATTAAATATACGATAAAAATGATGCAAACACATAATTGATTAGATAATAACCTTAAATACTTCCTTTGCAATCATCTATTTGTTTTTCGTTAAAATACTGTTATTGAAAATAACTAAATAAAATACTAATATTGAAAAGGGGAGAAGTTCGGTTTTTATTGCATATATCGACGTTTCAGCCGGATTGGAGCGGATTTACGTATACATCTTTCATCGGCAATATAAACGGAAAATCAAGAACATTTTAGTTAATTCTAATGAAAACACATTGTTTTTTATAATTTGTATTGAAAACAACATTGTCATATATCTTTTCTTGGATCTAAATAATACGAAACCTCGCTCTATGATTTGAAGTTAAAATCCTCGTATATGGTAAAATAGTGACTTTTTTCACGTTTTTCATGTAGTGTGATTTTACGTAAATATATACGTTTTTAACAATATTTCGAAACTATTTCATGTAGTATTACGATATGTGGTTTGGCCTTCAAATCTCAGAATTTCGCATAATATTGCATTTTAAGCAAGTTTTCTTGCATTTTGTTTCGTACGAAAAATCGTCGAGTTTAGCAATATTTTGAAGTTTATCATCTCCTTTTCCTTTATGTGATTTAAGCAAAATATCATCGAATTAGGCAATATTTTGCCGTTTTTCCACGTTTTTGTGAATTTTCAGTCTATGGGTATTAATTCATGATATATACGATAAAAATGATGCAAACACATAATTGACTAGATAATAACCATTAAATACTTCATTTTCAATCATCTATTTGTTTCTCGTTAAAATACTGTGTAAGATATTGAAAAGTCGAGAAGTTCGGTTTTTATTGCATATATCGACGTTTCAGCCGGATTAGAGCGGTTTTACGTGTACATCTTCCGTCGGTAATATAAACGGAAATTCAAGAACATTTTAGTTAATGCTAATGAAAACACATTGTTTTTTATTATTTGTATTCGAAACAACATTGTCATATGTCTTTTCTTGGATCTAAATAATACGAAACCTTGCTCTATGATTTGAAGTTAAAATCCTCATATATGGTAAAATAGTACCTTTTTCACGTTTTTCATGTAGTGTGATTTTACGTAAATATATTCATATTTACCAATATTTCGATACTATTTCATGTAGTATCACGATATGTGATTTGGCCTTCAAATCTCAGAATGTCGCAGAATATTGCATTTTAAGCAAGTTTTCTTGCATTTTGTTTCGTACGAAAAATCATCGAATTTAGCAATATTTTGACGTTTATCATCCACTTTTCCTCTGTGATTTAAACAAAATATCATCGAATTAGGCAATATTTTGCCGTTTTTCCACGTTTTTGTGAATTTTCAGTTTATGGGTTTAATTCATTATATATACGATAAAAATGATGCAAACACATAATTGATTAGATAATAACCTTAAATACTTAATTTTCAATCAACTATTTGTTTCTCGTTAAAATACTTAGTAAGATATTAAAAAGGGGAGAAGTTCTGTTTGCAAGATATTGAAAAGGGGAGAAGTTCGGTTTTCATTGCAAATATCGACGTTTCAGCTTTATTAGAGCGGTTTTACGTGTACATCTTCCATCGGAAATATAAACGGAAAACCAAGAACATTTTAGTTAATGCTAATGAAAACATTGTTTTATATTATTTGTATTGGAAACAACATTGTCATATGTCTTTTCTTAGATCTAAATAATACGTAACCTCGCTCTATGATTTGAAGTTAAAATTCTCATATATGGAAAAATAGTGACTTTTTTCACGTTTTTCATGTAGTGTGATTTTACGTAAATATATACGTTTTTAACAATATTTCGAAACAATTTCATGTAGTATCACGATATGTGATTTGGCCTTCAAATCTCAGAATTTCGCATAATATTGCATTTTAAGCAAGTTTTCTTGCATTTTGTTTCGTACGAAAAATCGTCGAATTTAGCAATATTTTGACGTTTATCATCTCCTTTTCCTCTATGTGATTTAAACAAAATATCATCGAATTAGGCAATATTTTGCCGTTTTTCCATTTTTGTGAATTTTCAGTCTATGGGTATTAATTCATTATATATACGATAAAAATGATGCAAACACATAATTGATTAGATAATAACCTTAAATACTTCATTTTCAATCATCTATTTGTTTCTCGTTAAAATACTGTGTAAGATATTGAAAAGGGGAGAAGTTCGGTTTTTATTGCATATATCGACGTTTCAGCCGGATTAGAGCGGTTTTACGTGTACATCTTCCGTCGGTAATATAAACGAAAATTCAAGAACATTTTAGTTAATGCTAATGAAAACACATTGTTTTTTATCATTTGTATTGGAAACAACATTGTCATATGTCTTTTCTTGGATCTAAATAATACGAAACCTCGCTCTATGATTTGAAGTTAAAATTCCTCATATATGGTAAAATAGTGACTTTTTTCACGTTTTTCATGTAGTGTGATTTTACGTAAATATATACGTTTTTACCAATATTTCGATACTATTTCATGTAGTATCACGATATGTGATTTGGCCCTCACATCACAGAATTTCGCATAATATTGCATTTTAAGCAAGTTTTCTTGCATTTTGTTTCGTACGAAAAATCGTCGAATTTAGCAATATTTTGACGTTTATCATCTCCTTTTCCTTTATGTGATTTAAACAAAATATCATCGAATTAGGCAATATTTTGCCGTTTTTCCACGTTTTTGTGAATTTTCAGTCTATGGGTATTAATTCATTATATATACGATAAAAATGATGCAAACACATAATTGATTAGATAATAACCTTAAATACTTCATTTTCAATCATCTATTTGTTTTTCGTTAAAATACTGTGTAAAATATTGAAAAGGGGAGAAGTTCGGTTTTTATTGCATATATCGACGTTTGAGCCGGAATAGAGATGTTTTCGTGTACATCTTTCATCGGTAATATAAACGGAAAATCAGGAACATTTTAGTTAATTCTAATGAAAACACATTGATTTTTATCATTTGTATTCGAAACAACATTGTCATATGTCTTTTCTTGGATCTAAAAAATACGAAACCTTGCTCTATGATTTGAAGTTAAAATCCTCATATATGGTAAAATAGTACCTTTTTCACGTTTTTCATGTAGTGTGATTTTACGTAAATATATTCATTTTTACCAATATTTCGATACTATTTCATGTAGTATCACGATATGTGATTTGGCCTTCAAATCTCAGAATGTCGCAGAATAATGCATTTTAAGCAAGTTTTCTTGCATTTTGTTTCGTACGAAAAATCATCGAATTTAGCAATATTTTGACGTTTATCATCCACTTTTCCTCTGTGATTTAAACAAAATATCATCGAATTAGGCAATATTTTGCCGTTTTTCCACGTTTTTGTGAATTTTCAGTTTATGGGTTTAATTCATTATATATACGATAAAAATGATGCAAACACATAATTGATTAGATAATAACCTTAAATACTTAATTTTCAATCAACTATTTGTTTCTCGTTAAAATACTGAGTAAGATATTAAAAAGGGGAGAAGTTCTGTTTGTAAGATATTGAAAAGGGGAGAAGTTCGGTTTTCATTGCAAATATCGACGTTTCAGCTTTATTAGAGCGGTTTTACGTGTACATCTTCCATCGGAAATATAAACGGAAAACCAAGAACATTTTAGTTAATGCTAATGAAAACACATTGTTTTTTATTATTTGTATTGGAAACAACATTGTCATATGTCTTTTCTTAGATCTAAATAATACGAAACCTCGCTCTATGATTTGAAGTTAAAATCCTCATATATGGAAAAAAAGTGACTTTTTTCACGTTTTTCATGTAGTGTGATTTTACGTAAATATATACGTTTTCAACAGTATTTCGAAACAATTTCATGTAGTATCACGATATGTAATTTGGCCTTCAAATCTCAGAATTTCGCATAATATTGCATTTTAAGCAAGTTTTCTTGCATTTTGTTTCGTACGAAAAATCGTCGAATTTAGCAATATTTTGACGTTTATCATCTCCTTTTCCTCTATGTGATTTAAACAAAATATAATCGAATTAGGCAATATTTTGCCGTTTTTCCATTTTTGTGAATTTTCAGTCTATGGGTATTAATTCATTATATATACGATAAAAATGATGCAAACACATAATTGATTAGATAATAACCTTAAATACTTCATATTCAATCAACTATTTCTTTCTCGTTAAAACACTGAGTAAGATATTAAAAAGGGGAGAAGTTCTGTTTTTATTGCATATATCGACGTTTCAGCCGGAATAGAGCGTTTTTCGTGTACATTTTCCATAGGTAATATAAACGGAAAATCAGGAACATTTTAGTTAAAGCTAATGAAAACACATTGTTTTTTATCATTTGTATTGAAAACAACATTGTCATATATCTTTTCTTGGATCTAAATAATACGAAACCTCGCTCTATGATTTGAAGTTAAAATCCTCAAATATTGTATAATAGTGACTTTTTCACGTTAATCATGTAGTTTGATATTACGTAAATATATTCATTTTTACCAATATTTCGAAACTATTTCATGTACTATCACGATATTTGATTTGGCTTTCAAATCTCAGAATGTCGCATAATATTGCATTTTAAGCAAGTTTTCTTGCATTTTGTTTCGTACGAAAAATCATCGAATTTAGCAATATTTTGACGTTTATCATCCACTTTTCCTCTATGTGATTTAAACAAAATATCATCGAATTATGCAATATTTTGCCGTTTTTCCACGTTTTTGTGAATTTTCAGTTTATGGGTTTAATTCATTATATATACGATAAAAATGATGCAAACACATAATTGATTAGATAATAACCTTAAATACTTCATTTTCAATCATCTATTTGTTTCTCGTTAAAATACTGTGTAAGATATTGAAAAGGGGAGAAGTTCGGTTTTTGTTGCATATATCGACGTTTCAGCCGGAATAGAGCGGTTTTACGTGTACATCTTCCGTCGGTAATATAAACGAAAATTCAAGAACATTTTAGTTAATGCTAATGAAAACACATTGTTTTTTATCATTTGTATTGGAAACAACATTGTCATATGTCTTTTCTTAGATCTAAATAATACGAAACCTCGCTCTATGATTTGAAGTTAAAATTCCTCATATATGGTAAAATAGTGACTTTTTTCACGTTTTTCATGTAGTGTGATTTTACGTAAATATATACGTTTTTACCAATATTTCGATACTATTTCATGTAGTATCACGATATGTGATTTGGCCCTCAAATCTCAGAATTTCGCATAATATTGCATTTTAGGCAAGTTTTCTTGCATTTTGTTTCGTACGAAAAATCGTCGAATTTAGCAATATTTTGACGTTTATCATCTCCTTTTCCATTATGTGATTTAAACAAAATATCATCGAATTAGGCAATATTTTGCCGTTTTTCCACGTTTTTGTGAATTTTCAGTCTATGGGTATTAATTCATTATATATACGATAAAAATGATGCAAACACATAATTGATTAGATAATAACCTTAAATACTTCATTTTCAATCATCTATTTGTTTTTCGTTAAAATACTGTGTAAGATATTGAAAAGGGGAGAAGTTCGGTTTTTATTGCATATATCTACGTTTGAGGCGGAATAGAGATGTTTTCGTGTAACATCTTCCATCGGTAATATAAACGGAAAATCAGGAACATTTTAGTTAATTCTAATGAAAGCACATTGATTTTTATCATTTGTATTCGAAACAACATTGTCATATGTTTTTTCTTGGATCTAAATAATACGAAACCTTGCTCTATGATTTGAAGTTAAAATCCTCATATATGGTAAAATAGTACCTTTTTCACGTTTTTCATGTAGTGTGATTTTACGTAAATATATTCATTTTTACCAATATTTCGATACTATTTCATGTAGTATCACGATATGTGATTTGTCCTTCAAATCTCAGAATGTCGCAGAATATTGCATTTTAAGCAAGTTTTCTTGCATTTTGTTTCGTACGAAAAATCATCGAATTTAGCAATATTTTGACGTTTATCATCCACTTTTCCTCTGTGATTTAAACAAAATATCATCGAATTAGGCAATATTTTGCCGTTTTTCCACGTTTTTGTGAATTTTCAGTTCATGGGTTTAATTCATTATATATACGATAAAAAGATGCAAACACATAATTGATTAGATAATAACCATAAATACTTCATTTTCAATCAACTATTTGTTTCTCGTTAAAATACTGAGTAAGATATTAAAAAGGGGAGAAGTTCTGTTTGTAAGATATTGAAAAGGGGAGAAGTTCGGTTTTCATTGCAAATATCGACGTTTCAGCTTTATTAGAGCGGTTTTACGTGTACATCTTCCATCGGAAATATAAACGGAAAACCAAGAACATTTTAGTTAATGCTAATGAAAACACATTGTTTTTTATTATTTGTATTGGAAACAACATTGTCATATGTCTTTTCTTAGATCTAAATAATACGAAACCTCGCTCTATGATTTGAAGTTAAAATCCTCATATATGGAAAAATAGTGACTTTTTTCACGTTTTTCATGTAGTGTGATTTTACGTAAATATATACGTTTTCAACAGTATTTCGAAACAATTTCATGTAGTATCACGATATGTAATTTGGCCTTCAAATCTCAGAATTTCGCATAATATTGCATTTTAAGCAAGTTTTCTTGCATTTTGTTTCGTACGAAAAAACGTCGAATTTAGCAATATTTTGACGTTTATCATCTCCTTTTCCTCTATGTGATTTAAACAAAATATCATCGAATTAGGCAATATTTTGCCGTTTTTCCATTTTTGTGAATTTTCAGTCTATGGGTATTAATTCATTATATATACGATAAAAATGATGCAAACACATAATTGATTAGATAATAACCTTAAATACTTCATATTCAATCAACTATTTCTTTCTCGTTAAAACACTGAGTAAGATATTAAAAAGGGGAGAAGTTCTGTTTTTATTGCATATATCGACGTTTCAGCCGGAATAGAGCGTTTTTCGTGTACATTTTCCATAGGTAATATAAACGGAAAATCAGGAACATTTTAGTTAAAGCTAATGAAAACACATTGTTTTTTATCATTTGTATTGAAAACAACATTGTCATATATCTTTTCTTGGATCTAAATAATACGAAACCTCGCTCTATGATTTGAAGTTAAAATCCTCAAATATTGTATAATAGTGACTTTTTCACGTTAATCATGTAGTTTGATATTACGTAAATATATTCATTTTTACCAATATTTCGATACTATTTCATGTACTATCACGATATTTGATTTGGCTTTCAAATCTCAGAATGTCGCATAATATTGCATTTTAAGCAAGTTTTCTTGCATTTTGTTTCGTACGAAAAATCATCGAATTTAGCAATATTTTGACGTTTATCATCCACTTTTCCTCTATGTGATTTAAACAAAATATCATCGAATTATGCAATATTTTGCCGTTTTTCCACGTTTTTGTGAATTTTCAGTTTATGGGTTTAATTCACTACATATACGATAAAAATGATGCAAACACATAATTGATTAGATAATAACCTTAAATACTTCATTTTCAATCATCTATTTGTTTCTCGTTAAAATACTGTGAAAGATATTGAAAAGGGGAGAAGTTCGGTTTTTATTGCATATATCGACGTTTCAGCCGGATTAGAGCGGTTTTACGTGTACATCTTCCGTCGGTAATATAAACGAAAATTCAAGAACATTTTAGTTAATGCTAATGAAAACACATTGTTTTTTATCATTTGTATTGGAAACAACATTGTCATATGTCTTTTCTTGGATCTAAATAATACGAAACCTCGCTCTATGATTTGAAGTTAAAATTCCTCATATATGGTAAAATAGTGACTTTTTTCACGTTTTTCATGTAGTGTGCTTTTACGTAAATATATACGTTTTTACCAATATTTCGATACTATTTCATGTAGTATCACGATATGTGATTTGGCCCTCAAATCTCAGAATTTCGCATAATATTGCATTTTAAGCAAGTTTTCTTGCATTTTGTTTCGTACGAAAAATCGTCGAATTTAGCAATATTTTGACGTTTATCATCTCCTTTTCCTTTATGTGATTTAAACAAAATATCATCGAATTAGGCAATATTTTGCCGTTTTTCCACGTTTTTGTGAATTTTCAGTCTATGGGTATTAATTCATTATATATACGATAAAAATGATGCAAACACATAATTGATTAGATAATAACCTTAAATACTTCATTTTCAATCATCCATTTGTTTTTCGTTAAAATACTGTGTAAAATATTGAAAAGGTGAGAAGTTCGGTTTTTATTGCATATATCGACGTTTGAGCCGGAATAGAGATGTTTTCGTGTACATCTTTCATCGGTAATATAAACGGAAAATCAGGAACATTTTAGTTAATTCTAATGAAAACACATTGATTTTTATCATTTGTATTCAAAACAACATTGTCATATGTCTTTTCTTGGATCTAAATAATACGAAACCTCGCTCTATGATTTGAAGTTAAAATCCTCATATATGGTAAAATAGAACCTTTTTCACGTTTTTCATGTAGTGTGATTTTACGTAAATATATTCATTTTTACCAATATTTCGATACTATTTCATGCAGTATCACGATATGTGATTTGGCCTTCAAATCTCAGAATGTCGCATAATATTGCATTTTAAGCAAGTTTTCTTGCATTTTGTTTCGTACGAGAAATCGTCGAATTTAGCAATATTTTGACGTTTATCATCTCCTTTTCCTTTATGTGATTTAAACAAAATATCATCGAATTAGGCAATATTTTGCCGTTTTTCCACGTTTTTGTGAATTTTCAGTCTATGGGTATTAATTCATGATATATACGATAAAAATGATGCAAACACATAATTGACTAGATAATAACCTTAAATACTTCATTTTCAATCATCTATTTGTTTCTCGTTAAAATACTGTGTAAGATATTGAAAAGGGGAGAAGTTCGGTTTTTATTGCATATATCGACGTTTCAGCCGGATTAGAGCGGTTTTACGTGTACATCTTCCGTCGGTAATATAAACGGAAATTCAAGAACATTTTAGTTAATGCTAATGAAAACACATTGTTTTTTATCATTTGTATTGGAAACAACATTGTCATATGTCTTTTCTTGGATCTAAATAATACGAAACCTCGCTCTATGATTTGAAGTTAAAATTCCTCATATATGGTAAAATAGTGACTTTTTCACGTTTTTCATATAGTGTGATTTTACGTAAATATATACGTTTTTACCAATATTTCGATACTATTTCATGTAGTATCACGATATGTGATTTGGCCTTCAAATCTCAGAATTTCGCATAATATTGCATTTTAAGCAAGTTTTCTTGCATTTTGTTTCGTACGAGAAATCGTCGAATTTAGCAATATTTTGCCGTTTTTCCACGTTTTTGTGAATTTTCAGTCTATGGGTATTAATTCATTAAATATACGATAAAAATGATGCAAACACATAATTGATTAGATAATAACCTTAAATACTTCCTTTGCAATCATCTATTTGTTTTTCGTTAAAATACTGTTATTGAAAATAACTAAATAAAATACTAATATTGAAAAGGGGAGAAGTTCGGTTTTTATTGCATATATCGACGTTTCAGCCGGATTGGAGCGGATTTACGTATACATCTTTCATCGGCAATATAAACGGAAAATCAAGAACATTTTAGTTAATTCTAATGAAAACACATTGTTTTTTATAATTTGTATTGAAAACAACATTGTCATATATCTTTTCTTGGATCTAAATAATACGAAACCTCGCTCTATGATTTGAAGTTAAAATCCTCGTATATGGTAAAATAGTGACTTTTTTCACGTTTTTCATGTAGTGTGATTTTACGTAAATATATACGTTTTTAACAATATTTCGAAACTATTTCATGTAGTATTACGATATGTGGTTTGGCCTTCAAATCTCAGAATTTCGCATAATATTGCATTTTAAGCAAGTTTTCTTGCATTTTGTTTCGTACGAAAAATCGTCGAGTTTAGCAATATTTTGAAGTTTATCATCTCCTTTTCCTTTATGTGATTTAAGCAAAATATCATCGAATTAGGCAATATTTTGCCGTTTTTCCACGTTTTTGTGAATTTTCAGTCTATGGGTATTAATTCATGATATATACGATAAAAATGATGCAAACACATAATTGACTAGATAATAACCATAAATACTTCATTTTCAATCATCTATTTGTTTCTCGTTAAAATACTGTGTAAGATATTGAAAAGTCGAGAAGTTCGGTTTTTATTGCATATATCGACGTTTCAGCCGGATTAGAGCGGTTTTACGTGTACATCTTCCGTCGGTAATATAAACGGAAATTCAAGAACATTTTAGTTAATGCTAATGAAAACACATTGTTTTTTATTATTTGTATTCGAAACAACATTGTCATATGTCTTTTCTTGGATCTAAATAATACGAAACCTTGCTCTATGATTTGAAGTTAAAATCCTCATATATGGTAAAATAGTACCTTTTTCACGTTTTTCATGTAGTGTGATTTTACGTAAATATATTCATATTTACCAATATTTCGATACTATTTCATGTAGTATCACGATATGTGATTTGGCCTTCAAATCTCAGAATGTCGCAGAATATTGCATTTTAAGCAAGTTTTCTTGCATTTTGTTTCGTACGAAAAATCATCGAATTTAGCAATATTTTGACGTTTATCATCCACTTTTCCTCTGTGATTTAAACAAAATATCATCGAATTAGGCAATATTTTGCCGTTTTTCCACGTTTTTGTGAATTTTCAGTTTATGGGTTTAATTCATTATATATACGATAAAAATGATGCAAACACATAATTGATTAGATAATAACCTTAAATACTTAATTTTCAATCAACTATTTGTTTCTCGTTAAAATACTTAGTAAGATATTAAAAAGGGGAGAAGTTCTGTTTGCAAGATATTGAAAAGGGGAGAAGTTCGGTTTTCATTGCAAATATCGACGTTTCAGCTTTATTAGAGCGGTTTTACGTGTACATCTTCCATCGGAAATATAAACGGAAAACCAAGAACATTTTAGTTAATGCTAATGAAAACATTGTTTTATATTATTTGTATTGGAAACAACATTGTCATATGTCTTTTCTTAGATCTAAATAATACGTAACCTCGCTCTATGATTTGAAGTTAAAATTCTCATATATGGAAAAATAGTGACTTTTTTCACGTTTTTCATGTAGTGTGATTTTACGTAAATATATACGTTTTTAACAATATTTCGAAACAATTTCATGTAGTATCACGATATGTGATTTGGCCTTCAAATCTCAGAATTTCGCATAATATTGCATTTTAAGCAAGTTTTCTTGCATTTTGTTTCGTACGAAAAATCGTCGAATTTAGCAATATTTTGACGTTTATCATCTCCTTTTCCTCTATGTGATTTAAACAAAATATCATCGAATTAGGCAATATTTTGCCGTTTTTCCATTTTTGTGAATTTTCAGTCTATGGGTATTAATTCATTATATATACGATAAAAATGATGCAAACACATAATTGATTAGATAATAACCTTAAATACTTCATTTTCAATCATCTATTTGTTTCTCGTTAAAATACTGTGTAAGATATTGAAAAGGGGAGAAGTTCGGTTTTTATTGCATATATCGACGTTTCAGCCGGATTAGAGCGGTTTTACGTGTACATCTTCCGTCGGTAATATAAACGAAAATTCAAGAACATTTTAGTTAATGCTAATGAAAACACATTGTTTTTTATCATTTGTATTGGAAACAACATTGTCATATGTCTTTTCTTGGATCTAAATAATACGAAACCTCGCTCTATGATTTGAAGTTAAAATTCCTCATATATGGTAAAATAGTGACTTTTTTCACGTTTTTCATGTAGTGTGATTTTACGTAAATATATACGTTTTTACCAATATTTCGATACTATTTCATGTAGTATCACGATATGTGATTTGGCCCTCACATCACAGAATTTCGCATAATATTGCATTTTAAGCAAGTTTTCTTGCATTTTGTTTCGTACGAAAAATCGTCGAATTTAGCAATATTTTGACGTTTATCATCTCCTTTTCCTTTATGTGATTTAAACAAAATATCATCGAATTAGGCAATATTTTGCCGTTTTTCCACGTTTTTGTGAATTTTCAGTCTATGGGTATTAATTCATTATATATACGATAAAAATGATGCAAACACATAATTGATTAGATAATAACCTTAAATACTTCATTTTCAATCATCTATTTGTTTTTCGTTAAAATACTGTGTAAAATATTGAAAAGGGGAGAAGTTCGGTTTTTATTGCATATATCGACGTTTGAGCCGGAATAGAGATGTTTTCGTGTACATCTTTCATCGGTAATATAAACGGAAAATCAGGAACATTTTAGTTAATTCTAATGAAAACACATTGATTTTTATCATTTGTATTCGAAACAACATTGTCATATGTCTTTTCTTGGATCTAAAAAATACGAAACCTTGCTCTATGATTTGAAGTTAAAATCCTCATATATGGTAAAATAGTACCTTTTTCACGTTTTTCATGTAGTGTGATTTTACGTAAATATATTCATTTTTACCAATATTTCGATACTATTTCATGTAGTATCACGATATGTGATTTGGCCTTCAAATCTCAGAATGTCGCAGAATAATGCATTTTAAGCAAGTTTTCTTGCATTTTGTTTCGTACGAAAAATCATCGAATTTAGCAATATTTTGACGTTTATCATCCACTTTTCCTCTGTGATTTAAACAAAATATCATCGAATTAGGCAATATTTTGCCGTTTTTCCACGTTTTTGTGAATTTTCAGTTTATGGGTTTAATTCATTATATATACGATAAAAATGATGCAAACACATAATTGATTAGATAATAACCTTAAATACTTAATTTTCAATCAACTATTTGTTTCTCGTTAAAATACTGAGTAAGATATTAAAAAGGGGAGAAGTTCTGTTTGTAAGATATTGAAAAGGGGAGAAGTTCGGTTTTCATTGCAAATATCGACGTTTCAGCTTTATTAGAGCGGTTTTACGTGTACATCTTCCATCGGAAATATAAACGGAAAACCAAGAACATTTTAGTTAATGCTAATGAAAACACATTGTTTTTTATTATTTGTATTGGAAACAACATTGTCATATGTCTTTTCTTAGATCTAAATAATACGAAACCTCGCTCTATGATTTGAAGTTAAAATCCTCATATATGGAAAAAAAGTGACTTTTTTCACGTTTTTCATGTAGTGTGATTTTACGTAAATATATACGTTTTCAACAGTATTTCGAAACAATTTCATGTAGTATCACGATATGTAATTTGGCCTTCAAATCTCAGAATTTCGCATAATATTGCATTTTAAGCAAGTTTTCTTGCATTTTGTTTCGTACGAAAAATCGTCGAATTTAGCAATATTTTGACGTTTATCATCTCCTTTTCCTCTATGTGATTTAAACAAAATATAATCGAATTAGGCAATATTTTGCCGTTTTTCCATTTTTGTGAATTTTCAGTCTATGGGTATTAATTCATTATATATACGATAAAAATGATGCAAACACATAATTGATTAGATAATAACCTTAAATACTTCATATTCAATCAACTATTTCTTTCTCGTTAAAACACTGAGTAAGATATTAAAAAGGGGAGAAGTTCTGTTTTTATTGCATATATCGACGTTTCAGCCGGAATAGAGCGTTTTTCGTGTACATTTTCCATAGGTAATATAAACGGAAAATCAGGAACATTTTAGTTAAAGCTAATGAAAACACATTGTTTTTTATCATTTGTATTGAAAACAACATTGTCATATATCTTTTCTTGGATCTAAATAATACGAAACCTCGCTCTATGATTTGAAGTTAAAATCCTCAAATATTGTATAATAGTGACTTTTTCACGTTAATCATGTAGTTTGATATTACGTAAATATATTCATTTTTACCAATATTTCGAAACTATTTCATGTACTATCACGATATTTGATTTGGCTTTCAAATCTCAGAATGTCGCATAATATTGCATTTTAAGCAAGTTTTCTTGCATTTTGTTTCGTACGAAAAATCATCGAATTTAGCAATATTTTGACGTTTATCATCCACTTTTCCTCTATGTGATTTAAACAAAATATCATCGAATTATGCAATATTTTGCCGTTTTTCCACGTTTTTGTGAATTTTCAGTTTATGGGTTTAATTCATTATATATACGATAAAAATGATGCAAACACATAATTGATTAGATAATAACCTTAAATACTTCATTTTCAATCATCTATTTGTTTCTCGTTAAAATACTGTGTAAGATATTGAAAAGGGGAGAAGTTCGGTTTTTGTTGCATATATCGACGTTTCAGCCGGAATAGAGCGGTTTTACGTGTACATCTTCCGTCGGTAATATAAACGAAAATTCAAGAACATTTTAGTTAATGCTAATGAAAACACATTGTTTTTTATCATTTGTATTGGAAACAACATTGTCATATGTCTTTTCTTAGATCTAAATAATACGAAACCTCGCTCTATGATTTGAAGTTAAAATTCCTCATATATGGTAAAATAGTGACTTTTTTCACGTTTTTCATGTAGTGTGATTTTACGTAAATATATACGTTTTTACCAATATTTCGATACTATTTCATGTAGTATCACGATATGTGATTTGGCCCTCAAATCTCAGAATTTCGCATAATATTGCATTTTAGGCAAGTTTTCTTGCATTTTGTTTCGTACGAAAAATCGTCGAATTTAGCAATATTTTGACGTTTATCATCTCCTTTTCCATTATGTGATTTAAACAAAATATCATCGAATTAGGCAATATTTTGCCGTTTTTCCACGTTTTTGTGAATTTTCAGTCTATGGGTATTAATTCATTATATATACGATAAAAATGATGCAAACACATAATTGATTAGATAATAACCTTAAATACTTCATTTTCAATCATCTATTTGTTTTTCGTTAAAATACTGTGTAAGATATTGAAAAGGGGAGAAGTTCGGTTTTTATTGCATATATCTACGTTTGAGGCGGAATAGAGATGTTTTCGTGAACATCTTCCATCGGTAATATAAACGGAAAATCAGGAACATTTTAGTTAATTCTAATGAAAGCACATTGATTTTTATCATTTGTATTCGAAACAACATTGTCATATGTTTTTTCTTGGATCTAAATAATACGAAACCTTGCTCTATGATTTGAAGTTAAAATCCTCATATATGGTAAAATAGTACCTTTTTCACGTTTTTCATGTAGTGTGATTTTACGTAAATATATTCATTTTTACCAATATTTCGATACTATTTCATGTAGTATCACGATATGTGATTTGTCCTTCAAATCTCAGAATGTCGCAGAATATTGCATTTTAAGCAAGTTTTCTTGCATTTTGTTTCGTACGAAAAATCATCGAATTTAGCAATATTTTGACGTTTATCATCCACTTTTCCTCTGTGATTTAAACAAAATATCATCGAATTAGGCAATATTTTGCCGTTTTTCCACGTTTTTGTGAATTTTCAGTTTATGGGTTTAATTCATTATATATACGATAAAAATGATGCAAACACATAATTGATTAGATAATAACCATAAATACTTCATTTTCAATCAACTATTTGTTTCTCGTTAAAATACTGAGTAAGATATTAAAAAGGGGAGAAGTTCTGTTTGTAAGATATTGAAAAGGGGAGAAGTTCGGTTTTCATTGCAAATATCGACGTTTCAGCTTTATTAGAGCGGTTTTACGTGTACATCTTCCATCGGAAATATAAACGGAAAACCAAGAACATTTTAGTTAATGCTAATGAAAACACATTGTTTTTTATTATTTGTATTGGAAACAACATTGTCATATGTCTTTTCTTAGATCTAAATAATACGAAACCTCGCTCTATGATTTGAAGTTAAAATCCTCATATATGGAAAAATAGTGACTTTTTTCACGTTTTTCATGTAGTGTGATTTTACGTAAATATATACGTTTTCAACAGTATTTCGAAACAATTTCATGTAGTATCACGATATGTAATTTGGCCTTCAAATCTCAGAATTTCGCATAATATTGCATTTTAAGCAAGTTTTCTTGCATTTTGTTTCGTACGAAAAAACGTCGAATTTAGCAATATTTTGACGTTTATCATCTCCTTTTCCTCTATGTGATTTAAACAAAATATCATCGAATTAGGCAATATTTTGCCGTTTTTCCATTTTTGTGAATTTTCAGTCTATGGGTATAAATTCATTATATATACGATAAAAATGATGCAAACACATAATTGATTAGATAATAACCTTAAATACTTCATATTCAATCAACTATTTCTTTCTCGTTAAAACACTGAGTAAGATATTAAAAAGGGGAGAAGTTCTGTTTTTATTGCATATATCGACGTTTCAGCCGGAATAGAGCGTTTTTCGTGTACATTTTCCATAGGTAATATAAACGGAAAATCAGGAACATTTTAGTTAAAGCTAATGAAAACACATTGTTTTTTATCATTTGTATTGAAAACAACATTGTCATATATCTTTTCTTGGATCTAAATAATACGAAACCTCGCTCTATGATTTGAAGTTAAAATCCTCAAATATTGTATAATAGTGACTTTTTCACGTTAATCATGTAGTTTGATATTACGTAAATATATTCATTTTTACCAATATTTCGATACTATTTCATGTACTATCACGATATTTGATTTGGCTTTCAAATCTCAGAATGTCGCATAATATTGCATTTTAAGCAAGTTTTCTTGCATTTTGTTTCGTACGAAAAATCATCGAATTTAGCAATATTTTGACGTTTATCATCCACTTTTCCTCTATGTGATTTAAACAAAATATCATCGAATTATGCAATATTTTGCCGTTTTTCCACGTTTTTGTGAATTTTCAGTTTATGGGTTTAATTCACTACATATACGATAAAAATGATGCAAACACATAATTGATTAGATAATAACCTTAAATACTTCATTTTCAATCATCTATTTGTTTCTCGTTAAAATACTGTGAAAGATATTGAAAAGGGGAGAAGTTCGGTTTTTATTGCATATATCGACGTTTCAGCCGGATTAGAGCGGTTTTACGTGTACATCTTCCGTCGGTAATATAAACGAAAATTCAAGAACATTTTAGTTAATGCTAATGAAAACACATTGTTTTTTATCATTTGTATTGGAAACAACATTGTCATATGTCTTTTCTTGGATCTAAATAATACGAAACCTCGCTCTATGATTTGAAGTTAAAATTCCTCATATATGGTAAAATAGTGACTTTTTTCACGTTTTTCATGTAGTGTGCTTTTACGTAAATATATACGTTTTTACCAATATTTCGATACTATCATGTAGTATCACGATATGTGATTTGGCCCTCAAATCTCAGAATTTCGCATAATATTGCATTTTAAGCAAGTTTTCTTGCATTTTGTTTCGTACGAAAAATCGTCGAATTTAGCAATATTTTGACGTTTATCATCTCCTTTTCCTTTATGTGATTTAAACAAAATATCATCGAATTAGGCAATATTTTGCCGTTTTTCCACGTTTTTGTGAATTTTCAGTCTATGGGTATTAATTCATTATATATACGATAAAAATGATGCAAACACATAATTGATTAGATAATAACCTTAAATACTTCATTTTCAATCATCCATTTGTTTTTCGTTAAAATACTGTGTAAAATATTGAAAAGGTGAGAAGTTCGGTTTTTATTGCATATATCGACGTTTGAGCCGGAATAGAGATGTTTTCGTGTACATCTTTCATCGGTAATATAAACGGAAAATCAGGAACATTTTAGTTAATTCTAATGAAAACACATTGATTTTTATCATTTGTATTCAAAACAACATTGTCATATGTCTTTTCTTGGATCTAAATAATACGAAACCTCGCTCTATGATTTGAAGTTAAAATCCTCATATATGGTAAAATAGAACCTTTTTCACGTTTTTCATGTAGTGTGATTTTACGTAAATATATTCATTTTTACCAATATTTCGATACTATTTCATGCAGTATCACGATATGTGATTTGGCCTTCAAATCTCAGAATGTCGCATAATATTGCATTTTAAGCAAGTTTTCTTGCATTTTGTTTCGTACGAGAAATCGTCGAATTTAGCAATATTTTGACGTTTATCATCTCCTTTTCCTTTATGTGATTTAAACAAAATATCATCGAATTAGGCAATATTTTGCCGTTTTTCCACGTTTTTGTGAATTTTCAGTCTATGGGTATTAATTCATGATATATACGATAAAAATGATGCAAACACATAATTGACTAGATAATAACCTTAAATACTTCATTTTCAATCATCTATTTGTTTCTCGTTAAAATACTGTGTAAGATATTGAAAAGGGGAGAAGTTCGGTTTTTATTGCATATATCGACGTTTCAGCCGGATTAGAGCGGTTTTACGTGTACATCTTCCGTCGGTAATATAAACGGAAATTCAAGAACATTTTTGTTAATGCTAATGAAAACACATTGTTTTTTATCATTTGTATTGGAAACAACATTGTCATATGTCTTTTCTTGGATCTAAATAATACGAAACCTCGCTCTATGATTTGAAGTTAAAATTCCTCATATATGGTAAAATAGTGACTTTTTCACGTTTTTCATATAGTGTGATTTTACGTAAATATATACGTTTTTACCAATATTTCGATACTATTTCATGTAGTATCACGATATGTGATTTGGCCTTCAAATCTCAGAATTTCGCATAATATTGCATTTTAAGCAAGTTTTCTTGCATTTTGTTTCGTACGAGAAATCGTCGAATTTAGCAATATTTTGCCGTTTTTCCACGTTTTTGTGAATTTTCAGTCTATGGGTATCAATTCATTAAATATACGATAAAAATGATGCAAACACATAATTGATTAGATAATAACCTTAAATACTTCCTTTGCAATCATCTATTTGTTTTTCGTTAAAATACTGTTATTGAAAATAACTAAATAAAATACTAATATTGAAAAGGGGAGAAGTTCGGTTTTTATTGCATATATCGACGTTTCAGCCGGATTGGAGCGGATTTACGTATACATCTTTCATCGGCAATATAAACGGAAAATCAAGAACATTTTAGTTAATTCTAATGAAAACACATTGTTTTTTATAATTTGTATTGAAAACAACATTGTCATATATCTTTTCTTGGATCTAAATAATACGAAACCTCGCTCTTTGATTTTAAGTTAAAATCCTCAAATATTGTATAAAAGTGACTTTTTCACGTTAGTCATGTAGTTTGATATTACGTAAATATATTCATTTTTACCAATATTTCGATACTATTTCATGTAGTATCACGATATGTGATTTGGCTTTCAAATCTCAGAATGTCGCATAATATTGCATTTTAAGCAAGTTTTCTTGCATTTTGTTTCGTACGAAAAATCATCGAATTTAGCAATATTTTGACGTTTATCATCCTCTTTTCATCTATGTGATTTAAACAAAATATCATCGAATTATGCAATATTTTGCCGTTTTTCCACGTTTTTGTGAATTTTCAGTTTATGGGTTTAATTCATTATATATACGATAAAAATGATGCAAACACATAATTGATTAGATAATAACCTTAAATACTTCATTTTCAATCATCTATTTGTTTCTCGTTAAAATACTGTGTAAGATATTGAAAAGGGGAGAAGTTCGGTTTTTGTTGCATATATCGACGTTTCAGCCGGATTAGAGCGGTTTTACGTGTACATCTTCCGTCGGTAATATAAACGAAAATTCAAGAACATTTTAGTTAATGCTAATGAAAACACATTGTTTTTTATCATTTGTATTGGAAACAACATTGTCATATGTCTTTTCTTGGATCTAAATAATACGAAACCTCGCTCTATGATTTGAAGTTAAAATTCCTCATATATGGTAAAATAGTGACTTTTTTCACGTTTTTCATGTAGTGTGATTTTACGTAAATATATACGTTTTTACCAATATTTCGATACTATTTCATGTAGTATCACGATATGTGATTTGGCCCTCAAATCTCAGAATTTCGCATAATATTGCATTTTAAGCAAGTTTTCTTGCATTTTGTTTCGTACGAAAAATCGTCGAATTTAGCAATATTTTGACGTTTATCATCTCCTTTTCCATTATGTGATTTAAACAAAATATCATCGAATTAGGCAATATTTTGCCGTTTTTCCACGTTTTTGTGAATTTTCAGTCTATGGGTATTAATTCATTATATATACGACAAAAATGATGCAAACACATAATTGATTAGATAATAACCTTAAATACTTCATTTTCAATCATCTATTTGTTTTTCGTTAAAATACTGTGTAAGATATTGAAAAGGGGAGAAGTTCGGTTTTTATTGCATATATCGACGTTTGAGGCGGAATAGAGATGTTTTCGTGTACATCTTCCATCGGTAACATAAACGGAAAATCAGGAACATTTTAGTTAATTCTAATGAAAGCACATTGATTTTTATCATTTGTATTCGAAACAACATTGTCATATGTTTTTTCTTGGATCTAAATAATACGAAACCTTGCTCTATGATTTGAAGTTAAAATCCTCATATATGGTAAAATAGTACCTTTTTCACGTTTTTCATGTAGTGTGATTTTACGTAAATATATTCATTTTTACCAATATTTCGATACTATTTCATGTAGTATCACGATATGTGATTTGTCCTTCAAATCTCAGAATGTCGCAGAATATTGCATTTTAAGCAAGTTTTCTTGCATTTTGTTTCGTACGAAAAATCATCGAATTTAGCAATATTTTGACGTTTATCATCCACTTTTCCTCTGTGATTTAAACAAAATATCATCGAATTAGGCAATATTTTGCCGTTTTTCCACGTTTTTGTGAATTTTCAGTCTATGGGTATTAATTCATTATATATACGATAAAAATGATGCAAACACATAATTGATTAGATAATAACCTTAAATACTTCATTTTCAATCATCTATTTGTTTTTCGTTAAAATACTGTGTAAGATATTGAAAAGGGGAGAAGTTCGGTTTTTATTGCATATATCGACGTTTGAGGCGGAATAGAGATGTTTTCGTGTACATCTTCCATCGGTAATATAAACGGAAAATCAGGAACATTTTAGTTAATTCTAATGAAAGCACATTGATTTTTATCATTTGTATTCGAAACAACATTGTCATATGTTTTTTCTTGGATCTAAATAATACGAAACCTTGCTCTATGATTTGAAGTTAAAATCCTCATATATGGTAAAATAGTACCTTTTTCACGTTTTTCACGTAGTGTGATTTTACGTAAATATATTCATTTTTACCAATATTTCGATACTATTTCATGTAGTATCACGATATGTGATTTGTCCTTCAAATCTCAGAATGTCGCAGAATATTGCATTTTAAGCAAGTTTTCTTGCATTTTGTTTCGTACGAAAAATCATCGAATTTAGCAATATTTTGACGTTTATCATCCACTTTTCCTCTGTGATTTAAACAAAATATCATCGAATTAGGCAATATTTTGCCGTTTTTCCACGTTTTTGTGAATTTTCAGTTTATGGGTTTAATTCATTATATATACGATAAAAATGATGCAAACACATAATTGATTAGATAATAACCTTAAATACTTCATATTCAATCAACTATTTCTTTCTCGTTAAAACACTGAGTAAGATATTAAAAAGGGGAGAAGTTCTGTTTTTATTGCATATATCGACGTTTCAGCCGGAATAGAGCGTTTTTCGTGTACATTTTCCATAGGTAATATAAACGGAAAATCAGGAACATTTTAGTTAAAGCTAATGAAAACACATTGTTTTTTATCATTTGTATTGAAAACAACATTGTCATATATCTTTTCTTGGATCTAAATAATACGAAACCTCGCTCTATGATTTGAAGTTAAAATCCTCAAATATTGTATAATAGTGACTTTTTCACGTTAATCATGTAGTTTGATATTACGTAAATATATTCATTTTTACCAATATTTCGATACTATTTCATGTACTATCACGATATTTGATTTGGCTTTCAAATCTCAGAATGTCGCATAATATTGCATTTTAAGCAAGTTTTCTTGCATTTTGTTTCGTACGAAAAATCATCGAATTTAGCAATATTTTGACGTTTATCATCCACTTTTCCTCTATGTGATTTAAACAAAATATCATCGAATTATGCAATATTTTGCCGTTTTTCCACGTTTTTGTGAATTTTCAGTTTATGGGTTTAATTCACTACATATACGATAAAAATGATGCAAACACATAATTGATTAGATAATAACCTTAAATACTTCATTTTCAATCATCTATTTGTTTCTCGTTAAAATACTGTGAAAGATATTGAAAAGGGGAGAAGTTCGGTTTTTATTGCATATATCGACGTTTCAGCCGGATTAGAGCGGTTTTACGTGTACATCTTCCGTCGGTAATATAAACGAAAATTCAAGAACATTTTAGTTAATGCTAATGAAAACACATTGTTTTTTATCATTTGTATTGGAAACAACATTGTCATATGTCTTTTCTTGGATCTAAATAATACGAAACCTCGCTCTATGATTTGAAGTTAAAATTCCTCATATATGGTAAAATAGTGACTTTTTTCACGTTTTTCATGTAGTGTGCTTTTACGTAAATATATACGTTTTTACCAATATTTCGATACTATTTCATGTAGTATCACGATATGTGATTTGGCCCTCAAATCTCAGAATTTCGCATAATATTGCATTTTAAGCAAGTTTTCTTGCATTTTGTTTCGTACGAAAAATCGTCGAATTTAGCAATATTTTGACGTTTATCATCTCCTTTTCCTTTATGTGATTTAAACAAAATATCATCGAATTAGGCAATATTTTGCCGTTTTTCCACGTTTTTGTGAATTTTCAGTCTATGGGTATTAATTCATTATATATACGATAAAAATGATGCAAACACATAATTGATTAGATAATAACCTTAAATACTTCATTTTCAATCATCCATTTGTTTTTCGTTAAAATACTGTGTAAAATATTGAAAAGGTGAGAAGTTCGGTTTTTATTGCATATATCGACGTTTGAGCCGGAATAGAGATGTTTTCGTGTACATCTTTCATCGGTAATATAAACGGAAAATCAGGAACATTTTAGTTAATTCTAATGAAAACACATTGATTTTTATCATTTGTATTCAAAACAACATTGTCATATGTCTTTTCTTGGATCTAAATAATACGAAACCTCGCTCTATGATTTGAAGTTAAAATCCTCATATATGGTAAAATAGAACCTTTTTCACGTTTTTCATGTAGTGTGATTTTACGTAAATATATTCATTTTTACCAATATTTCGATACTATTTCATGCAGTATCACGATATGTGATTTGGCCTTCAAATCTCAGAATGTCGCATAATATTGCATTTTAAGCAAGTTTTCTTGCATTTTGTTTCGTACGAGAAATCGTCGAATTTAGCAATATTTTGACGTTTATCATCTCCTTTTCCTTTATGTGATTTAAACAAAATATCATCGAATTAGGCAATATTTTGCCGTTTTTCCACGTTTTTGTGAATTTTCAGTCTATGGGTATTAATTCATGATATATACGATAAAAATGATGCAAACACATAATTGACTAGATAATAACCTTAAATACTTCATTTTCAATCATCTATTTGTTTCTCGTTAAAATACTGTGTAAGATATTGAAAAGGGGAGAAGTTCGGTTTTTATTGCATATATCGACGTTTCAGCCGGATTAGAGCGGTTTTACGTGTACATCTTCCGTCGGTAATATAAACGGAAATTCAAGAACATTTTAGTTAATGCTAATGAAAACACATTGTTTTTTATCATTTGTATTGGAAACAACATTGTCATATGTCTTTTCTTGGATCTAAATAATACGAAACCTCGCTCTATGATTTGAAGTTAAAATTCCTCATATATGGTAAAATAGTGACTTTTTCACGTTTTTCATATAGTGTGATTTTACGTAAATATATACGTTTTTACCAATATTTCGATACTATTTCATGTAGTATCACGATATGTGATTTGGCCTTCAAATCTCAGAATTTCGCATAATATTGCATTTTAAGCAAGTTTTCTTGCATTTTGTTTCGTACGAGAAATCGTCGAATTTAGCAATATTTTGCCGTTTTTCCACGTTTTTGTGAATTTTCAGTCTATGGGTATTAATTCATTAAATATACGATAAAAATGATGCAAACACATAATTGATTAGATAATAACCTTAAATACTTCCTTTGCAATCATCTATTTGTTTTTCGGTAAAATACTGTTATTGAAAATAACTAAATAAAATACTAATATTGAAAAGGGGAGAAGTTCGGTTTTTATTGCATATATCGACGTTTCAGCCGGATTGGAGCGGATTTACGTATACATCTTTCATCGGCAATATAAACGGAAAATCAAGAACATTTTAGTTAATTCTAATGAAAACACATTGTTTTTTATAATTTGTATTGAAAACAACATTGTCATATATCTTTTCTTGGATCTAAATAATACGAAACCTCGCTCTTTGATTTTAAGTTAAAATCCTCAAATATTGTATAAAAGTGACTTTTTCACGTTAGTCATGTAGTTTGATATTACGTAAATATATTCATTTTTACCAATATTTCGATACTATTTCATGTAGTATCACGATATGTGATTTGGCTTTCAAATCTCAGAATGTCGCATAATATTGCATTTTAAGCAAGTTTTCTTGCATTTTGTTTCGTACGAAAAATCATCGAATTTAGCAATATTTTGACGTTTATCATCCACTTTTCCTCTGTGATTTAAACAAAATATCATCGAATTAGGCAATATTTTGCCGTTTTTCCACGTTTTTGTGAATTTTCAGTTTATGGGTTTAATTCATTATATATACGATAAAAATGATGCAAACACATAATTGATTAGATAATAACCTTAAATACTTAATTTTCAATCAACCATTTGTTTCTCGTTAAAATACTGAGTAAGATATTAGAAAGGGGAGAAGTTCTGTTTGTAAGATATTGAAAAGGGGAGAAGTTCGGTTTTCATTGCAAATATCGACGTTTCAGCTTTATTAGAGCGGTTTTACGTGTACATCTTCCATCGGAAATATAAACGGAAAACCAAGAACATTTTAGTTAATGCTAATGAAAACACATTGTTTTTTATTATTTGTATTGGAAACAACATTGTCATATGTCTTTTCTTAGATCTAAATAATACGAAACCTCGCTCTATGATTTGAAGTTAAAATCCTCATATATGGAAAAATAGTGACTTTTTTCACGTTTTTCATGTAGTGTGATTTTACGTAAATATATACGTTTTTAACAATATTTCGAAACAATTTCATGTAGTATCACGATATGTGATTTGGCCTTCAAATCTCAGAATTTCGCATAATATTGCATTTTAAGCAAGTTTTCTTGCATTTTGTTTCGTACGAAAAATCGTCGAATTTAGCAATATTTTGACGTTTATCATCTCTTTTTCCTCTATGTGATTTAAACAAAATATCATCGAATTAGGCAATATTTTGCCGTTTTTCCATTTTTGTGAATTTTCAGTCTATGGGTATTAATTCATTATATATACGATAAAAATGATGCAAACACATAATTGATTAGATAATAACCTTAAATACTTCATATTCAATCAACTATTTCTTTCTCGTTAAAACACTGAGTAAGATATTAAAAAGGGGAGAAGTTCTGTTTTTATTGCATATATCGACGTTTCAGCCGGAATAGAGCGTTTTTCGTGTACATTTTCCATAGGTAATATAAACGGAAAATCAGGAACATTTTAGTTAAAGCTAATGAAAACACATTGTTTTTTATCATTTGTATTGAAAACAACATTGTCATATATCTTTTCTTGGATCTAAATAATACGAAACCTCGCTCTATGATTTGAAGTTAAAATCCTCAAATATTGTATAATAGTGACTTTTTCACGTTAATCATGTAGTTTGATATTACGTAAATATATTCATTTTTACCAATATTTCGAAACTATTTCATGTACTATCACGATATTTGATTTGGCTTTCAAATCTCAGAATGTCGCATAATATTGCATTTTAAGCAAGTTTTCTTGCATTTTGTTTCGTACGAAAAATCATCGAATTTAGCAATATTTTGACGTTTATCATCCACTTTTCCTCTATGTGATTTAAACAAAATATCATCGAATTATGCAATATTTTGCCGTTTTTCCACGTTTTTGTGAATTTTCAGTTTATGGGTTTAATTCATTATATATACGATAAAAATGATGCAAACACATAATTGATTAGATAATAACCTTAAATACTTCATTTTCAATCATCTATTTGTTTCTCGTTAAAATACTGTGTAAGATATTGAAAAGGGGAGAAGTTCGGTTTTTGTTGCATATATCGACGTTTCAGCCGGAATAGAGCGGTTTTACGTGTACATCTTCCGTCGGTAATATAAACGAAAATTCAAGAACATTTTAGTTAATGCTAATGAAAACACATTGTTTTTTATCATTTGTATTGGAAACAACATTGTCATATGTCTTTTCTTAGATCTAAATAATACGAAACCTCGCTCTATGATTTGAAGTTAAAATTCCTCATATATGGTAAAATAGTGACTTTTTTCACGTTTTTCATGTAGTGTGATTTTACGTAAATATATACGTTTTTACCAATATTTCGATACTATTTCATATAGTATCACGATATGTGATTTGGCCCTCAAATCTCAGAATTTCGCATAATATTGCATTTTAGGCAAGTTTTCTTGCATTTTGTTTCGTACGAAAAATCGTCGAATTTAGCAATATTTTGACGTTTATCATCTCCTTTTCCATTATGTGATTTAAACAAAATATCATCGAATTAGGCAATATTTTGCCGTTTTTCCACGTTTTTGTGAATTTTCAGTCTATGGGTATTAATTCATTATATATACGATAAAAATGATGCAAACACATAATTGATTAGATAATAACCTTAAATACTTCATTTTCAATCATCTATTTGTTTTTCGTTAAAATACTGTGTAAGATATTGAAAAGGGGAGAAGTTCGGTTTTTATTGCATATATCGACGTTTGAGGCGGAATAGAGATGTTTTCGTGAACATCTTCCATCGGTAATATAAACGGAAAATCAGGAACATTTTAGTTAATTCTAATGAAAGCACATTGATTTTTATCATTTGTATTCGAAACAACATTGTCATATGTTTTTTCTTGGATCTAAATAATACGAAACCTTGCTCTATGATTTGAAGTTAAAATCCTCATATATGGTAAAATAGTACCTTTTTCACGTTTTTCATGTAGTGTGATTTTACGTAAATATATTCATTTTTACCAATATTTCGATACTATTTCATGTAGTATCACGATATGTGATTTGTCCTTCAAATCTCAGAATGTCGCAGAATATTGCATTTTAAGCAAGTTTTCTTGCATTTTGTTTCGTACGAAAAATCATCGAATATAGCAATATTTTGACGTTTATCATCCACTTTTCCTCTGTGATTTAAACAAAATATCATCGAATTAGGCAATATTTTGCCGTTTTTCCACGTTTTTGTGAATTTTCAGTTTATGGGTTTAATTCACTACATATACGATAAAAATGATGCAAACACATAATTGATTAGATAATAACCTTAAATACTTCATTTTCAATCATCTATTTGTTTCTCGTTAAAATACTGTGAAAGATATTGAAAAGGGGAGAAGTTCGGTTTTTATTGCATATATCGACGTTTCAGCCGGATTAGAGCGGTTTTACGTGTACATCTTCCGTCGGTAATATAAACGAAAATTCAAGAACATTTTAGTTAATGCTAATGAAAACACATTGTTTTTTATCATTTGTATTGGAAACAACATTGTCATATGTCTTTTCTTGGATCTAAATAATACGAAACCTCGCTCTATGATTTGAAGTTAAAATTCCTCATATATGGTAAAATAGTGACTTTTTTCACGTTTTTCATGTAGTGTGCTTTTACGTAAATATATACGTTTTTACCAATATTTCGATACTATTTCATGTAGTATCACGATATGTGATTTGGCCCTCAAATCTCAGAATTTCGCATAATATTGCATTTTAAGCAAGTTTTCTTGCATTTTGTTTCGTACGAAAAATCGTCGAATTTAGCAATATTTTGACGTTTATCATCTCCTTTTCCTTTATGTGATTTAAACAAAATATCATCGAATTAGGCAATATTTTGCCGTTTTTCCACGTTTTTGTGAATTTTCAGTCTATGGGTATTAATTCATTATATATACGATAAAAATGATGCAAACACATAATTGATTAGATAATAACCTTAAATACTTCATTTTCAATCATCCATTTGTTTTTCGTTAAAATACTGTGTAAAATATTGAAAAGGTGAGAAGTTCGGTTTTTATTGCATATATCGACGTTTGAGCCGGAATAGAGATGTTTTCGTGTACATCTTTCATCGGTAATATAAACGGAAAATCAGGAACATTTTAGTTAATTCTAATGAAAACACATTGATTTTTATCATTTGTATTCAAAACAACATTGTCATATGTCTTTTCTTGGATCTAAATAATACGAAACCTCGCTCTATGATTTGAAGTTAAAATCCTCATATATGGTAAAATAGAACCTTTTTCACGTTTTTCATGTAGTGTGATTTTACGTAAATATATTCATTTTTACCAATATTTCGATACTATTTCATGCAGTATCACGATATGTGATTTGGCCTTCAAATCTCAGAATGTCGCATAATATTGCATTTTAAGCAAGTTTTCTTGCATTTTGTTTCGTACGAGAAATCGTCGAATTTAGCAATATTTTGACGTTTATCATCTCCTTTTCCTTTATGTGATTTAAACAAAATATCATCGAATTAGGCAATATTTTGCCGTTTTTCCACGTTTTTGTGAATTTTCAGTCTATGGGTATTAATTCATGATATATACGATAAAAATGATGCAAACACATAATTGACTAGATAATAACCTTAAATACTTCATTTTCAATCATCTATTTGTTTCTCGTTAAAATACTGTGTAAGATATTGAAAAGGGGAGAAGTTCGGTTTTTATTGCATATATCGACGTTTCAGCCGGATTAGAGCGGTTTTACGTGTACATCTTCCGTCGGTAATATAAACGGAAATTCAAGAACATTTTAGTTAATGCTAATGAAAACACATTGTTTTTTATCATTTGTATTGGAAACAACATTGTCATATGTCTTTTCTTGGATCTAAATAATACGAAACCTCGCTCTATGATTTGAAGTTAAAATTCCTCATATATGGTAAACTAGTGACTTTTTCACGTTTTTCATATAGTGTGATTTTACGTAAATATATACGTTTTTACCAATATTTCGATACTATTTCATGTAGTATCACGATATGTGATTTGGCCTTCAAATCTCAGAATTTCGCATAATATTGCATTTTAAGCAAGTTTTCTTGCATTTTGTTTCGTACGAGAAATCGTCGAATTTAGCAATATTTTGCCGTTTTTCCACGTTTTTGTGAATTTTCAGTCTATGGGTATTAATTCATTAAATATACGATAAAAATGATGCAAACACATAATTGATTAGATAATAACCTTAAATACTTCCTTTGCAATCATCTATTTGTTTTTCGGTAAAATACTGTTATTGAAAATAACTAAATAAAATACTAATATTGAAAAGGGGAGAAGTTCGGTTTTTATTGCATATATCGACGTTTCAGCCGGATTGGAGCGGATTTACGTATACATCTTTCATCGGCAATATAAACGGAAAATCAAGAACATTTTAGTTAATTCTAATGAAAACACATTGTTTTTTATAATTTGTATTGAAAACAACATTGTCATATATCTTTTCTTGGATCTAAATAATACGAAACCTCGCTCTTTGATTTTAAGTTAAAATCCTCAAATATTGTATAAAAGTGACTTTTTCACGTTAGTCATGTAGTTTGATATTACGTAAATATATTCATTTTTACCAATATTTCGATACTATTTCATGTAGTATCACGATATGTGATTTGGCTTTCAAATCTCAGAATGTCGCATAATATTGCATTTTAAGCAAGTTTTCTTGCATTTTGTTTCGTACGAAAAATCATCGAATTTAACAATATTTTGACGTTTATCATCCTCTTTTCATCTATGTGATTTAAACAAAATATCATCGAATTATGCAATATTTTGCCGTTTTTCCACGTTTTTGTGAATTTTCAGTTTATGGGTTTAATTCATTATATACACGATAAAAATGATACAAACACATAATTGATTAGAAAATAACCTTAAATACTTCATTTTCAATCATCTATTTGTTTCTCGTTAAAATACTGTGTAAGATATTGAGAAGGGGATAAGTTCGGTTTTTATTGCATATATCGACGTTTCAGCCGGATTAGAGCGGTTTTACGTGTACATCTTCCATCGGTAATATAAACGGAAAACCAAGAACATTTTAGTTAATGCTAATGAAAACACATTGTTTTTTATTATTTGTATTGGAAACAACATTGTCATATGTCTTTTCTTAGATCAAAATAATACGAAACCTCGCTCTATGATTTGAAGTTAAAATCCTCGTATATGGTAAAATAGTGACTTTTTTCACGTTTTTCATGTAGTGTGATTTTACGTAAATATATTCATATTTACCAATATTTCGATACTATTTCATGTAGTATCACGATATGTGATTTGGCCTTCAAATCTCAGAATGTCGCAGAATATTGCATTTTAAGCAAGTTTTCTTGCATTTTGTTTCGTACGAAAAATCATCGAATTTAGCAATATTTTGACGTTTATCATCCACTTTTCCTCTGTGATTTAAACAAAATATCATCGAATTAGGCAATATTTTGCCGTTTTTCCACGTTTTTGTGAATTTTCAGTTTATGGGTTTAATTCATTATATATACGATAAAAATGATGCAAACACATAATTGATTAGATAATAACCTTAAATACTTAATTTTCAATCAACCATTTGTTTCTCGTTAAAATACTGAGTAAGATATTAGAAAGGGGAGAAGTTCTGTTTGTAAGATATTGAAAAGGGGAGAAGTTCGGTTTTCATTGCAAATATCGACGTTTCAGCTTTATTAGAGCGGTTTTACGTGTACATCTTCCATCGGAAATATAAACGGAAAACCAAGAACATTTTAGTTAATGCTAATGAAAACACATTGTTTTTTATTATTTGTATTGGAAACAACATTGTCATATGTCTTTTCTTAGATCTAAATAATACGAAACCTCGCTCTATGATTTGAAGTTAAAATCCTCATATATGGAAAAATAGTGACTTTTTTCACGTTTTTCATGTAGTGTGATTTTACGTAAATATATACGTTTTTAACAATATTTCGAAACAATTTCATGTAGTATCACGATATGTGATTTGGCCTTCAAATCTCAGAATTTCGCATAATATTGCATTTTAAGCAAGTTTTCTTGCATTTTGTTTCGTACGAAAAATCGTCGAATTTAGCAATATTTTGACGTTTATCATCTCTTTTTCCTCTATGTGATTTAAACAAAATATCATCGAATTAGGCAATATTTTGCCGTTTTTCCATTTTTGTGAATTTTCAGTCTATGGGTATTAATTCATTATATATACGATAAAAATGATGCAAACACATAATTGATTAGATAATAACCTTAAATACTTCATATTCAATCAACTATATCTTTCTCGTTAAAACACTGAGTAAGATATTAAAAAGGGGAGAAGTTCTGTTTTTATTGCATATATCGACGTTTCAGCCGGAATAGAGCGTTTTTCGTGTACATTTTCCATAGGTAATATAAACGGAAAATCAGGAACATTTTAGTTAAAGCTAATGAAAACACATTGTTTTTTATCATTTGTATTGAAAACAACATTGTCATATATCTTTTCTTGGATCTAAATAATACGAAACCTCGCTCTATGATTTGAAGTTAAAATCCTCAAATATTGTATAATAGTGACTTTTTCACGTTAATCATGTAGTTTGATATTACGTAAATATATTCATTTTTACCAATATTTCGATACTATTTCATGTACTATCACGATATTTGATTTGGCTTTCAAATCTCAGAATGTCGCATAATATTGCATTTTAAGCAAGTTTTCTTGCATTTTGTTTCGTACGAAAAATTATCGAATTTAGCAATATTTTGACGTTTATCATCCACTTTTCCTCTATGTGATTTAAACAAAATATCATCGAATTATGCAATATTTTGCCGTTTTTCCACGTTTTTGTTAATTTTCAGTTTATGGGTTTAATTCATTACATATACGATAAAAATGATGCAAACACATAATTGATTAGATAATAACCTTAAATACTTCATTTTCAATCATCTATTTGTTTCTCGTTAAAATACTGTGTAAGATATTGAAAAGGGGAGAAGTTCGGTTTTTATTGCATATATCGACGTTTCAGCCGGAATAGAGCGTTTTTCGTGTACATTTTCCATAGGTAATATAAACGGAAAATCAGGAACATTTTAGTTAAAGCTAATGAAAACACATTGTTTTTTATCATTTGTATTGAAAACAACATTGTCATATATCTTTTCTTGGATCTAAATAATACGAAACCTCGCTCTATGATTTGAAGTTAAAATCCTCAAATATTGTATAATAGTGACTTTTTCACGTTAATCATGTAGTTTGATATTACGTAAATATATTCATTTTTACCAATATTTCGATACTATTTCATGTACTATCACGATATTTGATTTGGCTTTCAAATCTCAGAATGTCGCATAATATTGCATTTTAAGCAAGTTTTCTTGCATTTTGTTTCGTACGAAAAATCATCGAATTTAACAATATTTTGACGTTTATCATCCACTTTTCCTCTATGTGATTTAAACAAAATATCATCGAATTATGCAATATTTTGCCGTTTTTCCACGTTTTTGTGAATTTTCAGTTTATGGGTTTAATTCATTACATATACGATAAAAATGATGCAAACAAATAATTGATTAGATAATAACCTTAAATACTTCATTTTCAATCATCTATTTGTTTCTCGTTAAAATACTGTGTAAGATATTGAAAAGGGGAGAAGTTCGGTTTTTATTGCATATATCGACGTTTCAGCCGGATTAGAGCGGTTTTACGTGTACATCTTCCGTCGGTAATATAAACGAAAATTCAAGAACATTTTAGTTAATGCTAATGAAAACACATTGTTTTTTATCATTTGTATTGGAAACAACATTGTCATATGTCTTTTCTTGGATCTAAATAATACGAAACCTCGCTCTATGATTTGAAGTTAAAATTCCTCATATATGGTAAAATAGTGACTTTTTTCACGTTTTTCATGTAGTGTGCTTTTACGTAAATATATACGTTTTTACCAATATTTCGATACTATTTCATGTAGTATCACGATATGTGATTTGGCCCTCAAATCTCAGAATTTCGCATAATATTGCATTTTAAGCAAGTTTTCTTGCATTTTGTTTCGTACGAAAAATCGTCGAATTTAGCAATATTTTGACGTTTATCATCTCCTTTTCCTTTATGTGATTTAAACAAAATATCATCGAATTAGGCAATATTTTGCCGTTTTTCCACGTTTTTGTGAATTTTCAGTCTATGGGTATTAATTCATTATATATACGATAAAAATGATGCAAACACATAATTGATTAGATAATAACCTTAAATACTTCATTTTCAATCATCCATTTGTTTTTCGTTAAAATACTGTGTAAAATATTGAAAAGGTGAGAAGTTCGGTTTTTATTGCATATATCGACGTTTGAGCCGGAATAGAGATGTTTTCGTGTACATCTTTCATCGGTAATATAAACGGAAAATCAGGAACATTTTAGTTAATTCTAATGAAAACACATTGATTTTTATCATTTGTATTCAAAACAACATTGTCATATGTCTTTTCTTGGATCTAAATAATACGAAACCTCGCTCTATGATTTGAAGTTAAAATCCTCATATATGGTAAAATAGAACCTTTTTCACGTTTTTCATGTAGTGTGATTTTACGTAAATATATTCATTTTTACCAATATTTCGATACTATTTCATGCAGTATCACGATATGTGATTTGGCCTTCAAATCTCAGAATGTCGCATAATATTGCATTTTAAGCAAGTTTTCTTGCATTTTGTTTCGTACGAGAAATCGTCGAATTTAGCAATATTTTGACGTTTATCATCTCCTTTTCCTTTATGTGATTTAAACAAAATATCATCGAATTAGGCAATATTTTGCCGTTTTTCCACGTTTTTGTGAATTTTCAGTCTATGGGTATTAATTCATGATATATACGATAAAAATGATGCAAACACATAATTGACTAGATAATAACCTTAAATACTTCATTTTCAATCATCTATTTGTTTCTCGTTAAAATACTGTGTAAGATATTGAAAAGGGGAGAAGTTCGGTTTTTATTGCATATATCGACGTTTCAGCCGGATTAGAGCGGTTTTACGTGTACATCTTCCGTCGGTAATATAAACGGAAATTCAAGAACATTTTAGTTAATGCTAATGAAAACACATTGTTTTTTATCATTTGTATTGGAAACAACATTGCCATATGTCTTTTCTTGGATCTAAATAATACGAAACCTCGCTCTATGATTTGAAGTTAAAATTCCTCATATATGGTAAAATAGTGACTTTTTCACGTTTTTCATGTAGTGTGATTTTACGTAAATATATACGTTTTTACCAATATTTCGATACTATTTCATGTAGTATCACGATATGTGATTTGGCCTTCATATCTCAGAATTTCGCATAATATTGCATTTTAAGCAAGTTTTCTTGCATTTTGTTTCGTACGAGAAATCGTCGAATTTAGCAATATTTTGCCGTTTTTCCACATTTTTGTGAATTTTCAGTCTATGGGTATTAATTCATTAAATATACGATAAAAATGATGCAAACACATAATTGATTAGATAATAACCTTAAATACTTCATTTGCAATCATCTATTTGTTTTTCGTTAAAATACTGTTATTGAAAATAACTAAATAAAACACTAATATTGAAAAGGGGAGAAGTTCGGTTTTTATTGCATATATCGACGTTTCAGCCGGATTGGAGCGGATTTACGTATACATCTTTCATCGGCAATATAAACGGAAAATCAAGAACATTTTAGTTAATTCTAATGAAAACACATTGTTTTTTATAATTTGTATTGAAAACAACATTGTCATATATCTTTTCTTGGATCTAAATAATACGAAACCTCGCTCTTTGATTTTAAGTTAAAATCCTCAAATATTGTATAAAAGTGACTTTTTCACGTTAGTCATGTAGTTTGATATTACGTAAATATATTCATTTTTACCAATATTTCGATACTATTTCTTGTACTATCACGATATTTGATTTGGCTTTCAAATCTCAAAATGTCGCATAATATTGCATTTTAAGCAAGTTTTCTTGCATTTTGTTTCGTACGAAAAATCATCGAATTTAGCAATATTTTGACGTTTATCATCCTCTTTTCATCTATGTGATTTAAACAAAATATCATCGAATTATGCAATATTTTGCCGTTTTTCCACGTTTTTGTGAATTTTCAGTTTATGGGTTTAATTCATTATATACACGATAAAAATGATACAAACACATAATTGATTAGAAAATAACCTTAAATACTTCATTTTCAATCATCTATTTGTTTCTCGTTAAAATACTGTGTAAGATATTGAAAAGTCGAGAAGTTCGGTTTTTATTGCATATATCGACGTTTCAGCCGGATTAGAGCGGTTTTACGTGTACATCTTCCGTCGGTAATATAAACAGAAATTCAAGAACATTTTAGTTAATGCTTATGAAAACACATTGTTTTTTATCATTTGTATTCGAAACAACATTGTCATATGTCTTTTCTTGGATCTAAATAATACGAAACCTTGCTCTATGATTTGAAGTTAAAATCCTCATATATGGTAAAATAGTACCTTTTTCACGTTTTTCATGTAGTGTGATTTTACGTAAATATATTCATATTTACCAATATTTCGATACTATTTCATGTAGTATCACGATATGTGATTTGGCCTTCAAATCTCAGAATGTCGCAGAATATTGCATTTTAAGCAAGTTTTCTTGCATTTTGTTTCGTACGAAAAATCATCGAATTTAGCAATATTTTGACGTTTATCATCCACTTTTCCTCTGTGATTTAAACAAAATATCATCGAATTAGGCAATATTTTGCCGTTTTTCCACGTTTTTGTGAATTTTCAGTTTATGGGTTTAATTCATTATATATACGATAAAAATGATGCAAACACATAATTGATTAGATAATAACCTTAAATACTTCATTTTCAATCAACTATTTGTTTCTCGTTAAAATACTGAGTAAGATATTAAAAAGGGGAGAAGTTCTGTTTGTAAGATATTGAAAAGGGGAGAAGTTCGGTTTTCATTGCAAATATCGACGTTTCAGCTTTATTAGAGCGGTTTTACGTGTACATCTTCCATCGGAAATATAAACGGAAAACCAAGAACATTTTAGTTAATGCTAATGAAAACATTGTTTTTTATTATTTGTATTGGAAACAACATTGTCATATGTCTTTTCTTAGATCTAAATAATACGTAACCTCGCTCTATGATTTGAAGTTAAAATCCTCATATATGGAAAAATAGTGACTTTTTCACGTTTTTCATGTAGTGTGATTTTACGTAAATATATACGTTTTTAACAATATTTCGAAACAATTTCATGTAGTATCACGATATGTGATTTGGTCTTCAAATCTCAGAATTTCGCATAATATTGCTTTTTAAGCAAGTTTTCTTGCATTTTGTTTCGTACGAAAAATCGTCGAATTTAGCAATATTTTGACGTTTATCATCTCCTTTTCCTCTATGTGATTTAAACAAAATATCATCGAATTAGGCAATATTTTGCCGTTTTTCCATTTTTGTGAATTTTCAGTCTATGGGTATTAATTCATTATATATACGATAAAAATGATGCAAACACATAATTGATTAGATAATAACCTTAAATACTTCATTTTCAATCATCTATTTGTTTCTCGTTAAAATACTGTGTAAGATATTGAAAAGGGGAGAAGTTCGGTTTTTATTGCATATATCGACGTTTCAGCCGGATTAGAGCGGTTTTACGTGTACATCTTCCATCCGTAATATAAACGGAAAATCAAGAACATTTTAGTTAATGCTAATGAAAACACATTGTTTTTTATCATTTGTATTGGAAACAACATTGTCATATGTCTTTTCTTGGATCTAAATAATACGAAACCTCGATCTATGATTTGAAGTTAAAATTCCTCATATATGGTAAAATAGTGACTTTTTCACGTTTTTCATGTAGTGTGATTTTACGTAAATATATACGTTTTTACCAATATTTCGATACTATTTCATGTAGTATCACGATATGTGATTTGGCCTTCAAATCTCAGAATTTCGCATAATATTGCATTTTAAGCAAGTTTTCTTGCATTTTGTTTCGTACGAGAAATCGTCGAATTTAGCAATATTTTGCCGTTTTTCCACGTTTTTGTGAATTTTCAGTCTATGGGTATTAATTCATTAAATATACGATAAAAATGATGCAAACACATAATTGATTAGATAATAACCTTAAATACTTCATTTGCAATCATCTATTTGTTTTTCGTTAAAATACTGTTATTGAAAATAACTAAATAAAACACTAATATTGAAAAGGGGAGAAGTTCGGTTTTTATTGCATATATCGACGTTTCAGCCGGAATAGAGCGTTTTTCGTGTACATTTTCCATAGGTAATATTAACGGAAAATCAGGAACATTTTAGTTAAAGCTAATGAAAACACATTGTTTTTTATCATTTGTATTGAAAACAACATTGTCATATATCTTTTCTTGGATCTAAATAATACGAAACCTCGCTCTATGATTTGAAGTTAAAATCCTCAAATATTGTATAATAGTGACTTTTTCACGTTAATCATGTAGTTTGATATTACGTAAATATATTCATTTTTACCAATATTTCGATACTATTTCATGTACTATCACGATATTTGATTTGGCTTTCAAATCTCAGAATGTCGCATAATATTGCATTTTAAGCAAGTTTTCTTGCATTTTGTTTCGTACGAAAAATCATCGAATTTAGCAATATTTTGACGTTTGTCATCCACTTTTCCTCTATGTGATTTAAACAAAATATCATCGAATTATGCAATATTTTGCCGTTTTTCCACGTTTTTGTGAATTTTCAGTTTATGGGTTTAATTCATTATATATACGATAAAAATGATGCAAACACATAATTGATTAGATAATAACCTTAAATACTTCATTTTCAATCATCTATTTGTTTCTCGTTAAAATACTGTGTAAGATATTGAAAAGGGGAGAAGTTCGGTTTTTGTTGCATATATCGACGTTTCAGCCGGATTAGAGCGGTTTTACGTGTACATCTTCCGTCGGTAATATAAACGAAAATTCAAGAACATTTTAGTTAATGCTAATGAAAACACATTGTTTTTTATCATTTGTATTGGAAACAACATTGTCATATGTCTTTTCTTGGATCTAAATAATACGAAACCTCGCTCTATGATTTGAAGTTAAAATTCCTCATATATGGTAAAATAGTGACTTTTTTCACGTTTTTCATGTAGTGTGATTTTACGTAAATATATACGTTTTTACCAATATTTCGATACTATTTCATGTAGTATCACGATATGTGATTTGGCCCTCAAATCTCAGAATTTCGCATAATATTGCATTTTAAGCAAGTTTTCTTGCATTTTGTTTCGTACGAAAAATCGTCGAATTTAGCAATATTTTGACGTTTATCATCTCCTTTTCCATTATGTGATTTAAACAAAATATCATCGAATTAGGCAATATTTTGCCGTTTTTCCACGTTTTTGTGAATTTTCAGTCTATGGGTATTAATTCATTATATATACGATAAAAATGATGCAAACACATAATTGATTAGATAATAACCTTAAATACTTCAATTTCAATCATCTATTTGTTTTTCGTTAAAATACTGTGTAAGATATTGAAAAGGGGAGAAGTTCGGTTTTTATTGCATATATCGACGTTTGAGGCGGAATAGAGATGTTTTCGTGTACATCTTCCATCGGTAATATAAACGGAAAATCAGGAACATTTTAGTTAATTCTAATGAAAGCACATTGATTTTTATCATTTGTATTCGAAACAACATTGTCATATGTTTTTTCTTGGATCTAAATAATACGAAACCTTGCTCTATGATTTGAAGTTAAAATCCTCATATATGGTAAAATAGTACCTTTTTCACGTTTTTCATGTAGTGTGATTTTACGTAAATATATTCATTTTTACCAATATTTCGATACTATTTCATGTAGTATCACGATATGTGATTTGGCCTTCAAATCTCAGAATGTCGCAGAATATTGCATTTTAAGCAAGTTTTCTTGCATTTTGTTTCGTACGAAAAATCATCGAATTTAGCAATATTTTGACGTTTATCATCCACTTTTCCTCTGTGATTTAAACAAAATATCATCGAATTAGGCAATATTTTGCCGTTTTTCCACGTTTTTGTGAATTTTCAGTTTATGGGTTTAATTCATTATATATACGATAAAAATGATGCAAACACATAATTGATTAGATAATAACCATAAATACTTCATTTTCAATCAACTATTTGTTTCTCGTTAAAATACTGAGTAAGATATTAAAAAGGGGAGAAGTTCTGTTTGTAAGATATTGAAAAGGGGAGAAGTTCGGTTTTCATTGCAAATATCGACGTTTCAGCTTTATTAGAGCGGTTTTACGTGTACATCTTCCATCGGAAATATAAACGGAAAACCAAGAACATTTTAGTTAATGCTAATGAAAACACATTGTTTTTTATTATTTGTATTTGAAACAACATTGTCATATGTCTTTTCTTAGATCTAAATAATACGAAACCTCGCTCTATGATTTGAAGTTAAAATCCTCATATATGGAAAAATAGTGACTTTTTTCACGTTTTTCATGTAGTGTGATTTTACGTAAATATATACGTTTTCAACAGTATTTCGAAACAATTTCATATAGTATCACGATATGTAATTTGGCCTTCAAATCTCAGAATTTCGCATAATATTGCATTTTAAGCAAGTTTTCTTGCATTTTGTTTCGTACGAAAAATCGTCGAATTTAGCAATATTTTGACGTTTATCATCTCCTTTTCCTCTATGTGATTTAAACAAAATTTCATCGAATTAGGCAATATTTTGCCGTTTTTCCATTTTTGTGAATTTTCAGTCTATGGGTATTAATTCATTATATATACGATAAAAATGATGCAAACACATAATTGATTAGATAATAACCTTAAATACTTCATATTCAATCAACTATTTCTTTCTCGTTAAAACACTGAGTAAGATATTAAAAAGGGGAGAAGTTCTGTTTTTATTGCATATATCGACGTTTCAGCCGGAATAGAGCGTTTTTCGTGTACATTTTCCATAGGTAATATAAACGGAAAATCAGGAACATTTTAGTTAATGCTAATGAAAACACATTGTTTTTTATCATTTGTATTGAAAACAACATTGTCATATATCTTTTCTTGGATCTAAATAATACGAAACCTCGCTCTATGATTTGAAGTTAAAATCCTCAAATATTGTATAATAGTGACTTTTTCACGTTAATCATGTAGTTTGATATTACGTAAATATATTCATTTTTACCAATATTTCGATACTATTTCATGTACTATCACGATATTTGATTTGGCTTTCAAATCTCAGAATGTCGCATAATATTGCATTTTAAGCAAGTTTTCTTGCATTTTGTTTCGTACGAAAAATCATCGAATTTAGCAATATTTTGACGTTTATCATCCACTTTTCCTCTATGTGATTTAAACAAAATATCATCGAATTATGCAATATTTTGCCGTTTTTCCACGTTTTTGTGAATTTTCAGTTTATGGGTTTAATTCACTACATATACGATAAAAATGATGCAAACACATAATTGATTAGATAATAACCTTAAATACTTCATTTTCAATCATCTATTTGTTTCTCGTTAAAATACTGTGAAAGATATTGAAAAGGGGAGAAGTTCGGTTTTTATTGCATATATCGACGTTTCAGCCGGATTAGAGCGGTTTTACGTGTACATCTTCCGTCGGTAATATAAACGAAAATTCAAGAACATTTTAGTTAATGCTAATGAAAACACATTGTTTTTTATCATTTGTATTGGAAACAACATTGTCATATGTCTTTTCTTGGATCTAAATAATACGAAACCTCGCTCTATGATTTGAAGTTAAAATTCCTCATATATGGTAAAATAGTGACTTTTTTCACGTTTTTCATGTAGTGTGCTTTTACGTAAATATATACGTTTTTACCAATATTTCGATACTATTTCATGTAGTATCACGATATGTGATTTGGCCCTCAAATCTCAGAATTTCGCATAATATTGCATTTTAAGCAAGTTTTCTTGCATTTTGTTTCGTACGAAAAATCGTCGAATTTAGCAATATTTTGACGTTTATCATCTCCTTTTCCTTTATGTGATTTAAACAAAATATCATCGAATTAGGCAATATTTTGCCGTTTTTCCACGTTTTTGTGAATTTTCAGTCTATGGGTATTAATTCATTATATATACGATAAAAATGATGCAAACACATAATTGATTAGATAATAACCTTAAATACTTCATTTTCAATCATCCATTTGTTTTTCGTTAAAATACTGTGTAAAATATTGAAAAGGTGAGAAGTTCGGTTTTTATTGCATATATCGACGTTTGAGCCGGAATAGAGATGTTTTCGTGTACATCTTTCATCGGTAATATAAACGGAAAATCAGGAACATTTTAGTTAATTCTAATGAAAACACATTGATTTTTATCATTTGTATTCAAAACAACATTGTCATATGTCTTTTCTTGGATCTAAATAATACGAAACCTCGCTCTATGATTTGAAGTTAAAATCCTCATATATGGTAAAATAGAACCTTTTTCACGTTTTTCATGTAGTGTGATTTTACGTAAATATATTCATTTTTACCAATATTTCGATACTATTTCATGCAGTATCATGATATGTGATTTGGCCTTCAAATCTCAGAATGTCGCATAATATTGCATTTTAAGCAAGTTTTCTTGCATTTTGTTTCGTACGAGAAATCGTCGAATTTAGCAATATTTTGACGTTTATCATCTCCTTTTCCTTTATGTGATTTAAACAAAATATCATCGAATTAGGCAATATTTTGCCGTTTTTCCACGTTTTTGTGAATTTTCAGTCTATGGGTATTAATTCATGATATATACGATAAAAATGATGCAAACACATAATTGACTAGATAATAACCTTAAATACTTCATTTTCAATCATCTATTTGTTTCTCGTTAAAATACTGTGTAAGATATTGAAAAGGGGAGAAGTTCAGTTTTTATTGCATATATCGACGTTTCAGCCGGATTAGAGCGGTTTTACGTGTACATCTTCCGTCGGTAATATAAACGGAAATTCAAGAACATTTTAGTTAATGCTAATGAAAACACATTGTTTTTTATCATTTGTATTGGAAACAACATTGTCATATGTCTTTTCTTGGATCTAAATAATACGAAACCTCGCTCTATGATTTGAAGTTAAAATTCCTCATATATGGTAAAATAGTGACTTTTTCACGTTTTTCATATAGTGTGATTTTACGTAAATATATACGTTTTTACCAATATTTCGATACTATTTCATGTAGTATCACGATATGTGATTTGGCCTTCAAATCTCAGAATTTCGCATAATATTGCATTTTAAGCAAGTTTTCTTGCATTTTGTTTCGTACGAGAAATCGTCGAATTTAGCAATATTTTGCCGTTTTTCCACGTTTTTGTGAATTTTCAGTCTATGGGTATTAATTCATTAAATATACGATAAAAATGATGCAAACACATAATTGATTAGATAATAACCTTAAATACTTCCTTTGCAATCATCTATTTGTTTTTCGTTAAAATACTGTTATTGAAAATAACTAAATAAAATACTAATATTGAAAAGGGGAGAAGTTCGGTTTTTATTGCATATATCGACGTTTCAGCCGGATTGGAGCGGATTTACGTATACATCTTTCATCGGCAATATAAACGGAAAATCAAGAACATTTTAGTTAATTCTAATGAAAACACATTGTTTTTTATAATTTGTATTGAAAACAACATTGTCATATATCTTTTCTTGGATCTAAATAATACGAAACCTCGCTCTTTGATTTTAAGTTAAAATCCTCAAATATTGTATAAAAGTGACTTTTTCACGTTAGTCATGTAGTTTGATATTACGTAAATATATTCATTTTTACCAATATTTCGATACTATTTCATGTAGTATCACGATATGTGATTTGGCTTTCAAATCTCAGAATGTCGCATAATATTGCATTTTAAGCAAGTTTTCTTGCATTTTGTTTCGTACGAAAAATCATCGAATTTAGCAATATTTTGACGTTTATCATCCTCTTTTCATCTATGTGATTTAAACAAAATATCATCGAATTATGCAATATTTTGCCGTTTTTCCACGTTTTTGTGAATTTTCAGTTTATGGGTTTAATTCATTATATACACGATAAAAATGATACAAACACATAATTGATTAGAAAATAACCTTAAATACTTCATTTTCAATCATCTATTTGTTTCTCGTTAAAATACTGTGTAAGATATTGAGAAGGGGATAAGTTCGGTTTTTATTGCATATATCGACGTTTCAGCCGGATTAGAGCGGTTTTACGTGTACATCTTCCATCGGTAATATAAACGGAAAACCAAGAACATTTTAGTTAATGCTAATGAAAACACATTGTTTTTTATTATTTGTATTGGAAACAACATTGTCATATGTCTTTTCTTAGATCTAAATAATACGAAACCTCGCTCTATGATTTGAAGTTAAAATCCTCGTATATGGTAAAATAGTGACTTTTTTCACGTTTTTCATGTAGTGTGATTTTACGTAAATATATACGTTTTTAACAATATTTCGAAACTATTTCATGTAGTATTACGATATGTGGTTTGGCCTTCAAATCTCAGAATTTCGCATAATATTGCATTTTAAGCAAGTTTTCTTGCATTTTGTTTCGTACGAAAAATCGTCGAGTTTAGCAATATTTTGAAGTTTATCATCTCCTTTTCCTTTATGTGATTTAAGCAAAATATCATCGAATTAGGCAATATTTTGCCGTTTTTCCACGTTTTTGTGAATTTTCAGTCTATGGGTATTAATTCATGATATATACGATAAAAATGATGCAAACACATAATTGACTAGATAATAACCTTAAATACTTCATTTTCAATCATCTATTTGTTTCTCGTTAAAATACTGTGTAAGATATTGAAAAGTCGAGAAGTTCGGTTTTTATTGCATATATCGACGTTTCAGCCGGATTAGAGCGGTTTTACGTGTACATCTTCCGTCGGTAATATAAACGGAAATTCAAGAACATTTTAGTTAATGCTAATTAAAACACATTGTTTTTTATCATTTGTATTCGAAACAACATTGTCATATGTCTTTTCTTGGATCTAAATAATACGAAACCTTGCTCTATGATTTGAAGTTAAAATCCTCATATATGGTAAAATAGTACCTTTTTCACGTTTTTCATGTAGTGTGATTTTACGTAAATATATTCATATTTACCAATATTTCGATACTATTTCATGTAGTATCACGATATGTGATTTGGCCTTCAAATCTCAGAATGTCGCAGAATATTGCATTTTAAACAAGTTTTCTTGCATTTTGTTTCGTACGAAAAATCATCGAATTTAGCAATATTTTGACGTTTATCATCCACTTTTCCTCTGTGATTTAAACAAAATATCATCGAATTAGGCAATATTTTGCCGTTTTTCCACGTTTTTGTGAATTTTCAGTTTATGGGTTTAATTCATTATATATACGATAAAAATGATGCAAACACATAATTGATTAGATAATAACCTTAAATACTTAATTTTCAATCAACTATTTGTTTCTCGTTAAAATACTGAGTAAGATATTAAAAAGGGGAGAAGTTCTGTTTGTAAGATATTGAAAAGGGGAGAAGTTCGGTTTTCATTGCAAATATCGACGTTTCAGCTTTATTAGAGCGGTTTTACGTGTACATCTTCCATCGGAAATATAAACGGAAAACCAAGAACATTTTAGTTAATGCTAATGAAAACATTGTTTTTTTATTATTTGTATTGGAAACAACATTGTCATATGTCTTTTCTTAGATCTAAATAATACCTAACCTCGCTCTATGATTTGAAGTTAAAATCCTCATATATGGAAAAATAGTGACTTTTTTCACGTTTTTCATGTAGTGTGATTTTACGTAAATATATACGTTTTTAACAATATTTCGAAACAATTTCATGTAGTATCACGATATGTGATTTGGCCTTCAAATCTCAGAATTTCGCATAATATTGCATTTTAAGCAAGTTTTCTTGCATTTTGTTTCGTACGAAAAATCGTCGAATTTAGCAATATTTTGACGTTTATCATCTCCTTTTCCTCTATGTGATTTAAACAAAATATCATCGAATTAGGCAATATTTTGCCGTTTTTCCATTTTTGTGAATTTTCAGTCTATGGGTATTAATTCATTATATATACGATAAAAATGATGCAAACACATAATTGATTAGATAATAACCTTAAATACTTCATTTTCAATCATCTATTTGTTTCTCGTTAAAATACTGTGTAAGATATTGAAAAGGGGAGAAGTTCGGTTTTTATTGCATATATCGACGTTTCAGCCGGATTAGAGCGGTTTTACGTGTACATCTTCCATCGGTAATATAAACGGAAAATCAAGAACATTTTAGTTAATGCTAATGAAAACACATTGTTTTTTATCATTTGTATTGGAAACAACATTGTCATATGTCTTTTCTTGGATCTAAATAATACGAACCTCGATCTATGATTTGAAGTTAAAATCCTCATATATGGTAAAATAGTGACTTTTTTCACGTTTTTCATGTAGTGTGATTTTACGTAAATATATACGTTTTTAACAATATTTCGAAACTATTTCATGTAGTATTACGATATGTGGTTTGGCCTTCAAATCTCAGAATTTCGCATAATATTGCATTTTAAGCAAGTTTTCTTGCATTTTGTTTCGTACGAAAAATCGTCGAATTTAGCAATATTTTGACGTTTATCATCTCCTTTTCCTCTATGTGATTTAAACAAAATATCATCGAAATAGGCAATATTTTGCCGTTTTTCCATTTTTGTGAATTTTCAGTCTATGGGTATTAATTCATTATATATACGATAAAAATGATGCAGACACATAATTGATTAGATAATAACCTTAAATACTTCATATTCAATCAACTATTTCTTTCTCGTTAAAACACTGAGTAAGATATTAAAAAGGGGAGAAGTTCTGTTTTTATTGCATATATCGACGTTTCAGCCGGAATAGAGCGTTTTTCGTGTACATTTTCCATAGGTAATATAAACGGAAAATCAGGAACATTTTAGTTAAAGCTAATGAAAACACATTGTTTTTTATCATTTGTATTGAAAACAACATTGTCATATATCTTTTCTTGGATCTAAATAATACGAAACCTCGCTCTATGATTTGAAGTTAAAATCCTCAAATATTGTATAATAGTGACTTTTTCACGTTAATCATGTAGTTTGATATTACGTAAATATATTCATTTTTACCAATATTTCGATACTATTTCATGTACTATCACGATATTTGATTTGGCTTTCAAATCTCAGAATGTCGCATAATATTGCATTTTAAGCAAGTTTTCTTGCATTTTGTTTCGTACGAAAAATCATCGAATTTAGCAATATTTTGACGTTTATCATCCACTTTTCCTCTATGTGATTTAAACAAAATATCATCGAATTATGCAATATTTTGCCGTTTTTCCACGTTTTTGTTAATTTTCAGTTTATGGGTTTAATTCATTACATATACGATAAAAATGATGCAAACACATAATTGATTAGATAATAACCTTAAATACTTCATTTTCAATCATCTATTTGTTTCTCGTTAAAATACTGTGTAAGATATTGAAAAGGGGAGAAGTTCGGTTTTTATTGCATATATCGACGTTTCAGCCGGATTAGAGCGGTTTTACGTGTACATCTTCCGTCGGTAATATAAACGAAAATTCAAGAACATTTTAGTTAATGCTAATGAAAACACATTGTTTTTTATCATTTGTATTGGAAACAACATTGTCATATGTCTTTTCTTGGATCTAAATAATACGAAACCTCGCTCTATGATTTGAAGTTAAAATTCCTCATATATGGTAAAATAGTGACTTTTTTCACGTTTATCATGTAGTGTGATTTTACGTAAATATATACGTTTTTACCAATATTTCGATACTATTTCATGTAGTATCACGATATGTGATTTGGCCCTCAAATCTCAGAATTTCGCATAATATTGCATTTTAAGCAAGTTTTCTTGCATTTTGTTTCGTACGAAAAATCGTCGAATTTAGCAATATTTTGACGTTTATCATCTCCTTTTCCTTTATGTGATTTAAACAAAATATCATCGAATTAGGCAATATTTTGCCGTTTTTCCACGTTTTTGTGAATTTTCAGTTTATGGGTTTAATTCATTATATATACGATAAAAATTATGCAAACACATAATTGATTAGATAATAACCTTAAATACTTAATTTTCAATCAACTATTTGTTTCTCGTTAAAATACTGAGTAAGATATTAAAAAGGGGAGAAGTTCTGTTTGTAAGATATTGAAAAGGGGAGAAGTTCGGTTTTCATTGCAAATATCGACGTTTCAGCTTTATTAGAGCGGTTTTACGTGTACATCTTCCATCGGAAATATAAACGGAAAACCAAGAACATTTTAGTTAATGCTAATGAAAACACATTGTTTTTTATTATTTGTATTGGAAACAACATTGTCATATGTCTTTTCTTAGATCTAAATAATACGAAACCTCGCTCTATGATTTGAAGTTAAAATCCTCATAGATGGAAAAATAGTGACTTTTTTCACGTTTTTCATGTAGAGTGATTTTACGTAAATATATACGTTTTTAACAATATTTCGAAACAATTTCATGTAGTATCACGATATGTAATTTGGCCTTCAAATCTCAGAATTTCGCATAATATTGCATTTTAAGCAAGTTTTCTTGCATTTTGTTTCGTAAGAAAAATCGTCGAATTTAGCAATATTTTGACGTTTATCATCTCCTTTTCCTCTATGTGATTTAAACAAAATATCATCGAATTAGGCAATATTTTGCCGTTTTTCCATTTTTGTGAATTTTCAGTCTATGGGTATTAATTCATTATATATACGATAAAAATGATGCAAACACATAATTGATTAGATAATAACCTTAAATACTTCATATTCAATCAACTATTTCTTTCTCGTTAAAACACTGAGTAAGATATTGAAAAGGGGAGAAGTTCTGTTTTTATTGCATATATCGACGTTTCAGCCGGAATAGAGCGTTTTTCGTGTACATTTTCCATAGGTAATATAAACGGAAAATCAGGAACATTTTAGTTAAAGCTAATGAAAACACATTGTTTTTTATCATTTGTATTGAAAACAACATTGTCATATATCTTTTCTTGGATCTAAATAATACGAAACCTCGCTCTATGATTTGAAGTTAAAATCCTCAAATATTGTATAATAGTGACTTTTTCACGTTAATCATGTAGTTTGATATTACGTAAATATATTCATTTTTACCAATATTTCGATACTATTTCATGTACTATCACGATATTTGATTTGGCTTTCAAATCTCAGAATGTCGCATAATATTGCATTTTAAGCAAGTTTTCTTGCATTTTGTTTCGTACGAAAAATCATCGAATTTAGCAATATTTTGACGTTTATCATCCACTTTTCCTCTATGTGATTTAAACAAAATATCATCGAATTATGCAATATTTTGCCGTTTTTCCACGTTTTTGTGAATTTTCAGTTTATGGGTTTAATTCATTACATATACGATAAAAATGATGCAAACACATAATTGATTAGATAATAACCTTAAATACTTCATTTTCAATCATCTATTTGTTTCTCGTTAAAATACTGTGTAAGATATTGAAAAGGGGAGAAGTTCGGTTTTTATTGCATATATCGACGTTTCAGCCGGATTAGAGCGGTTTTACGTGTACATCTTCCGTCGGTAATATAAACGAAAATTCAAGAACATTTTAGTTAATGCTAATGAAAACACATTGTTTTTTATCATTTGTATTGGAAACAACATTGTCGTATGTCTTTTCTTGGATCTAAATAATACGAAACCTCGCTCTATGATTTGAAGTTAAAATTCCTCATATATGGTAAAATAGTGACTTTTTTCACGTTTTTCATGTAGTGTGCTTTTACGTAAATATATACGTTTTTACCAATATTTCGATACTATTTCATGTAGTATCACGATATGTGATTTGGCCCTCAAATCTCAGAATTTCGCATAATATTGCATTTTAAGCAAGTTTTCTTGCATTTTGTTTCGTACGAAAAATCGTCGAATTTAGCAATATTTTGACGTTTATCATCTCCTTTTCCTTTATGTGATTTAAACAAAATATCATCGAATTAGGCAATATTTTGCCGTTTTTCCACGTTTTTGTGAATTTTCAGTCTATGGGTATTAATTCATTATATATACGATAAAAATGATGCAAACACATAATTGATTAGATAATAACCTTAAATACTTCATTTTCAATCATCCATTTGTTTTTCGTTAAAATACTGTGTAAAATATTGAAAAGGTGAGAAGTTCGGTTTTTATTGCATATATCGACGTTTGAGCCGGAATAGAGATGTTTTCGTGTACATCTTTCATCGGTAATATAAACGGAAAATCAGGAACATTTTAGTTAATTCTAATGAAAACACATTGATTTTTATCATTTGTATTGGAAACAACATTGTCATATGTCTTTTCTTGGATCTAAATAATACGAAACCTCGCTCTATGATTTGAAGTTAAAATCCTCATATATGGTAAAATAGAACCTTTTTCACGTTTTTCATGTAGTGCGATTTTACGTAAATATATTCATTTTTACCAATATTTCGATACTATTTCATGCAGTATCACGATATGTGATTTGGCCTTCAAATCTCAGAATGTCGCATAATATTGCATTTTAAGCAAGTTTTCTTGCATTTTGTTTCGTACGAGAAATCGTCGAATTTAGCAATATTTTGACGTTGATCATCTCCTTTTCCTTTATGTGATTTAAACAAAATATCATCGAATTAGGCAATATTTTGCCGTTTTTCCACGTTTTTGTGAATTTTCAGTCTATGGGTATTAATTCATGATATATACGATAAAAATGATGCAAACACATAATTGACTAGATAATAACCTTAAATACTTCATTTTCAATCATCTATTTGTTTCTCGTTAAAATACTGTGTAAGATATTGAAAAGGGGAGAAGTTCTGTTTTTATTGCATATATCGACGTTTCAGCCGGATTAGAGCAGTTTTACGTGTACATCTTCCGTCGGTAATATAAACGGAAATTCAAGAACATTTTAGTTAATGCTAATGAAAACACATTGTTTTTTATCATTTGTATTGGAAACAACATTGTCATATGTCTTTTCTTGGATCTAAATAATACGAAACCTCGCTCTTTGATTTTAAGTTAAAATCCTCAAATATTGTATAAAAGTGACTTTTTCACGTTAGTCATGTAGTTTGATATTACGTAAATATATTCATTTTTACCAATATTTCGATACTATTTCATGTACTATCACGATATTTGATTTGGCTTTCAAATCTCAGAATGTCGCATAATATTGCATTTTAAGCAAGTTTTCTTGCATTTTGTTTCGTACGAAAAATCATCGAATTTAGCAATATTTTGACGTTTATCATCCTCTTTTCATCTATGTGATTTAAACAAAATATCATCGAATTATGCAATATTTTGCCGTTTTTCCACGTTTTTGTGAATTTTCAGTTTATGGGTTTAATTCATTATATACACGATAAAAATGATACAAACACATAATTGATTAGAAAATAACCTTAAATACTTCATTTTCAATCATCTATTTGTTTCTCGTTAAAATACTGTGTAAGATATTGAAAAGTCGAAAAGTTCGGTTTTTATTGCATATATCGACGTTTCAGCCGGATTAGAGCGGTTTTACGTGTACATCTTCCGTCGGTAATATAAACGGAAATTCAAGAACATTTAAGTTAATGCTAATGAAAACACATTGTTTTTTATCATTTGTATTCGAAACAACATTGTCATATGTCTTTTCTTGGATCTAAATAATACGAAACCTTGCTCTATGATTTGAAGTTAAAATCCTCATATATGGTAAAATAGTACCTTTTTCACGTTTTTCATGTAGTGTGATTTTACGTAAATATATTCATATTTACCAATATTTCGATACTATTTCATGTAGTATCACGATATGTGATTTGGCCTTCAAATCTCAGAATGTCGCAGAATATTGCATTTTAAGCAAGTTTTCTTGCATTTTGTTTCGTACGAAAAATCATCGAATTTAGCAATATATTGACGTTTATCATCCACTTTTCCTCTGTGAATTAAACAAAATATCATCGAATTAGGCAATAATTTGCCGTTTTTCCACGTTTTTGTGAATTTTCAGTTTATGGGTTTAATTCATTATATATACGATAAAAATGATGCAAACACATAATTGATTAGATAATAACCTTAAATACTTCATTTTCAATCAACTATTTGTTTCTCGTTAAAATACTGAGTAAGATATTAAAAAGGGGAGAAGTTCTGTTTGTAAGATATTGAAAAGGGGAGAAGTTCGGTTTTCATTGCAAATATCGACGTTTCAGCTTTATTAGAGCGGTTTTACGTGTACATCTTCCATCGGAAATATAAACGGAAAACCAAGAACATTTTAGTTAATGCTAATGAAAACACATTGTTTTTTATTATTTGTATTGGAAACAACATTGTCATATGTCTTTTCTTAGATCTAAATAATACGAAACCTCGCTCTATGATTTGAAGTTAAAATCCTCATATATGGAAAAATAGTGACTTTTTTCACGTTTTTCATGTAGTGTGATTTTACGTAAATATATACGTTTTTAACAATATTTCGAAACAATTTCATGTAGTATCACGATATGTGATTTGGCCTTCAAATCTCAGAATTTCGCATAATATTGCATTTTAAGCAAGTTTTCTTGCATTTTGTTTCGTACGAAAAATCGTCGAATTTCGCAATATTTTGACGTTTATCATCTCCTTTTCCTTTATGTGATTTAAACAAAATATCATCGAATTAGGCAATATTTTGCCGTTTTTTCACGCTTTTGTGAATTTTCAGTCTATGGGTATTAATTCATTATATATACGACAAAAATGATGCAAACACATAATTGATTAGATAATAACCTTAAATACTTCATATTCAATCAACTATTTCTTTCTCGTTAAAACACTGAGTAAGATATTAAAAAGGGGAGAAGTTCTGTTTTTATTGCATATATCGACGTTTCAGCCGGAATAGAGCGTTTTTCGTGTACATTTTCCATAGGTAATATAAACGGAAAATCAGGAACATTTTAGTTAATGCTAATGAAAACACATTGTTTTTTATCATTTGTATTGAAAACAACATTGTCATATATCTTTTCTTGGATCTAAATAATACGAAACCTCGCTCTATGATTTGAAGTTAAAATCCTCAAATATTGTATAATAGTGACTTTTTCACGTTAATCATGTAGTTTGATATTACGTAAATATATTCATTTTTACCAATATTTCGATACTATTTCATGTACTATCACGATATTTGATTTGGCTTTCAAATCTCAGAATGTCGCATAATATTGCATTTTAAGCAAGTTTTCTTGCATTTTGTTTCGTACGAAAAATCATCGAATTTAGCAATATTTTGACGTTTATCATCCATTTTTCCTCTATGTGATTTAAACAAAATATCATCGAATTATGCAATATATTGCCGTTTTTCCACGTTTTTGTGAATTTTCAGTTTATGGGTTTAATTCATTATATATACGATAAAAATGATGCAAACACATAATTGATTAGATAATAACCTTAAATACTTCATTTTCAATCATCTATTTGTTTTTCGTTAAAATACTGTGTAAGAAATTGAAAAGGGGAGAAGTTCGGTTTTTATTGCATATATCGACGTTTCAGCCGGATAAGAGCGGCTTTACGTGTACATCTTCCATCGGTAATATAAACGGAAAATCAAGAACATTTTAGTTAATGCTAATGAAAACACATTGTTTTTTATCTATTTCTATCTATTATTGTTGTATTGGAAACAACATTGTCATATGTCTTTTCTTAGATCTAAATAATACGAAACCTTGCTCTATGATTTGAAGTTAAAATCCTCATATATGGTAAAATAGTAAATTTTTCACGTTTTTTATGTAGTGTGATTTTACGTAAATATATACGTTTTTAACAATATTTCGATACTATTTCATGTATCACGATATGTGATTTGGCTTTAAAATCTCAGAATTTCGCATAATATTGCATTTTAAGCAAGTTTTCTTGCATTTTGTTTTGTACGAAAAATCATCGAATTTAGCAATATTTTGACGTTTATCATCTCCTTTTCCTTTATGTGATTTAAACAAAATATCATCGAATTAGGCAATATTTTGCCGTTTTTCCACGTTTTTGTGAATTTTCAGTCTATGGGTATTAATTCATGATATATACGATAAAAATGATGCAAACACATAATTGACTAGATAATAACCTTAAATACTTAATTTTCAATCATCTATTTGTTTCTCGTTAAAATACTGTGTAAGATATTGAAAAGGGGAGAAGTTCGGTTTTTATTGCATATATCGACGTTTCAGCCGGATTAGAGCGGTTTTACGTGTACATCTTCAGTCGGTAATATAAACGGAAATTCAAGAACATTTTAGTTAATGCTAATGAAAACACATTGTTTTTTATCATTTGTATTGGAAACAACATTGTCATATGTCTTTTCTTGGATCTAAATAATACGAAACCTCGCTCTATGATTTGAAGTTAAAATTCCTCATATAAGGTAAAATAGTGACTTTTTCACGTTTTTCATGTAGTGTGATTTTACGTAAATATATACGTTTTTACCAATATTTCGATACTATTTCATGTAGTATCAAGATATGTGATTTGGCCTTCAAATCTCAGAATTTCGCATATTGCATTTTAAGCAAGTTTTCTTGCATTTTGTTTCGTACGAGAAATCGTCGAATTTAGCAATATTTTGCCGTTTTTCCACGTTTTTGTGAATTTTCAGTCTATGGGTATTAATTCATTATATATACGATAAAAATGATGCAAACACATAATTGATTAGATAATAACCTTAAATACTTCATTTGCAATCATCTATTTGTTTTTCGTTAAAATACTGTTATTGAAAATAACTAAATAAAATACTAATATTGAAAAGGGGAGAAGTTCGGTTTTTATTGCATATATCGACGTTTCAGCCGGATTGGAGCGGATTTACGTATACATCTTCCATCGGCAATATAAACGGAAAATCAAGAACATTTTAGTTAATTCTAATGAAAACACATTGTTTTTTATAATTTGTATTGAAAACAACATTGTCATATATCTTTTCTTGGATCTAAATAATACGAAACCTCGCTCTATGATTTTAAGTTAAAATCCTCAAATATTGTATAAAAGTGACTTTTTCACGTTAGTCATGTAGTTTGATATTACGTAAATATATTCATTTTTACCAATATTTCGATACTATTTCATGTAGTATCACGATATGTGATTTGGCTTTCAAATCTCAGAATGTCGCATAATATTGCATTTTAAGCAAGTTTTCTTGCATTTTGTTTCGTACGAAAAATCATCGAATTTAGCAATATTTTGACGTTTATCATCCTATTTTCATCTATGTGATTTAAACAAAATATCATCGAATTATGCAATATTTTGCCGTTTTTCCACGTTTTTGTGAATTTTCAGTTTATGGGTTTAATTCATTATATACACGATAAAAATGATGCAAACACATAATTGATTAGAAAATAACCTTAAATACTTCATTTTCAATCATCTACTTGTTTCTCGTTAAAATACTGTGTAAGATATTGAAAAGGGGAGAACTTCGGTTTTTATTGCATATATCGACGTTTCAGCCGGATTAGAGCGGTTTTACGTGTACATCTTCCATCGGTAATATAAACGGAAAACCAAAAACATTTTAGTTAATGCTAATGAAAACACATTGTTTTTTATTATTTGTATTGGAAACAACATTGTCATATGTCTTTTCTTAGATCTAAATAACACGAAACCTCGCTCTATGATTTGAAGTTAAAATCCTCGTATATGGTAAAATAGTGACTTTTTTTCACGTTTTTCATGTAGTGTGATTTTACGTAAATATATACGTTTTTAACAATATTTCGAAACTATTTCATGTAGTATTACGATATGTGGTTTGGCCTTCAAATCTCAGAATTTCGCATAATATTGCATTTTAAGCAAGTTTTCTTGCATTTTGTTTCGTACGAAAAATCGTCGAATTTAGCAATATTTTGACGTTTATCATCTCCTTTTCCTCTATGTGATTTAAACAAAATATCATCGAATTAGGCAATATTTTGCCGTTTTTCCACGTTTTTGTGAATTTTCAGTTTATGGGTATTAATTCATTATATATACGATAAAAATGATGCAAACACATAATTGATTAGATAATAACCTTAAATACTTCATTTTCAATCATCTATTTGTTTCTCGTTAAAATACTGTGTAAGATATTGAAAAGTCGAGAAGTTCGGTTTTTATTGCATATATCGACGTTTCAGCCGGATTAGAGCGGTTTTACGTGTACATCTTCCGTCGGTAATATAAACGGAAATTCAAGAACATTTTAGTTAATGCTGATGAAAACACATTGTTTTTTATCATTTGTATTCGAAACAACATTGTCATATGTCTTTTCTTGGATCTAAATAATACGAAACCTTGCTCTATGATTTGAAGTTAAAATCCTCATATATGGTAAAATAGTACCTTTTTCACGTTTTTCATGTAGTGTGATTTTACGTAAATATATTCATATTTACCAATATTTCGATACTATTTCATGTAGTATCACGATATGTTATTTGGCCTTCAAATCTCAGAATGTCGCAGAATATTGCATTTTAAGCAAGTTTTCTTGCATTTTGTTTCGTACGAAAAATCATCGAATTTAGCAATATTTTGACGTTTATCATCCACTTTTCCTCTGTGATTTAAACAAAATATCATCGAATTAGGCAATATTTTGCCGTTTTTCCACGTTTTTGTGAATTTTCAGTTTATGGGTTTAATTCATTATATATACGATAAAAATGATGCAAACACATAATTGATTAGATAATAACCTTAAATACTTCATTTTCAATCAACTATTTGTTTCTCATTAAAATACTGAGTAAGATATTAAAAAGGGGAGAAGTTCTGTTTGTAAAATATTGAAAAGGGGAGAAGTTCGGTTTTCATTGCAAATATCGACGTTTCAGCTTTATTAGAGCGGTTTTACGTGTACATCTTCCATCGGAAATATAAACGGAAAACCAAGAACATTTTAGTTAATGCTAATGAAAACACATTGTTTTTTATTATTTGTATTGGAAACAACATTGTCATATGTCTTTTCTTAGATCTAAATAATACGAAACCTCGCTCTATGATTTGAAGTTAAAATCCTCATATATGGAAAAATAGTGACTTTTTTCACGTTTTTCATGTAGTGTGATTTTACGTAAATATATACGTTTTTAACAATATTTCGAAACAATTTCATGTAGTATCACGATATGTGATTTGGCCTTCAAATCTCAGAATTTCGCATAATATTGCATTTTAAGCAAGTTTTCTTGCATTTTGTTTCGTACGAAAAATCGTCGAATTTAGCAATATTTTGACGTTTATCATCTCCTTTTCCTTTATGTGATTTAAACAAAATATCATCGAATTAGGCAATATTTTGCCGTTTTTTCACGCTTTTGTGAATTTTCAGTCTATGGGTATTAATTCATTATATATACGAAAAATTGATGCAAACACATAATTGATTAGATAATAACCTTAAATACTTCATATTCAATCAACTATTTCTTTCTCGTTAAAACACTGAGTAAGATATTAAAAAGGGGAGAAGTTCTGTTTTTATTGCATATATCGACGTTTCAGCCGGAATAGAGCGTTTTTCGTGTACATTTTCCATAGGTAATATAAACGGAAAATCAGGAACATTTTAGTTAATGCTAATGAAAACACATTGTTTTTTATCATTTGTATTGAAAACAACATTGTCATATATCTTTTCTTGGATCTAAATAATACGAAACCTCGCTCTATGATTTGAAGTTAAAATCCTCAAATATTGTATAATAGTGACTTTTTCACGTTAATCATGTAGTTTGATATTACGTAAATATATTCATTTTTACCAATATTTCGATACTATTTCATGTACTATCACGATATTTGATTTGGCTTTCAAATCTCAGAATGTCGCATAATATTGCATTTTAAGCAAGTTTTCTTGCATTTTGTTTCGTACGAAAAATCATCGAATTTAGCAATATTTTGACGTTTATCATCCACTTTTCCTCTATGTGATTTAAACAAAATATCATCGAATTATGCAATATTTTGCCGTTTTTCCACGTTTTTGTGAATTTTCAGTCTATGGGTTTAATTCATTATATACACGATAAAAATGATGCAAACACATAATTGATTAGATAATAACCTTAAATACTTCATTTTCAATCATCTATTTGTTTCTCGTTAAAATACTGTGTAAGATATTGAAAAGGGGAGAAGTTCGGTTTTTATTGCATATATCGACGTTTCAGCCGGATTAGAGCGGTTTTACGAGTACATCTTCCATCGGTAATATAAACGGAAAACCAAGAACATTTTAGTTAATGCTAATGAAAACACATTGTTTTTTATTATTTGTATTGGAAACAACATTGTCATATGTCTTTTCTTAGATCTAAATAATACGAAACCTCGCTCTATGATTTGAAGTTAAAATCCTCATATATGGTAAAATAGTGACTTTTTTCACGTTTTTCATGTAGTGTGATTTTACGTAAATATATACGTTTTTAACAATATTTCGAAACTATTTCATGTTTTTTTTACGATATGTGGTTTGGCCTTCAAATCTCAGAATTTCGCATAATATTGCATTTTAAGCAAGTTTTCTTGCATTTTGTTTCGTACGAAAAATCGTCGAATTTAGCAATATTTTGACGTTTATCATCTCCTTTTCCTCTATGTGATTTAAACAAAATATCATCGAATTAGGCAATATTTCGCCGTTTTTCCATTTTTGTGAATTTTCAGTCTATGGGTATTAATTCATTATATATACGATAAAAATGATGCAAACACATAATTGATTAGATAATAACCTTAAATACTTCATATTCAATCAACTATTTCTTTCTCGTTAAAACACTGAGTAAGATATTAAAAAGGGGAGAAGTTCTGTTTTTATTGCATATATCGACGTTTCAGCCGGAATAGAGCGTTTTTCGTGTACATTTTCCATAGGTAATATAAACGGAAAATCAGGAACATTTTAGTTAAAGCTAATGAAAACACATTGTTTTTTATCATTTGTATTGAAAACAACATTGTCATATATCTTTTCTTGGATCTAAATAATACGAAACCTCGCTCTATGATTTGAAGTTAAAATCCTCAAATATTGTATAATAGTGACTTTTTCACGTTAATCATGTAGTTTGATATTACGTAAATATATTCATTTTTACCAATATTTCGATACTATTTCATGTACTATCACGATATTTGATTTGGCTTTCAAATCTCAGAATGTCGCATAATATTGCATTTTAAGCAAGTTTTCTTGCATTTTGTTTCGTACGAAAAATCATCGAATTTAGCAATATTTTGACGTTTATCATCCACTTTTCCTCTATGTGATTTAAACAAAATATCATCGAATTATGCAATATTTTGCCGTTTTTCCACGTTTTTGTTAATTTTCAGTTTATGGGTTTAATTCATTACATATACGATAAAAATGATGCAAACACATAATTGATTAGATAATAACCTTAAATACTTCATTTTCAATCATCTATTTGTTTCTCGTTAAAATACTGTGTAAGATATTGAAAAGGGGAGAAGTTCGGTTTTTATTGCATATATCGACGTTTCAGCCGGATTAGAACGGTTTTACGTGTACATCTTCCGTCGGTAATATAAACGAAAATTCAAGAACATTTTAGTTAATGCTAATGAAAACACATTGTTTTTTATCATTTGTATTGGAAACAACATTGTCATATGTCTTTTCTTGGATCTAAATAATACGAAACCTCGCTCTATGATTTGAAGTTAAAATTCCTCATATATGGTAAAATAGTGACTTTTTTCACGTTTATCATGTAGTGTGATTTTACGTAAATATATACGTTTTTACCAATATTTCGATACTATTTCATGTAGTATCACGATATGTGATTTGGCCCTCAAATCTCAGAATTTCGCATAATATTGCATTTTAAGCAAGTTTTCTTGCATTTTGTTTCGTACGAAAAATCGTCGAATTTAGCAATATTTTGACGTTTATCATCTCCTTTTCCTTTATGTGATTTAAACAAAATATCATCGAATTAGGCAATATTTTGCCGTTTTTCCACGTTTTTGTGAATTTTCAGTTTATGGGTTTAATTCATTATATATACGATAAAAATTATGCAAACACATAATTGATTAGATAATAACCTTAAATACTTAATTTTCAATCAACTATTTGTTTCTCGTTAAAATACTGAGTAAGATATTAAAAAGGGGAGAAGTTCTGTTTGTAAGATATTGAAAAGGGGAGAAGTTCGGTTTTCATTGCAAATATCGACGTTTCAGCTTTATTAGAGCGGTTTTACGTGTACATCTTCCATCGGAAATATAAACGGAAAACCAAGAACATTTTAGTTAATGCTAATGAAAACACATTGTTTTTTATTATTTGTATTGGAAACAACATTGTCATATGTCTTTTCTTAGATCTAAATAATACGAAACCTCGCTCTATGATTTGAAGTTAAAATCCTCATAGATGGAAAAATAGTGACTTTTTTCACGTTTTTCATGTAGAGTGATTTTACGTAAATATATACGTTTTTAACAATATTTCGAAACAATTTCATGTAGTATCACGATATGTAATTTGGCCTTCAAATCTCAGAATTTCGCATAATATTGCATTTTAAGCAAGTTTTCTTGCATTTTGTTTCGTAAGAAAAATCGTCGAATTTAGCAATATTTTGACGTTTATCATCTCCTTTTCCTCTATGTGATTTAAACAAAATATCATCGAATTAGGCAATATTTTGCCGTTTTTCCATTTTTGTGAATTTTCAGTCTATGGGTATTAATTCATTATATATACGATAAAAATGATGCAAACACATAATTGATTAGATAATAACCTTAAATACTTCATATTCAATCAACTATTTCTTTCTCGTTAAAACACTGAGTAAGATATTGAAAAGGGGAGAAGTTCTGTTTTTATTGCATATATCGACGTTTCAGCCGGAATAGAGCGTTTTTCGTGTACATTTTCCATAGGTAATATAAACGGAAAATCAGGAACATTTTAGTTAAAGCTAATGAAAACACATTGTTTTTTATCATTTGTATTGAAAACAACATTGTCATATATCTTTTCTTGGATCTAAATAATACGAAACCTCGCTCTATGATTTGAAGTTAAAATCCTCAAATATTGTATAATAGTGACTTTTTCACGTTAATCATGTAGTTTGATATTACGTAAATATATTCATTTTTACCAATATTTCGATACTATTTCATGTACTATCACGATATTTGATTTGGCTTTCAAATCTCAGAATGTCGCATAATATTGCATTTTAAGCAAGTTTTCTTGCATTTTGTTTCGTACGAAAAATCATCGAATTTAGCAATATTTTGACGTTTATCATCCACTTTTCCTCTATGTGATTTAAACAAAATATCATCGAATTATGCAATATTTTGCCGTTTTTCCACGTTTTTGTGAATTTTCAGTTTATGGGTTTAATTCATTACATATACGATAAAAATGATGCAAACACATAATTGATTAGATAATAACCTTAAATACTTCATTTTCAATCATCTATTTGTTTCTCGTTAAAATACTGTGTAAGATATTGAAAAGGGGAGAAGTTCGGTTTTTATTGCATATATCGACGTTTCAGCCGGATTAGAGCGGTTTTACGTGTACATCTTCCGTCGGTAATATAAACGAAAATTCAAGAACATTTTAGTTAATGCTAATGAAAACACATTGTTTTTTATCATTTGTATTGGAAACAACATTGTCGTATGTCTTTTCTTGGATCTAAATAATACGAAACCTCGCTCTATGATTTGAAGTTAAAATTCCTCATATATGGTAAAATAGTGACTTTTTTCACGTTTTTCATGTAGTGTGCTTTTACGTAAATATATACGTTTTTACCAATATTTCGATACTATTTCATGTAGTATCACGATATGTGATTTGGCCCTCAAATCTCAGAATTTCGCATAATATTGCATTTTAAGCAAGTTTTCTTGCATTTTGTTTCGTACGAAAAATCGTCGAATTTAGCAATATTTTGACGTTTATCATCTCCTTTTCCTTTATGTGATTTAAACAAAATATCATCGAATTAGGCAATATTTTGCCGTTTTTCCACGTTTTTGTGAATTTTCAGTCTATGGGTATTAATTCATTATATATACGATAAAAATGATGCAAACACATAATTGATTAGATAATAACCTTAAATACTTCATTTTCAATCATCCATTTGTTTTTCGTTAAAATACTGTGTAAAATATTGAAAAGGTGAGAAGTTCGGTTTTTATTGCATATATCGACGTTTGAGCCGGAATAGAGATGTTTTCGTGTACATCTTTCATCGGTAATATAAACGGAAAATCAGGAACATTTTAGTTAATTCTAATGAAAACACATTGATTTTTATCATTTGTATTGGAAACAACATTGTCATATGTCTTTTCTTGGATCTAAATAATACGAAACCTCGCTCTATGATTTGAAGTTAAAATCCTCATATATGGTAAAATAGAACCTTTTTCACGTTTTTCATGTAGTGCGATTTTACGTAAATATATTCATTTTTACCAATTTTCGATACTATTTCATGCAGTATCACGATATGTGATTTGGCCTTCAAATCTCAGAATGTCGCATAATATTGCATTTTAAGCAAGTTTTCTTGCATTTTGTTTCGTACGAGAAATCGTCGAATTTAGCAATATTTTGACGTTGATCATCTCCTTTTCCTTTATGTGATTTAAACAAAATATCATCGAATTAGGCAATATTTTGCCGTTTTTCCACGTTTTTGTGAATTTTCAGTCTATGGGTATTAATTCATGATATATACGATAAAAATGATGCAAACACATAATTGACTAGATAATAACCTTAAATACTTCATTTTCAATCATCTATTTGTTTCTCGTTAAAATACTGTGTAAGATATTGAAAAGGGGAGAAGTTCTGTTTTTATTGCATATATCGACGTTTCAGCCGGATTAGAGCAGTTTTACGTGTACATCTTCCGTCGGTAATATAAACGGAAATTCAAGAACATTTTAGTTAATGCTAATGAAAACACATTGTTTTTTATCATTTGTATTGGAAACAACATTGTCATATGTCTTTTCTTGGATCTAAATAATACGAAACCTCGCTCTTTGATTTTAAGTTAAAATCCTCAAATATTGTATAAAAGTGACTTTTTCACGTTAGTCATGTAGTTTGATATTACGTAAATATATTCATTTTTACCAATATTTCGATACTATTCCTTGTACTATCACGATATTTGATTTGGCTTTCAAATCTCAGAATGTCGCATAATATTGCATTTTAAGCAAGTTTTCTTGCATTTTGTTTCGTACGAAAAATCATCGAATTTAGCAATATTTTGACGTTTATCATCCTCTTTTCATCTATGTGATTTAAACAAAATATCATCGAATTATGCAATATTATGCCGTTTTTCCACGTTTTTGTGAATTTTCAGTTTATGGGTTTAATTCATTATATACACGATAAAAATGATACAAACACATAATTGATTAGAAAATAACCTTAAATACTTCATTTTCAATCATCTATTTGTTTCTCGTTAAAATACTGTGTAAGATATTGAAAAGTCGAGAAGTTCGGTTTTTATTGCATATATCGACGTTTCAGCCGGATTAGAGCGGTTTTACGTGTACATCTTCCGTCGGTAATATAAACGGAAATTCAAGAACATTTAAGTTAATGCTAATGAAAACACATTGTTTTTTATCATTTGTATTCGAAACAACATTGTCATATGTCTTTTCTTGGATCTAAATAATACGAAACCTTGCTCTATGATTTGAAGTTAAAATCCTCATATATGGTAAAATAGTACCTTTTTCACGTTTTTCATGTAGTGTGATTTTACGTAAATATATTCATATTTACCAATATTTCGATACTATTTCATGTAGTATCACGATATGTGATTTGGCCTTCAAATCTCAGAATGTCGCAGAATATTGCATTTTAAGCAAGTTTTCTTGCATTTTGTTTCGTACGAAAAATCATCGAATTTAGCAATATATTGACGTTTATCATCCACTTTTCCTCTGTGAATTAAACAAAATATCATCGAATTAGGCAATAATTTGCCGTTTTTCCACGTTTTTGTGAATTTTCAGTTTATGGGTTTAATTCATTATATATACGATAAAAATGATGCAAACACATAATTGATTAGATAATAACCTTAAATACTTCATTTTCAATCAACTATTTGTTTCTCGTTAAAATACTGAGTAAGATATTAAAAAGGGGAGAAGTTCTGTTTGTAAGATATTGAAAAGGGGAGAAGTTCGGTTTTCATTGCAAATATCGACGTTTCAGCTTTATTAGAGCGGTTTTACGTGTACATCTTCCATCGGAAATATAAACGGAAAACCAAGAACATTTTAGTTAATGCTAATGAAAACACATTGTTTTTTATTATTTGTATTGGAAACAACATTGTCATATGTCTTTTCTTAGATCTAAATAATACGAAACCTCGCTCTATGATTTGAAGTTAAAATCCTCATATATGGAAAAATAGTGACTTTTTTCACGTTTTTCATGTAGTGTGATTTTACGTAAATATATACGTTTTTAACAATATTTCGAAACAATTTCATGTAGTATCACGATATGTGATTTGGCCTTCAAATCTCAGAATTTCGCATAATATTGCATTTTAAGCAAGTTTTCTTGCATTTTGTTTCGTACGAAAAATCGTCGAATTTCGCAATATTTTGACGTTTATCATCTCCTTTTCCTTTATGTGATTTAAACAAAATATCATCGAATTAGGCAATATTTTGCCGTTTTTTCACGCTTTTGTGAATTTTCAGTCTATGGGTATTAATTCATTATATATACGACAAAAATGATGCAAACACATAATTGATTAGATAATAACCTTAAATACTTCATTTTCAATCAATCTATTTGTTTCTCGTTAAAATACTGTAGTAAGATATTGAAAAGGGGAGAAGTTCGGTTTTTATTGCATATATCGACGTTTCAGCCGGATTAGAGCGGTTTTACGTGTACATCTTCCAGTCGGTAATATAAACGAAAATTCAAGAACATTTTAGTTAATGCTAATGAAAACACATTGTTTTTTATCATTTGTATTGAAAACAACATTGTCAGTATGTCTTTTCTTGGATCTAAATAATACGAAACCTCGCTCTATGATTTGAAGTTAAAATTCCTCATATATGGTATAATAGTGACTTTTTCACGTTTAATCATGTAGTGTGATATTACGTAAATATATTCAGTTTTTACCAATATTTCGATACTATTTCATGTAGTATCACGATATGTGATTTGGCCTTCAAATCTCAGAATGTCGCATAATATTGCATTTTAAGCAAGTTTTCTTGCATTTTGTTTCGTACGAAAAATCAGTCGAATTTAGCAATATTTTGACGTTTATCATCCATTTTTCCTCTATGTGATTTAAACAAAATATCATCGAATTATGCAATATATTGCCGTTTTTCCACGTTTTTGTGAATTTTCAGTTTATGGGTTTAATTCATTATATATACGATAAAAATGATGCAAACACATAATTGATTAGATAATAACCTTAAATACTTCATTTTCAATCATCTATTTGTTTTTCGTTAAAATACTGTGTAAGAAATTGAAAAGGGGAGAAGTTCGGTTTTTATTGCATATATCGACGTTTCAGCCGGATAAGAGCGGCTTTACGTGTACATCTTCCATCGGTAATATAAACGGAAAATCAAGAACATTTTAGTTAATGCTAATGAAAACACATTGTTTTTTATCTATTTCTATCTATTATTGTTGTATTGGAAACAACATTGTCATATGTCTTTTCTTAGATCTAAATAATACGAAACCTTGCTCTATGATTTGAAGTTAAAATCCTCATATATGGTAAAATAGTAAATTTTTCACGTTTTTTATGTAGTGTGATTTTACGTAAATATATACGTTTTTAACAATATTTCGATACTATTTCATGTATCACGATATGTGATTTGGCTTTAAAATCTCAGAATTTCGCATAATATTGCATTTTAAGCAAGTTTTCTTGCATTTTGTTTTGTACGAAAAATCATCGAATTTAGCAATATTTTGACGTTTATCATCTCCTTTTCCTTTATGTGATTTAAACAAAATATCATCGAATTAGGCAATATTTTGCCGTTTTTTCCACGTTTTTGTGAATTTTCAGTCTATGGGTATTAATTCATGATATATACGATAAAAATGATGCAAACACATAATTGACTAGATAATAACCTTAAATACTTAATTTTCAATCATCTATTTGTTTCTCGTTAAAATACTGTGTAAGATATTGAAAAGGGGAGAAGTTCGGTTTTTATTGCATATATCGACGTTTCAGCCGGATTAGAGCGGTTTTACGTGTACATCTTCAGTCGGTAATATAAACGGAAATTCAAGAACATTTTAGTTAATGCTAATGAAAACACATTGTTTTTTATCATTTGTATTGGAAACAACATTGTCATATGTCTTTTCTTGGATCTAAATAATACGAAACCTCGCTCTATGATTTGAAGTTAAAATTCCTCAATATAGGTAAAATAGTGACTTTTTCACGTTTTTCATGTAGTGTGATTTTACGTAAATATATACGTTTTTACCAATATTTCGATACTATTTCATGTAGTATCAAGATATGTGATTTGGCCTTCAAATCTCAGAATTTCGCATATTGCATTTTAAGCAAGTTTTCTTGCATTTTGTTTCGTACGAGAAATCGTCGAATTTAGCAATATTTTGCCGTTTTTCCACGTTTTTGTGAATTTTCAGTCTATGGGTATTAATTCATTATATATACGATAAAAATGATGCAAACACATAATTGATTAGATAATAACCTTAAATACTTCATTTGCAATCATCTATTTGTTTTTCGTTAAAATACTGTTATTGAAAATAACTAAATAAAATACTAATATTGAAAAGGGGAGAAGTTCGGTTTTTATTGCATATATCGACGTTTCAGCCGGATTGGAGCGGATTTACGTATACATCTTCCATCGGCAATATAAACGGAAAATCAAGAACATTTTAGTTAATTCTAATGAAAACACATTGTTTTTTATAATTTGTATTGAAAACAACATTGTCATATATCTTTTCTTGGATCTAAATAATACGAAACCTCGCTCTATGATTTTAAGTTAAAATCCTCAAATATTGTATAAAAGTGACTTTTTCACGTTAGTCATGTAGTTTGATATTACGTAAATATATTCATTTTTACCAATATTTCGATACTATTTCATGTAGTATCACGATATGTGATTTGGCTTTCAAATCTCAGAATGTCGCATAATATTGCATTTTAAGCAAGTTTTCTTGCATTTTGTTTCGTACGAAAAATCATCGAATTTAGCAATATTTTGACGTTTATCATCCTATTTTCATCTATGTGATTTAAACAAAATATCATCGAATTATGCAATATTTTGCCGTTTTTCCACGTTTTTGTGAATTTTCAGTTTATGGGTTTAATTCATTATATACACGATAAAAATGATGCAAACACATAATTGATTAGAAAATAACCTTAAATACTTCATTTTCAATCATCTACTTGTTTCTCGTTAAAATACTGTGTAAGATATTGAAAAGGGGAGAACTTCGGTTTTTATTGCATATATCGACGTTTCAGCCGGATTAGAGCGGTTTTACGTGTACATCTTCCATCGGTAATATAAACGGAAAACCAAAAACATTTTAGTTAATGCTAATGAAAACACATTGTTTTTTATTATTTGTATTGGAAACAACATTGTCATATGTCTTTTCTTAGATCTAAATAACACGAAACCTCGCTCTATGATTTGAAGTTAAAATCCTCGTATATGGTAAAATAGTGACTTTTTTTCACGTTTTTCATGTAGTGTGATTTTACGTAAATATATACGTTTTTAACAATATTTCGAAACTATTTCATGTAGTATTACGATATGTGGTTTGGCCTTCAAATCTCAGAATTTCGCATAATATTGCATTTAAGCAAGTTTTCTTGCATTTTGTTTCGTACGAAAAATCGTCGAATTTAGCAATATTTTGACGTTTATCATCTCCTTTTCCTCTATGTGATTTAAACAAAATATCATCGAATTAGGCAATATTTTGCCGTTTTTCCACGTTTTTGTGAATTTTCAGTTTATGGGTATTAATTCATTATATATACGATAAAAATGATGCAAACACATAATTGATTAGATAATAACCTTAAATACTTCATTTTCAATCATCTATTTGTTTCTCGTTAAAATACTGTGTAAGATATTGAAAAGTCGAGAAGTTCGGTTTTTATTGCATATATCGACGTTTCAGCCGGATTAGAGCGGTTTTACGTGTACATCTTCCGTCGGTAATATAAACGGAAATTCAAGAACATTTTAGTTAATGCTGATGAAAACACATTGTTTTTTATCATTTGTATTCGAAACAACATTGTCATATGTCTTTTCTTGGATCTAAATAATACGAAACCTTGCTCTATGATTTGAAGTTAAAATCCTCATATATGGTAAAATAGTACCTTTTTCACGTTTTCATGTAGTGTGATTTTACGTAAATATATTCATATTTACCAATATTTCGATACTATTTCATGTAGTATCACGATATGTTATTTGGCCTTCAAATCTCAGAATGTCGCAGAATATTGCATTTTAAGCAAGTTTTCTTGCATTTTGTTTCGTACGAAAAATCATCGAATTTAGCAATATTTTGACGTTTATCATCCACTTTTCCTCTGTGATTTAAACAAAATATCATCGAATTAGGCAATATTTTGCCGTTTTTCCACGTTTTTGTGAATTTTCAGTTTATGGGTTTAATTCATTATATATACGATAAAAATGATGCAAACACATAATTGATTAGATAATAACCTTAAATACTTCATTTTCAATCAACTATTTGTTTCTCATTAAAATACTGAGTAAGATATTAAAAAGGGGAGAAGTTCTGTTTGTAAAATATTGAAAAGGGGAGAAGTTCGGTTTTCATTGCAAATATCGACGTTTCAGCTTTATTAGAGCGGTTTTACGTGTACATCTTCCATCGGAAATATAAACGGAAAACCAAGAACATTTTAGTTAATGCTAATGAAAACACATTGTTTTTTATTATTTGTATTGGAAACAACATTGTCATATGTCTTTTCTTAGATCTAAATAATACGAAACCTCGCTCTATGATTTGAAGTTAAAATCCTCATATATGGAAAAATAGTGACTTTTTTCACGTTTTTCATGTAGTGTGATTTTACGTAAATATATACGTTTTTAACAATATTTCGAAACAATTTCATGTAGTATCACGATATGTGATTTGGCCTTCAAATCTCAGAATTTCGCATAATATTGCATTTTAAGCAAGTTTTCTTGCATTTTGTTTCGTACGAAAAATCGTCGAATTTAGCAATATTTTGACGTTTATCATCTCCTTTTCCTTTATGTGATTTAAACAAAATATCATCGAATTAGGCAATATTTTGCCGTTTTTTCACGCTTTTGTGAATTTTCAGTCTATGGGTATTAATTCATTATATATACGAAAAATTGATGCAAACACATAATTGATTAGATAATAACCTTAAATACTTCATATTCAATCAACTATTTCTTTCTCGTTAAAACACTGAGTAAGATATTAAAAAGGGGAGAAGTTCTGTTTTTATTGCATATATCGACGTTTCAGCCGGAATAGAGCGTTTTTCGTGTACATTTTCCATAGGTAATATAAACGGAAAATCAGGAACATTTTAGTTAATGCTAATGAAAACACATTGTTTTTTATCATTTGTATTGAAAACAACATTGTCATATATCTTTTCTTGGATCTAAATAATACGAAACCTCGCTCTATGATTTGAAGTTAAAATCCTCAAATATTGTATAATAGTGACTTTTTCACGTTAATCATGTAGTTTGATATTACGTAAATATATTCATTTTTACCAATATTTCGATACTATTTCATGTACTATCACGATATTTGATTTGGCTTTCAAATCTCAGAATGTCGCATAATATTGCATTTTAAGCAAGTTTTCTTGCATTTTGTTTCGTACGAAAAATCATCGAATTTAGCAATATTTTGACGTTTATCATCCACTTTTCCTCTATGTGATTTAAACAAAATATCATCGAATTATGCAATATTTTGCCGTTTTTCCACGTTTTTGTGAATTTTCAGTCTATGGGTTTAATTCATTATATACACGATAAAAATGATGCAAACACATAATTGATTAGATAATAACCTTAAATACTTCATTTTCAATCATCTATTTGTTTCTCGTTAAAATACTGTGTAAGATATTGAAAAGGGGAGAAGTTCGGTTTTTATTGCATATATCGACGTTTCAGCCGGATTAGAGCGGTTTTACGAGTACATCTTCCATCGGTAATATAAACGGAAAACCAAGAACATTTTAGTTAATGCTAATGAAAACACATTGTTTTTTATTATTTGTATTGGAAACAACATTGTCATATGTCTTTTCTTAGATCTAAATAATACGAAACCTCGCTCTATGATTTGAAGTTAAAATCCTCATATATGGTAAAATAGTGACTTTTTTCACGTTTTTCATGTAGTGTGATTTTACGTAAATATATACGTTTTTAACAATATTTCGAAACTATTTCATGTTTTTTTTACGATATGTGGTTTGGCCTTCAAATCTCAGAATTTCGCATAATATTGCATTTTAAGCAAGTTTTCTTGCATTTTGTTTCGTACGAAAAATCGTCGAATTTAGCAATATTTTGACGTTTATCATCTCCTTTTCCTCTATGTGATTTAAACAAAATATCATCGAATTAGGCAATATTTCGCCGTTTTTTCCATTTTTGTGAATTTTCAGTCTATGGGTATTAATTCATTATATATACGATAAAAATGATGCAAACACATAATTGATTAGATAATAACCTTAAATACTTCATATTCAATCAACTATTTCTTTCTCGTTAAAACACTGAGTAAGATATTAAAAAGGGGAGAAGTTCTGTTTTTATTGCATATATCGACGTTTCAGCCGGAATAGAGCGTTTTTCGTGTACATTTTCCATAGGTAATATAAACGGAAAATCAGGAACATTTTAGTTAAAGCTAATGAAAACACATTGTTTTTTATCATTTGTATTGAAAACAACATTGTCATATATCTTTTCTTGGATCTAAATAATACGAAACCTCGCTCTATGATTTGAAGTTAAAATCCTCAAATATTGTATAATAGTGACTTTTTCACGTTAATCATGTAGTTTGATATTACGTAAATATATTCATTTTTACCAATATTTCGATACTATTTCATGTACTATCACGATATTTGATTTGGCTTTCAAATCTCAGAATGTCGCATAATATTGCATTTTAAGCAAGTTTTCTTGCATTTTGTTTCGTACGAAAAATCATCGAATTTAGCAATATTTTGACGTTTATCATCCACTTTTCCTCTATGTGATTTAAACAAAATATCATCGAATTATGCAATATTTTGCCGTTTTTCCACGTTTTTGTTAATTTTCAGTTTATGGGTTTAATTCATTACATATACGATAAAAATGATGCAAACACATAATTGATTAGATAATAACCTTAAATACTTCATTTTCAATCATCTATTTGTTTCTCGTTAAAATACTGTGTAAGATATTGAAAAGGGGAGAAGTTCGGTTTTTATTGCATATATCGACGTTTCAGCCGGATTAGAGCGGTTTTACGTGTACATCTTCCGTCGGTAATATAAACGAAAATTCAAGAACATTTTAGTTAATGCTAATGAAAACACATTGTTTTTTATCATTTGTATTGGAAACAACATTGTCATATGTCTTTTCTTGGATCTAAATAATACGAAACCTCGCTCTATGATTTGAAGTTAAAATTCCTCATATATGGTAATATAGTGACTTTTTTCACGTTTATCATGTAGTGTGATTTTACGTAAATATATACGTTTTTACCAATATTTCGATACTATTTCATGTAGTATCACGATATGTGATTTGGCCCTCAAATCTCAGAATTTCGCATAATATTGCATTTTAAGCAAGTTTTCTTGCATTTTGTTTCGTACGAAAAATCGTCGAATTTAGCAATATTTTGACGTTTATCATCTCCTTTTCCTTTATGTGATTTAAACAAAATATCATCGAATTAGGCAATATTTTGCCGTTTTTTCCACGTTTTTGTGAATTTTCAGTTTATGGGTTTAATTCATTATATATACGATAAAAATTATGCAAACACATAATTGATTAGATAATAACCTTAAATACTTAATTTTCAATCAACTATTTGTTTCTCGTTAAAATACTGAGTAAGATATTAAAAAGGGGAGAAGTTCTGTTTGTAAGATATTGAAAAGGGGAGAAGTTCGGTTTTCATTGCAAATATCGACGTTTCAGCTTTATTAGAGCGGTTTTACGTGTACATCTTCCATCGGAAATATAAACGGAAAACCAAGAACATTTTAGTTAATGCTAATGAAAACACATTGTTTTTTATTATTTGTATTGGAAACAACATTGTCATATGTCTTTTCTTAGATCTAAATAATACGAAACCTCGCTCTATGATTTGAAGTTAAAATCCTCATAGATGGAAAAATAGTGACTTTTTTCACGTTTTTCATGTAGAGTGATTTTACGTAAATATATACGTTTTTAACAATATTTCGAAACAATTTCATGTAGTATCACGATATGTAATTTGGCCTTCAAATCTCAGAATTTCGCATAATATTGCATTTTAAGCAAGTTTTCTTGCATTTTGTTTCGTAAGAAAAATCGTCGAATTTAGCAATATTTTGACGTTTATCATCTCCTTTTCCTCTATGTGATTTAAACAAAATATCATCGAATTAGGCAATATTTTGCCGTTTTTTCCATTTTTGTGAATTTTCAGTCTATGGGTATTAATTCATTATATATACGATAAAAATGATGCAAACACATAATTGATTAGATAATAACCTTAAATACTTCATATTCAATCAACTATTTCTTTCTCGTTAAAACACTGAGTAAGATATTGAAAAGGGGAGAAGTTCTGTTTTTATTGCATATATCGACGTTTCAGCCGGAATAGAGCGTTTTTCGTGTACATTTTCCATAGGTAATATAAACGGAAAATCAGGAACATTTTAGTTAAAGCTAATGAAAACACATTGTTTTTTATCATTTGTATTGAAAACAACATTGTCATATATCTTTTCTTGGATCTAAATAATACGAAACCTCGCTCTATGATTTGAAGTTAAAATCCTCAAATATTGTATAATAGTGACTTTTTCACGTTAATCATGTAGTTTGATATTACGTAAATATATTCATTTTTACCAATATTTCGATACTATTTCATGTACTATCACGATATTTGATTTGGCTTTCAAATCTCAGAATGTCGCATAATATTGCATTTTAAGCAAGTTTTCTTGCATTTTGTTTCGTACGAAAAATCATCGAATTTAGCAATATTTTGACGTTTATCATCCACTTTTCCTCTATGTGATTTAAACAAAATATCATCGAATTATGCAATATTTTGCCGTTTTTCCACGTTTTTGTGAATTTTCAGTTTATGGGTTTAATTCATTACATATACGATAAAAATGATGCAAACACATAATTGATTAGATAATAACCTTAAATACTTCATTTTCAATCATCTATTTGTTTCTCGTTAAAATACTGTGTAAGATATTGAAAAGGGGAGAAGTTCGGTTTTTATTGCATATATCGACGTTTCAGCCGGATTAGAGCGGTTTTACGTGTACATCTTCCGTCGGTAATATAAACGAAAATTCAAGAACATTTTAGTTAATGCTAATGAAAACACATTGTTTTTTATCATTTGTATTGGAAACAACATTGTCGTATGTCTTTTCTTGGATCTAAATAATACGAAACCTCGCTCTATGATTTGAAGTTAAAATTCCTCATATATGGTAAAATAGTGACTTTTTTCACGTTTTTCATGTAGTGTGCTTTTACGTAAATATATACGTTTTTACCAATATTTCGATACTATTTCATGTAGTATCACGATATGTGATTTGGCCCTCAAATCTCAGAATTTCGCATAATATTGCATTTTAAGCAAGTTTTCTTGCATTTTGTTTCGTACGAAAAATCGTCGAATTTAGCAATATTTTGACGTTTATCATCTCCTTTTCCTTTATGTGATTTAAACAAAATATCATCGAATTAGGCAATATTTTGCCGTTTTTCCACGTTTTTGTGAATTTTCAGTCTATGGGTATTAATTCATTATATATACGATAAAAATGATGCAAACACATAATTGATTAGATAATAACCTTAAATACTTCATTTTCAATCATCCATTTGTTTTTCGTTAAAATACTGTGTAAAATATTGAAAAGGTGAGAAGTTCGGTTTTTATTGCATATATCGACGTTTGAGCCGGAATAGAGATGTTTTCGTGTACATCTTTCATCGGTAATATAAACGGAAAATCAGGAACATTTTAGTTAATTCTAATGAAAACACATTGATTTTTATCATTTGTATTGGAAACAACATTGTCATATGTCTTTTCTTGGATCTAAATAATACGAAACCTCGCTCTATGATTTGAAGTTAAAATCCTCATATATGGTAAAATAGAACCTTTTTCACGTTTTTCATGTAGTGCGATTTTACGTAAATATATTCATTTTTACCAATTTTTCGATACTATTTCATGCAGTATCACGATATGTGATTTGGCCTTCAAATCTCAGAATGTCGCATAATATTGCATTTTAAGCAAGTTTTCTTGCATTTTGTTTCGTACGAGAAATCGTCGAATTTAGCAATATTTTGACGTTGATCATCTCCTTTTCCTTTATGTGATTTAAACAAAATATCATCGAATTAGGCAATATTTTGCCGTTTTTCCACGTTTTTGTGAATTTTCAGTCTATGGGTATTAATTCATGATATATACGATAAAAATGATGCAAACACATAATTGACTAGATAATAACCTTAAATACTTCATTTTCAATCATCTATTTGTTTCTCGTTAAAATACTGTGTAAGATATTGAAAAGGGGAGAAGTTCTGTTTTTATTGCATATATCGACGTTTCAGCCGGATTAGAGCAGTTTTACGTGTACATCTTCCGTCGGTAATATAAACGGAAATTCAAGAACATTTTAGTTAATGCTAATGAAAACACATTGTTTTTTATCATTTGTATTGGAAACAACATTGTCATATGTCTTTTCTTGGATCTAAATAATACGAAACCTCGCTCTTTGATTTTAAGTTAAAATCCTCAAATATTGTATAAAAGTGACTTTTTCACGTTAGTCATGTAGTTTGATATTACGTAAATATATTCATTTTTACCAATATTTCGATACTATTCCTTGTACTATCACGATATTTGATTTGGCTTTCAAATCTCAGAATGTCGCATAATATTGCATTTTAAGCAAGTTTTCTTGCATTTTGTTTCGTACGAAAAATCATCGAATTTAGCAATATTTTGACGTTTATCATCCTCTTTTCATCTATGTGATTTAAACAAAATATCATCGAATTATGCAATATTATGCCGTTTTTCCACGTTTTTGTGAATTTTCAGTTTATGGGTTTAATTCATTATATACACGATAAAAATGATACAAACACATAATTGATTAGAAAATAACCTTAAATACTTCATTTTCAATCATCTATTTGTTTCTCGTTAAAATACTGTGTAAGATATTGAAAAGTCGAGAAGTTCGGTTTTTATTGCATATATCGACGTTTCAGCCGGATTAGAGCGGTTTTACGTGTACATCTTCCGTCGGTAATATAAACGGAAATTCAAGAACATTTAAGTTAATGCTAATGAAAACACATTGTTTTTTATCATTTGTATTTGAAACAACATTGTCACATGTCTTTTCTTGGATCTAAATAATACGAAACCTTGCTCTATGATTTGAAGTTAAAATCCTCATATATGGTAAAATAGTACCTTTTTCACGTTTTTCATGTAGTGTGATTTTACGTAAATATATTCATATTTACCAATATTTCGATACTATTTCATGTAGTATCACGATATGTGATTTGGCCTTCAAATCTCAGAATGTCGCAGAATATTGCATTTTAAGCAAGTTTTCTTGCATTTTGTTTCGTACGAAAAATCATCGAATTTAGCAATATATTGACGTTTATCATCCACTTTTCCTCTGTGAATTAAACAAAATATCATCGAATTAGGCAATAATTTGCCGTTTTTTCCACGTTTTTGTGAATTTTCAGTTTATGGGTTTAATTCATTATATATACGATAAAAATGATGCAAACACATAATTGATTAGATAATAACCTTAAATACTTCATTTTCAATCAACTATTTGTTTCTCGTTAAAATACTGAGTAAGATATTAAAAAGGGGAGAAGTTCTGTTTGTAAGATATTGAAAAGGGGAGAAGTTCGGTTTTCATTGCAAATATCGACGTTTCAGCTTTATTACAGCGGTTTTACGTGTACATCTTCCATCGGAAATATAAACGGAAAACCAAGAACATTTTAGTTAATGCTAATGAAAACACATTGTTTTTTATTATTTGTATTGGAAACAACATTGTCATATGTCTTTTCTTAGATCTAAATAATACGAAACCTCGCTCTATGATTTGAAGTTAAAATCCTCATATATGGAAAAATAGTGACTTTTTTCACGTTTATCATGTAGTGTGATTTTACGTAAATATATACGTTTTTAACAATATTTCGAAACAATTTCATGTAGTATCACGATATGTGATTTGGCCTTCAAATCTCAGAATTTCGCATAATATTGCATTTTAAGCAAGTTTTCTTGCATTTTGTTTCGTACGAAAAATCGTCGAATTTCGCAATATTTTGACGTTTATCATCTCCTTTTCCTTTATGTGATTTAAACAAAATATCATCGAATTAGGCAATATTTTGCCGTTTTTTCACGCTTTTGTGAATTTTCAGTCTATGGGTATTAATTCATTATATATACGACAAAAATGATGCAAACACATAATTGATTAGATAATAACCTTAAATACTTCATTTTCAATCATCTATTTGTTTCTCGTTAAAATACTGTGTAAGATATTGAAAAGGGGAGAAGTTCGGTTTTTATTGCATATATCGACGTTTCAGCCGGATTAGAGCGGTTTTACGTGTACATCTTCCGTCGGTAATATAAACGAAAATTCAAGAACATTTTAGTTAATGCTAATGAAAACACATTGTTTTTTATCATTTGTATTGGAAACAACATTGTCGTATGTCTTTTCTTGGATCTAAATAATACGAAACCTCGCTCTATGATTTGAAGTTAAAATTCCTCATATATGGTAAAATAGTGACTTTTTTCACGTTTTTCATGTAGTGTGCTTTTACGTAAATATATACGTTTTTACCAATATTTCGATACTATTTCATGTAGTATCACGATATGTGATTTGGCCCTCAAATCTCAGAATTTCGCATAATATTGCATTTTAAGCAAGTTTTCTTGCATTTTGTTTCGTACGAAAAATCGTCGAATTTAGCAATATTTTGACGTTTATCATCTCCTTTTCCTTTATGTGATTTAAACAAAATATCATCGAATTAGGCAATATTTTGCCGTTTTTCCACGTTTTTGTGAATTTTCAGTCTATGGGTATTAATTCATTATATATACGATAAAAATGATGCAAACACATAATTGATTAGATAATAACCTTAAATACTTCATTTTCAATCATCCATTTGTTTTTCGTTAAAATACTGTGTAAAATATTGAAAAGGTGAGAAGTTCGGTTTTTATTGCATATATCGACGTTTGAGCCGGAATAGAGATGTTTTCGTGTACATCTTTCATCGGTAATATAAACGGAAAATCAGGAACATTTTAGTTAATTCTAATGAAAACACATTGATTTTTATCATTTGTATTGGAAACAACATTGTCATATGTCTTTTCTTGGATCTAAATAATACGAAACCTCGCTCTATGATTTGAAGTTAAAATCCTCATATATGGTAAAATAGAACCTTTTTCACGTTTTTCATGTAGTGCGATTTTACGTAAATATATTCATTTTTACCAATATTTCGATACTATTTCATGCAGTATCACGATATGTGATTTGGCCTTCAAATCTCAGAATGTCGCATAATATTGCATTTTAAGCAAGTTTTCTTGCATTTTGTTTCGTACGAGAAATCGTCGAATTTAGCAATATTTTGACGTTGATCATCTCCTTTTCCTTTATGTGATTTAAACAAAATATCATCGAATTAGGCAATATTTTGCCGTTTTTCCACGTTTTTGTGAATTTTCAGTCTATGGGTATTAATTCATGATATATACGATAAAAATGATGCAAACACATAATTGACTAGATAATAACCTTAAATACTTCATTTTCAATCATCTATTTGTTTCTCGTTAAAATACTGTGTAAGATATTGAAAAGGGGAGAAGTTCTGTTTTTATTGCATATATCGACGTTTCAGCCGGATTAGAGCAGTTTTACGTGTACATCTTCCGTCGGTAATATAAACGGAAATTCAAGAACATTTTAGTTAATGCTAATGAAAACACATTGTTTTTTATCATTTGTATTGGAAACAACATTGTCATATGTCTTTTCTTGGATCTAAATAATACGAAACCTCGCTCTTTGATTTTAAGTTAAAATCCTCAAATATTGTATAAAAGTGACTTTTTCACGTTAGTCATGTAGTTTGATATTACGTAAATATATTCATTTTTACCAATATTTCGATACTATTCATTGTACTATCACGATATTTGATTTGGCTTTCAAATCTCAGAATGTCGCATAATATTGCATTTTAAGCAAGTTTTCTTGCATTTTGTTTCGTACGAAAAATCATCGAATTTAGCAATATTTTGACGTTTATCATCCTCTTTTCATCTATGTGATTTAAACAAAATATCATCGAATTATGCAATATTATGCCGTTTTTCCACGTTTTTGTGAATTTTCAGTTTATGGGTTTAATTCATTATATACACGATAAAAATGATACAAACACATAATTGATTAGAAAATAACCTTAAATACTTCATTTTCAATCATCTATTTGTTTCTCGTTAAAATACTGTGTAAGATATTGAAAAGTCGAGAAGTTCGGTTTTTATTGCATATATCGACGTTTCAGCCGGATTAGAGCGGTTTTACGTGTACATCTTCCGTCGGTAATATAAACGGAAATTCAAGAACATTTAAGTTAATGCTAATGAAAACACATTGTTTTTTATCATTTGTATTCGAAACAACATTGTCATATGTCTTTTCTTGGATCTAAATAATACGAAACCTTGCTCTATGATTTGAAGTTAAAATCCTCATATATGGTAAAATAGTACCTTTTTCACGTTTTTCATGTAGTGTGATTTTACGTAAATATATTCATATTTACCAATATTTCGATACTATTTCATGTAGTATCACGATATGTGATTTGGCCTTCAAATCTCAGAATGTCGCAGAATATTGCATTTTAAGCAAGTTTTCTTGCATTTTGTTTCGTACGAAAAATCATCGAATTTAGCAATATATTGACGTTTATCATCCACTTTTCCTCTGTGAATTAAACAAAATATCATCGAATTAGGCAATAATTTGCCGTTTTTCCACGTTTTTGTGAATTTTCAGTTTATGGGTTTAATTCATTATATATACGATAAAAATGATGCAAACACATAATTGATTAGATAATAACCTTAAATACTTCATTTTCAATCAACTATTTGTTTCTCGTTAAAATACTGAGTAAGATATTAAAAAGGGGAGAAGTTCTGTTTGTAAGATATTGAAAAGGGGAGAAGTTCGGTTTTCATTGCAAATATCGACGTTTCAGCTTTATTAGAGCGGTTTTACGTGTACATCTTCCATCGGAAATATAAACGGAAAACCAAGAACATTTTAGTTAATGCTAATGAAAACACATTGTTTTTTATTATTTGTATTGGAAACAACATTGTCATATGTCTTTTCTTAGATCTAAATAATACGAAACCTCGCTCTATGATTTGAAGTTAAAATCCTCATATATGGAAAAATAGTGACTTTTTTCACGTTTTTCATGTAGTGTGATTTTACGTAAATATATACGTTTTTAACAATATTTCGAAACAATTTCATGTAGTATCACGATATGTGATTTGGCCTTCAAATCTCAGAATTTCGCATAATATTGCATTTTAAGCAAGTTTTCTTGCATTTTGTTTCGTACGAAAAATCGTCGAATTTCGCAATATTTTGACGTTTATCATCTCCTTTTCCTTTATGTGATTTAAACAAAATATCATCGAATTAGGCAATATTTTGCCGTTTTTTCACGCTTTTGTGAATTTTCAGTCTATGGGTATTAATTCATTATATATACGACAAAAATGATGCAAACACATAATTGATTAGATAATAACCTTAAATACTTCATATTCAATCAACTATTTCTTTCTCGTTAAAACACTGAGTAAGATATTAAAAAGGGGAGAAGTTCTGTTTTTATTGCATATATCGACGTTTCAGCCGGAATAGAGCGTTTTTCGTGTACATTTTCCATAGGTAATATAAACGGAAAATCAGGAACATTTTAGTTAATGCTAATGAAAACACATTGTTTTTTATCATTTGTATTGAAAACAACATTGTCATATATCTTTTCTTGGATCTAAATAATACGAAACCTCGCTCTATGATTTGAAGTTAAAATCCTCAAATATTGTATAATAGTGACTTTTTCACGTTAATCATGTAGTTTGATATTACGTAAATATATTCATTTTTACCAATATTTCGATACTATTTCATGTACTATCACGATATTTGATTTGGCTTTCAAATCTCAGAATGTCGCATAATATTGCATTTTAAGCAAGTTTTCTTGCATTTTGTTTCGTACGAAAAATCATCGAATTTAGCAATATTTTGACGTTTATCATCCATTTTTCCTCTATGTGATTTAAACAAAATATCATCGAATTATGCAATATATTGCCGTTTTTCCACGTTTTTGTGAATTTTCAGTTTATGGGTTTAATTCATTATATATACGATAAAAATGATGCAAACACATAATTGATTAGATAATAACCTTAAATACTTCATTTTCAATCATCTATTTGTTTTTCGTTAAAATACTGTGTAAGAAATTGAAAAGGGGAGAAGTTCGGTTTTTATTGCATATATCGACGTTTCAGCCGGATAAGAGCGGCTTTACGTGTACATCTTCCATCGGTAATATAAACGGAAAATCAAGAACATTTTAGTTAATGCTAATGAAAACACATTGTTTTTTATCTATTTCTATCTATTATTGTTGTATTGGAAACAACATTGTCATATGTCTTTTCTTAGATCTAAATAATACGAAACCTTGCTCTATGATTTGAAGTTAAAATCCTCATATATGGTAAAATAGTAAATTTTTCACGTTTTTTATGTAGTGTGATTTTACGTAAATATATACGTTTTTAACAATATTTCGATACTATTTCATGTATCACGATATGTGATTTGGCTTTAAAATCTCAGAATTTCGCATAATATTGCATTTTAAGCAAGTTTTCTTGCATTTTGTTTTGTACGAAAAATCATCGAATTTAGCAATATTTTGACGTTTATCATCTCCTTTTCCTTTATGTGATTTAAACAAAATATCATCGAATTAGGCAATATTTTGCCGTTTTTCCACGTTTTTGTGAATTTTCAGTCTATGGGTATTAATTCATGATATATACGATAAAAATGATGCAAACACATAATTGACTAGATAATAACCTTAAATACTTAATTTTCAATCATCTATTTGTTTCTCGTTAAAATACTGTGTAAGATATTGAAAAGGGGAGAAGTTCGGTTTTTATTGCATATATCGACGTTTCAGCCGGATTAGAGCGGTTTTACGTGTACATCTTCAGTCGGTAATATAAACGGAAATTCAAGAACATTTTAGTTAATGCTAATGAAAACACATTGTTTTTTATCATTTGTATTGGAAACAACATTGTCATATGTCTTTTCTTGGATCTAAATAATACGAAACCTCGCTCTATGATTTGAAGTTAAAATTCCTCATATAAGGTAAAATAGTGACTTTTTCACGTTTTTCATGTAGTGTGATTTTACGTAAATATATACGTTTTTACCAATATTTCGATACTATTTCATGTAGTATCAAGATATGTGATTTGGCCTTCAAATCTCAGAATTTCGCATATTGCATTTTAAGCAAGTTTTCTTGCATTTTGTTTCGTACGAGAAATCGTCGAATTTAGCAATATTTTGCCGTTTTTCCACGTTTTTGTGAATTTTCAGTCTATGGGTATTAATTCATTATATATACGATAAAAATGATGCAAACACATAATTGATTAGATAATAACCTTAAATACTTCATTTGCAATCATCTATTTGTTTTTCGTTAAAATACTGTTATTGAAAATAACTAAATAAAATACTAATATTGAAAAGGGGAGAAGTTCGGTTTTTATTGCATATATCGACGTTTCAGCCGGATTGGAGCGGATTTACGTATACATCTTCCATCGGCAATATAAACGGAAAATCAAGAACATTTTAGTTAATTCTAATGAAAACACATTGTTTTTTATAATTTGTATTGAAAACAACATTGTCATATATCTTTTCTTGGATCTAAATAATACGAAACCTCGCTCTATGATTTTAAGTTAAAATCCTCAAATATTGTATAAAAGTGACTTTTTCACGTTAGTCATGTAGTTTGATATTACGTAAATATATTCATTTTTACCAATATTTCGATACTATTTCATGTAGTATCACGATATGTGATTTGGCTTTCAAATCTCAGAATGTCGCATAATATTGCATTTTAAGCAAGTTTTCTTGCATTTTGTTTCGTACGAAAAATCATCGAATTTAGCAATATTTTGACGTTTATCATCCTATTTTCATCTATGTGATTTAAACAAAATATCATCGAATTATGCAATATTTTGCCGTTTTTCCACGTTTTTGTGAATTTTCAGTTTATGGGTTTAATTCATTATATACACGATAAAAATGATGCAAACACATAATTGATTAGAAAATAACCTTAAATACTTCATTTTCAATCATCTACTTGTTTCTCGTTAAAATACTGTGTAAGATATTGAAAAGGGGAGAACTTCGGTTTTTATTGCATATATCGACGTTTCAGCCGGATTAGAGCGGTTTTACGTGTACATCTTCCATCGGTAATATAAACGGAAAACCAAAAACATTTTAGTTAATGCTAATGAAAACACATTGTTTTTTATTATTTGTATTGGAAACAACATTGTCATATGTCTTTTCTTAGATCTAAATAACACGAAACCTCGCTCTATGATTTGAAGTTAAAATCCTCGTATATGGTAAAATAGTGACTTTTTTTCACGTTTTTCATGTAGTGTGATTTTACGTAAATATATACGTTTTTAACAATATTTCGAAACTATTTCATGTAGTATTACGATATGTGGTTTGGCCTTCAAATCTCAGAATTTCGCATAATATTGCATTTTAAGCAAGTTTTCTTGCATTTTGTTTCGTACGAAAAATCGTCGAATTTAGCAATATTTTGACGTTTATCATCTCCTTTTCCTCTATGTGATTTAAACAAAATATCATCGAATTAGGCAATATTTTGCCGTTTTTCCACGTTTTTGTGAATTTTCAGTTTATGGGTATTAATTCATTATATATACGATAAAAATGATGCAAACACATAATTGATTAGATAATAACCTTAAATACTTCATTTTCAATCATCTATTTGTTTCTCGTTAAAATACTGTGTAAGATATTGAAAAGTCGAGAAGTTCGGTTTTTATTGCATATATCGACGTTTCAGCCGGATTAGAGCGGTTTTACGTGTACATCTTCCGTCGGTAATATAAACGGAAATTCAAGAACATTTTAGTTAATGCTGATGAAAACACATTGTTTTTTATCATTTGTATTCGAAACAACATTGTCATATGTCTTTTCTTGGATCTAAATAATACGAAACCTTGCTCTATGATTTGAAGTTAAAATCCTCATATATGGTAAAATAGTACCTTTTTCACGTTTTTCATGTAGTGTGATTTTACGTAAATATATTCATATTTACCAATATTTCGATACTATTTCATGTAGTATCACGATATGTTATTTGGCCTTCAAATCTCAGAATGTCGCAGAATATTGCATTTTAAGCAAGTTTTCTTGCATTTTGTTTCGTACGAAAAATCATCGAATTTAGCAATATTTTGACGTTTATCATCCACTTTTCCTCTGTGATTTAAACAAAATATCATCGAATTAGGCAATATTTTGCCGTTTTTCCACGTTTTTGTGAATTTTCAGTTTATGGGTTTAATTCATTATATATACGATAAAAATGATGCAAACACATAATTGATTAGATAATAACCTTAAATACTTCATTTTCAATCAACTATTTGTTTCTCATTAAAATACTGAGTAAGATATTAAAAAGGGGAGAAGTTCTGTTTGTAAAATATTGAAAAGGGGAGAAGTTCGGTTTTCATTGCAAATATCGACGTTTCAGCTTTATTAGAGCGGTTTTACGTGTACATCTTCCATCGGAAATATAAACGGAAAACCAAGAACATTTTAGTTAATGCTAATGAAAACACATTGTTTTTTATTATTTGTATTGGAAACAACATTGTCATATGTCTTTTCTTAGATCTAAATAATACGAAACCTCGCTCTATGATTTGAAGTTAAAATCCTCATATATGGAAAAATAGTGACTTTTTTCACGTTTTTCATGTAGTGTGATTTTACGTAAATATATACGTTTTTAACAATATTTCGAAACAATTTCATGTAGTATCACGATATGTGATTTGGCCTTCAAATCTCAGAATTTCGCATAATATTGCATTTTAAGCAAGTTTTCTTGCATTTTGTTTCGTACGAAAAATCGTCGAATTTAGCAATATTTTGACGTTTATCATCTCCTTTTCCTTTATGTGATTTAAACAAAATATCATCGAATTAGGCAATATTTTGCCGTTTTTTCACGCTTTTGTGAATTTTCAGTCTATGGGTATTAATTCATTATATATACGAAAAATTGATGCAAACACATAATTGATTAGATAATAACCTTAAATACTTCATATTCAATCAACTATTTCTTTCTCGTTAAAACACTGAGTAAGATATTAAAAAGGGGAGAAGTTCTGTTTTTATTGCATATATCGACGTTTCAGCCGGAATAGAGCGTTTTTCGTGTACATTTTCCATAGGTAATATAAACGGAAAATCAGGAACATTTTAGTTAATGCTAATGAAAACACATTGTTTTTTATCATTTGTATTGAAAACAACATTGTCATATATCTTTTCTTGGATCTAAATAATACGAAACCTCGCTCTATGATTTGAAGTTAAAATCCTCAAATATTGTATAATAGTGACTTTTTCACGTTAATCATGTAGTTTGATATTACGTAAATATATTCATTTTTACCAATATTTCGATACTATTTCATGTACTATCACGATATTTGATTTGGCTTTCAAATCTCAGAATGTCGCATAATATTGCATTTTAAGCAAGTTTTCTTGCATTTTGTTTCGTACGAAAAATCATCGAATTTAGCAATATTTTGACGTTTATCATCCACTTTTCCTCTATGTGATTTAAACAAAATATCATCGAATTATGCAATATTTTGCCGTTTTTCCACGTTTTTGTGAATTTTCAGTCTATGGGTTTAATTCATTATATACACGATAAAAATGATGCAAACACATAATTGATTAGATAATAACCTTAAATACTTCATTTTCAATCATCTATTTGTTTCTCGTTAAAATACTGTGTAAGATATTGAAAAGGGGAGAAGTTCGGTTTTTATTGCATATATCGACGTTTCAGCCGGATTAGAGCGGTTTTACGAGTACATCTTCCATCGGTAATATAAACGGAAAACCAAGAACATTTTAGTTAATGCTAATGAAAACACATTGTTTTTTATTATTTGTATTGGAAACAACATTGTCATATGTCTTTTCTTAGATCTAAATAATACGAAACCTCGCTCTATGATTTGAAGTTAAAATCCTCATATATGGTAAAATAGTGACTTTTTTCACGTTTTTCATGTAGTGTGATTTTACGTAAATATATACGTTTTTAACAATATTTCGAAACTATTTCATGTTTTTTTTACGATATGTGGTTTGGCCTTCAAATCTCAGAATTTCGCATAATATTGCATTTTAAGCAAGTTTTCTTGCATTTTGTTTCGTACGAAAAATCGTCGAATTTAGCAATATTTTGACGTTTATCATCTCCTTTTCCTCTATGTGATTTAAACAAAATATCATCGAATTAGGCAATATTTCGCCGTTTTTCCATTTTTGTGAATTTTCAGTCTATGGGTATTAATTCATTATATATACGATAAAAATGATGCAAACACATAATTGATTAGATAATAACCTTAAATACTTCATATTCAATCAACTATTTCTTTCTCGTTAAAACACTGAGTAAGATATTAAAAAGGGGAGAAGTTCTGTTTTTATTGCATATATCGACGTTTCAGCCGGAATAGAGCGTTTTTCGTGTACATTTTCCATAGGTAATATAAACGGAAAATCAGGAACATTTTAGTTAAAGCTAATGAAAACACATTGTTTTTTATCATTTGTATTGAAAACAACATTGTCATATATCTTTTCTTGGATCTAAATAATACGAAACCTCGCTCTATGATTTGAAGTTAAAATCCTCAAATATTGTATAATAGTGACTTTTTCACGTTAATCATGTAGTTTGATATTACGTAAATATATTCATTTTTACCAATATTTCGATACTATTTCATGTACTATCACGATATTTGATTTGGCTTTCAAATCTCAGAATGTCGCATAATATTGCATTTTAAGCAAGTTTTCTTGCATTTTGTTTCGTACGAAAAATCATCGAATTTAGCAATATTTTGACGTTTATCATCCACTTTTCCTCTATGTGATTTAAACAAAATATCATCGAATTATGCAATATTTTGCCGTTTTTCCACGTTTTTGTTAATTTTCAGTTTATGGGTTTAATTCATTACATATACGATAAAAATGATGCAAACACATAATTGATTAGATAATAACCTTAAATACTTCATTTTCAATCATCTATTTGTTTCTCGTTAAAATACTGTGTAAGATATTGAAAAGGGGAGAAGTTCGGTTTTTATTGCATATATCGACGTTTCAGCCGGATTAGAGCGGTTTTACGTGTACATCTTCCGTCGGTAATATAAACGAAAATTCAAGAACATTTTAGTTAATGCTAATGAAAACACATTGTTTTTTATCATTTGTATTGGAAACAACATTGTCATATGTCTTTTCTTGGATCTAAATAATACGAAACCTCGCTCTATGATTTGAAGTTAAAATTCCTCATATATGGTAATATAGTGACTTTTTTCACGTTTATCATGTAGTGTGATTTTACGTAAATATATACGTTTTTACCAATATTTCGATACTATTTCATGTAGTATCACGATATGTGATTTGGCCCTCAAATCTCAGAATTTCGCATAATATTGCATTTTAAGCAAGTTTTCTTGCATTTTGTTTCGTACGAAAAATCGTCGAATTTAGCAATATTTTGACGTTTATCATCTCCTTTTCCTTTATGTGATTTAAACAAAATATCATCGAATTAGGCAATATTTTGCCGTTTTTCCACGTTTTTGTGAATTTTCAGTTTATGGGTTTAATTCATTATATATACGATAAAAATTATGCAAACACATAATTGATTAGATAATAACCTTAAATACTTAATTTTCAATCAACTATTTGTTTCTCGTTAAAATACTGAGTAAGATATTAAAAAGGGGAGAAGTTCTGTTTGTAAGATATTGAAAAGGGGAGAAGTTCGGTTTTCATTGCAAATATCGACGTTTCAGCTTTATTAGAGCGGTTTTACGTGTACATCTTCCATCGGAAATATAAACGGAAAACCAAGAACATTTTAGTTAATGCTAATGAAAACACATTGTTTTTTATTATTTGTATTGGAAACAACATTGTCATATGTCTTTTCTTAGATCTAAATAATACGAAACCTCGCTCTATGATTTGAAGTTAAAATCCTCATAGATGGAAAAATAGTGACTTTTTTCACGTTTTTCATGTAGAGTGATTTTACGTAAATATATACGTTTTTAACAATATTTCGAAACAATTTCATGTAGTATCACGATATGTAATTTGGCCTTCAAATCTCAGAATTTCGCATAATATTGCATTTTAAGCAAGTTTTCTTGCATTTTGTTTCGTAAGAAAAATCGTCGAATTTAGCAATATTTTGACGTTTATCATCTCCTTTTCCTCTATGTGATTTAAACAAAATATCATCGAATTAGGCAATATTTTGCCGTTTTTCCATTTTTGTGAATTTTCAGTCTATGGGTATTAATTCATTATATATACGATAAAAATGATGCAAACACATAATTGATTAGATAATAACCTTAAATACTTCATATTCAATCAACTATTTCTTTCTCGTTAAAACACTGAGTAAGATATTGAAAAGGGGAGAAGTTCTGTTTTTATTGCATATATCGACGTTTCAGCCGGAATAGAGCGTTTTTCGTGTACATTTTCCATAGGTAATATAAACGGAAAATCAGGAACATTTTAGTTAAAGCTAATGAAAACACATTGTTTTTTATCATTTGTATTGAAAACAACATTGTCATATATCTTTTCTTGGATCTAAATAATACGAAACCTCGCTCTATGATTTGAAGTTAAAATCCTCAAATATTGTATAATAGTGACTTTTTCACGTTAATCATGTAGTTTGATATTACGTAAATATATTCATTTTTACCAATATTTCGATACTATTTCATGTACTATCACGATATTTGATTTGGCTTTCAAATCTCAGAATGTCGCATAATATTGCATTTTAAGCAAGTTTTCTTGCATTTTGTTTCGTACGAAAAATCATCGAATTTAGCAATATTTTGACGTTTATCATCCACTTTTCCTCTATGTGATTTAAACAAAATATCATCGAATTATGCAATATTTTGCCGTTTTTCCACGTTTTTGTGAATTTTCAGTTTATGGGTTTAATTCATTACATATACGATAAAAATGATGCAAACACATAATTGATTAGATAATAACCTTAAATACTTCATTTTCAATCATCTATTTGTTTCTCGTTAAAATACTGTGTAAGATATTGAAAAGGGGAGAAGTTCGGTTTTTATTGCATATATCGACGTTTCAGCCGGATTAGAGCGGTTTTACGTGTACATCTTCCGTCGGTAATATAAACGAAAATTCAAGAACATTTTAGTTAATGCTAATGAAAACACATTGTTTTTTATCATTTGTATTGGAAACAACATTGTCGTATGTCTTTTCTTGGATCTAAATAATACGAAACCTCGCTCTATGATTTGAAGTTAAAATTCCTCATATATGGTAAAATAGTGACTTTTTTCACGTTTTTCATGTAGTGTGCTTTTACGTAAATATATACGTTTTTACCAATATTTCGATACTATTTCATGTAGTATCACGATATGTGATTTGGCCCTCAAATCTCAGAATTTCGCATAATATTGCATTTTAAGCAAGTTTTCTTGCATTTTGTTTCGTACGAAAAATCGTCGAATTTAGCAATATTTTGACGTTTATCATCTCCTTTTCCTTTATGTGATTTAAACAAAATATCATCGAATTAGGCAATATTTTGCCGTTTTTCCACGTTTTTGTGAATTTTCAGTCTATGGGTATTAATTCATTATATATACGATAAAAATGATGCAAACACATAATTGATTAGATAATAACCTTAAATACTTCATTTTCAATCATCCATTTGTTTTTCGTTAAAATACTGTGTAAAATATTGAAAAGGTGAGAAGTTCGGTTTTTATTGCATATATCGACGTTTGAGCCGGAATAGAGATGTTTTCGTGTACATCTTTCATCGGTAATATAAACGGAAAATCAGGAACATTTTAGTTAATTCTAATGAAAACACATTGATTTTTATCATTTGTATTGGAAACAACATTGTCATATGTCTTTTCTTGGATCTAAATAATACGAAACCTCGCTCTATGATTTGAAGTTAAAATCCTCATATATGGTAAAATAGAACCTTTTTCACGTTTTTCATGTAGTGCGATTTTACGTAAATATATTCATTTTTACCAATTTTTCGATACTATTTCATGCAGTATCACGATATGTGATTTGGCCTTCAAATCTCAGAATGTCGCATAATATTGCATTTTAAGCAAGTTTTCTTGCATTTTGTTTCGTACGAGAAATCGTCGAATTTAGCAATATTTTGACGTTGATCATCTCCTTTTCCTTTATGTGATTTAAACAAAATATCATCGAATTAGGCAATATTTTGCCGTTTTTCCACGTTTTTGTGAATTTTCAGTCTATGGGTATTAATTCATGATATATACGATAAAAATGATGCAAACACATAATTGACTAGATAATAACCTTAAATACTTCATTTTCAATCATCTATTTGTTTCTCGTTAAAATACTGTGTAAGATATTGAAAAGGGGAGAAGTTCTGTTTTTATTGCATATATCGACGTTTCAGCCGGATTAGAGCAGTTTTACGTGTACATCTTCCGTCGGTAATATAAACGGAAATTCAAGAACATTTTAGTTAATGCTAATGAAAACACATTGTTTTTTATCATTTGTATTGGAAACAACATTGTCATATGTCTTTTCTTGGATCTAAATAATACGAAACCTCGCTCTTTGATTTTAAGTTAAAATCCTCAAATATTGTATAAAAGTGACTTTTTCACGTTAGTCATGTAGTTTGATATTACGTAAATATATTCATTTTTACCAATATTTCGATACTATTCCTTGTACTATCACGATATTTGATTTGGCTTTCAAATCTCAGAATGTCGCATAATATTGCATTTTAAGCAAGTTTTCTTGCATTTTGTTTCGTACGAAAAATCATCGAATTTAGCAATATTTTGACGTTTATCATCCTCTTTTCATCTATGTGATTTAAACAAAATATCATCGAATTATGCAATATTATGCCGTTTTTCCACGTTTTTGTGAATTTTCAGTTTATGGGTTTAATTCATTATATACACGATAAAAATGATACAAACACATAATTGATTAGAAAATAACCTTAAATACTTCATTTTCAATCATCTATTTGTTTCTCGTTAAAATACTGTGTAAGATATTGAAAAGTCGAGAAGTTCGGTTTTTATTGCATATATCGACGTTTCAGCCGGATTAGAGCGGTTTTACGTGTACATCTTCCGTCGGTAATATAAACGGAAATTCAAGAACATTTAAGTTAATGCTAATGAAAACACATTGTTTTTTATCATTTGTATTTGAAACAACATTGTCACATGTCTTTTCTTGGATCTAAATAATACGAAACCTTGCTCTATGATTTGAAGTTAAAATCCTCATATATGGTAAAATAGTACCTTTTTCACGTTTTTCATGTAGTGTGATTTTACGTAAATATATTCATATTTACCAATATTTCGATACTATTTCATGTAGTATCACGATATGTGATTTGGCCTTCAAATCTCAGAATGTCGCAGAATATTGCATTTTAAGCAAGTTTTCTTGCATTTTGTTTCGTACGAAAAATCATCGAATTTAGCAATATATTGACGTTTATCATCCACTTTTCCTCTGTGAATTAAACAAAATATCATCGAATTAGGCAATAATTTGCCGTTTTTCCACGTTTTTGTGAATTTTCAGTTTATGGGTTTAATTCATTATATATACGATAAAAATGATGCAAACACATAATTGATTAGATAATAACCTTAAATACTTCATTTTCAATCAACTATTTGTTTCTCGTTAAAATACTGAGTAAGATATTAAAAAGGGGAGAAGTTCTGTTTGTAAGATATTGAAAAGGGGAGAAGTTCGGTTTTCATTGCAAATATCGACGTTTCAGCTTTATTACAGCGGTTTTACGTGTACATCTTCCATCGGAAATATAAACGGAAAACCAAGAACATTTTAGTTAATGCTAATGAAAACACATTGTTTTTTATTATTTGTATTGGAAACAACATTGTCATATGTCTTTTCTTAGATCTAAATAATACGAAACCTCGCTCTATGATTTGAAGTTAAAATCCTCATATATGGAAAAATAGTGACTTTTTTCACGTTTTTCATGTAGTGTGATTTTACGTAAATATATACGTTTTTAACAATATTTCGAAACAATTTCATGTAGTATCACGATATGTGATTTGGCCTTCAAATCTCAGAATTTCGCATAATATTGCATTTTAAGCAAGTTTTCTTGCATTTTGTTTCGTACGAAAAATCGTCGAATTTCGCAATATTTTGACGTTTATCATCTCCTTTTCCTTTATGTGATTTAAACAAAATATCATCGAATTAGGCAATATTTTGCCGTTTTTTCACGCTTTTGTGAATTTTCAGTCTATGGGTATTAATTCATTATATATACGACAAAAATGATGCAAACACATAATTGATTAGATAATAACCTTAAATACTTCATTTTCAATCATCTATTTGTTTCTCGTTAAAATACTGTGTAAGATATTGAAAAGGGGAGAAGTTCGGTTTTTATTGCATATATCGACGTTTCAGCCGGATTAGAGCGGTTTTACGTGTACATCTTCCGTCGGTAATATAAACGAAAATTCAAGAACATTTTAGTTAATGCTAATGAAAACACATTGTTTTTTATCATTTGTATTGGAAACAACATTGTCGTATGTCTTTTCTTGGATCTAAATAATACGAAACCTCGCTCTATGATTTGAAGTTAAAATTCCTCATATATGGTAAAATAGTGACTTTTTTCACGTTTTTCATGTAGTGTGCTTTTACGTAAATATATACGTTTTTACCAATATTTCGATACTATTTCATGTAGTATCACGATATGTGATTTGGCCCTCAAATCTCAGAATTTCGCATAATATTGCATTTTAAGCAAGTTTTCTTGCATTTTGTTTCGTACGAAAAATCGTCGAATTTAGCAATATTTTGACGTTTATCATCTCCTTTTCCTTTATGTGATTTAAACAAAATATCATCGAATTAGGCAATATTTTGCCGTTTTTCCACGTTTTTGTGAATTTTCAGTCTATGGGTATTAATTCATTATATATACGATAAAAATGATGCAAACACATAATTGATTAGATAATAACCTTAAATACTTCATTTTCAATCATCCATTTGTTTTTCGTTAAAATACTGTGTAAAATATTGAAAAGGTGAGAAGTTCGGTTTTTATTGCATATATCGACGTTTGAGCCGGAATAGAGATGTTTTCGTGTACATCTTTCATCGGTAATATAAACGGAAAATCAGGAACATTTTAGTTAATTCTAATGAAAACACATTGATTTTTATCATTTGTATTGGAAACAACATTGTCATATGTCTTTTCTTGGATCTAAATAATACGAAACCTCGCTCTATGATTTGAAGTTAAAATCCTCATATATGGTAAAATAGAACCTTTTTCACGTTTTTCATGTAGTGCGATTTTACGTAAATATATTCATTTTTACCAATTTTTCGATACTATTTCATGCAGTATCACGATATGTGATTTGGCCTTCAAATCTCAGAATGTCGCATAATATTGCATTTTAAGCAAGTTTTCTTGCATTTTGTTTCGTACGAGAAATCGTCGAATTTAGCAATATTTTGACGTTGATCATCTCCTTTTCCTTTATGTGATTTAAACAAAATATCATCGAATTAGGCAATATTTTGCCGTTTTTCCACGTTTTTGTGAATTTTCAGTCTATGGGTATTAATTCATGATATATACGATAAAAATGATGCAAACACATAATTGACTAGATAATAACCTTAAATACTTCATTTTCAATCATCTATTTGTTTCTCGTTAAAATACTGTGTAAGATATTGAAAAGGGGAGAAGTTCTGTTTTTATTGCATATATCGACGTTTCAGCCGGATTAGAGCAGTTTTACGTGTACATCTTCCGTCGGTAATATAAACGGAAATTCAAGAACATTTTAGTTAATGCTAATGAAAACACATTGTTTTTTATCATTTGTATTGGAAACAACATTGTCATATGTCTTTTCTTGGATCTAAATAATACGAAACCTCGCTCTTTGATTTTAAGTTAAAATCCTCAAATATTGTATAAAAGTGACTTTTTCACGTTAGTCATGTAGTTTGATATTACGTAAATATATTCATTTTTACCAATATTTCGATACTATTCCTTGTACTATCACGATATTTGATTTGGCTTTCAAATCTCAGAATGTCGCATAATATTGCATTTTAAGCAAGTTTTCTTGCATTTTGTTTCGTACGAAAAATCATCGAATTTAGCAATATTTTGACGTTTATCATCCTCTTTTCATCTATGTGATTTAAACAAAATATCATCGAATTATGCAATATTATGCCGTTTTTCCACGTTTTTGTGAATTTTCAGTTTATGGGTTTAATTCATTATATACACGATAAAAATGATACAAACACATAATTGATTAGAAAATAACCTTAAATACTTCATTTTCAATCATCTATTTGTTTCTCGTTAAAATACTGTGTAAGATATTGAAAAGTCGAGAAGTTCGGTTTTTATTGCATATATCGACGTTTCAGCCGGATTAGAGCGGTTTTACGTGTACATCTTCCGTCGGTAATATAAACGGAAATTCAAGAACATTTAAGTTAATGCTAATGAAAACACATTGTTTTTTATCATTTGTATTCGAAACAACATTGTCATATGTCTTTTCTTGGATCTAAATAATACGAAACCTTGCTCTATGATTTGAAGTTAAAATCCTCATATATGGTAAAATAGTACCTTTTTCACGTTTTTCATGTAGTGTGATTTTACGTAAATATATTCATATTTACCAATATTTCGATACTATTTCATGTAGTATCACGATATGTGATTTGGCCTTCAAATCTCAGAATGTCGCAGAATATTGCATTTTAAGCAAGTTTTCTTGCATTTTGTTTCGTACGAAAAATCATCGAATTTAGCAATATATTGACGTTTATCATCCACTTTTCCTCTGTGAATTAAACAAAATATCATCGAATTAGGCAATAATTTGCCGTTTTTCCACGTTTTTGTGAATTTTCAGTTTATGGGTTTAATTCATTATATATACGATAAAAATGATGCAAACACATAATTGATTAGATAATAACCTTAAATACTTCATTTTCAATCAACTATTTGTTTCTCGTTAAAATACTGAGTAAGATATTAAAAAGGGGAGAAGTTCTGTTTGTAAGATATTGAAAAGGGGAGAAGTTCGGTTTTCATTGCAAATATCGACGTTTCAGCTTTATTAGAGCGGTTTTACGTGTACATCTTCCATCGGAAATATAAACGGAAAACCAAGAACATTTTAGTTAATGCTAATGAAAACACATTGTTTTTTATTATTTGTATTGGAAACAACATTGTCATATGTCTTTTCTTAGATCTAAATAATACGAAACCTCGCTCTATGATTTGAAGTTAAAATCCTCATATATGGAAAAATAGTGACTTTTTTCACGTTTTTCATGTAGTGTGATTTTACGTAAATATATACGTTTTTAACAATATTTCGAAACAATTTCATGTAGTATCACGATATGTGATTTGGCCTTCAAATCTCAGAATTTCGCATAATATTGCATTTTAAGCAAGTTTTCTTGCATTTTGTTTCGTACGAAAAATCGTCGAATTTCGCAATATTTTGACGTTTATCATCTCCTTTTCCTTTATGTGATTTAAACAAAATATCATCGAATTAGGCAATATTTTGCCGTTTTTTCACGCTTTTGTGAATTTTCAGTCTATGGGTATTAATTCATTATATATACGACAAAAATGATGCAAACACATAATTGATTAGATAATAACCTTAAATACTTCATATTCAATCAACTATTTCTTTCTCGTTAAAACACTGAGTAAGATATTAAAAAGGGGAGAAGTTCTGTTTTTATTGCATATATCGACGTTTCAGCCGGAATAGAGCGTTTTTCGTGTACATTTTCCATAGGTAATATAAACGGAAAATCAGGAACATTTTAGTTAATGCTAATGAAAACACATTGTTTTTTATCATTTGTATTGAAAACAACATTGTCATATATCTTTTCTTGGATCTAAATAATACGAAACCTCGCTCTATGATTTGAAGTTAAAATCCTCAAATATTGTATAATAGTGACTTTTTCACGTTAATCATGTAGTTTGATATTACGTAAATATATTCATTTTTACCAATATTTCGATACTATTTCATGTACTATCACGATATTTGATTTGGCTTTCAAATCTCAGAATGTCGCATAATATTGCATTTTAAGCAAGTTTTCTTGCATTTTGTTTCGTACGAAAAATCATCGAATTTAGCAATATTTTGACGTTTATCATCCATTTTTCCTCTATGTGATTTAAACAAAATATCATCGAATTATGCAATATATTGCCGTTTTTCCACGTTTTTGTGAATTTTCAGTTTATGGGTTTAATTCATTATATATACGATAAAAATGATGCAAACACATAATTGATTAGATAATAACCTTAAATACTTCATTTTCAATCATCTATTTGTTTTTCGTTAAAATACTGTGTAAGAAATTGAAAAGGGGAGAAGTTCGGTTTTTATTGCATATATCGACGTTTCAGCCGGATAAGAGCTGCTTTACGTGTACATCTTCCATCGGTAATATAAACGGAAAATCAAGAACATTTTAGTTAATGCTAATGAAAACACATTGTTTTTTATCTATTTCTATCTATTATTGTTGTATTGGAAACAACATTGTCATATGTCTTTTCTTAGATCTAAATAATACGAAACCTTGCTCTATGATTTGAAGTTAAAATCCTCATATATGGTAAAATAGTAAATTTTTCACGTTTTTTATGTAGTGTGATTTTACGTAAATATATACGTTTTTAACAATATTTCGATACTATTTCATGTATCACGATATGTGATTTGGCTTTAAAATCTCAGAATTTCGCATAATATTGCATTTTAAGCAAGTTTTCTTGCATTTTGTTTTGTACGAAAAATCATCGAATTTAGCAATATTTTGACGTTTATCATCTCCTTTTCCTTTATGTGATTTAAACAAAATATCATCGAATTAGGCAATATTTTGCCGTTTTTCCACGTTTTTGTGAATTTTCAGTCTATGGGTATTAATTCATGATATATACGATAAAAATGATGCAAACACATAATTGACTAGATAATAACCTTAAATACTTAATTTTCAATCATCTATTTGTTTCTCGTTAAAATACTGTGTAAGATATTGAAAAGGGGAGAAGTTCGGTTTTTATTGCATATATCGACGTTTCAGCCGGATTAGAGCGGTTTTACGTGTACATCTTCAGTCGGTAATATAAACGGAAATTCAAGAACATTTTAGTTAATGCTAATGAAAACACATTGTTTTTTATCATTTGTATTGGAAACAACATTGTCATATGTCTTTTCTTGGATCTAAATAATACGAAACCTCGCTCTATGATTTGAAGTTAAAATTCCTCATATAAGGTAAAATAGTGACTTTTTCACGTTTTTCATGTAGTGTGATTTTACGTAAATATATACGTTTTTACCAATATTTCGATACTATTTCATGTAGTATCAAGATATGTGATTTGGCCTTCAAATCTCAGAATTTCGCATATTGCATTTTAAGCAAGTTTTCTTGCATTTTGTTTCGTACGAGAAATCGTCGAATTTAGCAATATTTTGCCGTTTTTCCACGTTTTTGTGAATTTTCAGTCTATGGGTATTAATTCATTATATATACGATAAAAATGATGCAAACACATAATTGATTAGATAATAACCTTAAATACTTCATTTGCAATCATCTATTTGTTTTTCGTTAAAATACTGTTATTGAAAATAACTAAATAAAATACTAATATTGAAAAGGGGAGAAGTTCGGTTTTTATTGCATATATCGACGTTTCAGCCGGATTGGAGCGGATTTACGTATACATCTTCCATCGGCAATATAAACGGAAAATCAAGAACATTTTAGTTAATTCTAATGAAAACACATTGTTTTTTATAATTTGTATTGAAAACAACATTGTCATATATCTTTTCTTGGATCTAAATAATACGAAACCTCGCTCTATGATTTTAAGTTAAAATCCTCAAATATTGTATAAAAGTGACTTTTTCACGTTAGTCATGTAGTTTGATATTACGTAAATATATTCATTTTTACCAATATTTCGATACTATTTCATGTAGTATCACGATATGTGATTTGGCTTTCAAATCTCAGAATGTCGCATAATATTGCATTTTAAGCAAGTTTTCTTGCATTTTGTTTCGTACGAAAAATCATCGAATTTAGCAATATTTTGACGTTTATCATCCTATTTTCATCTATGTGATTTAAACAAAATATCATCGAATTATGCAATATTTTGCCGTTTTTCCACGTTTTTGTGAATTTTCAGTTTATGGGTTTAATTCATTATATACACGATAAAAATGATGCAAACACATAATTGATTAGAAAATAACCTTAAATACTTCATTTTCAATCATCTACTTGTTTCTCGTTAAAATACTGTGTAAGATATTGAAAAGGGGAGAACTTCGGTTTTTATTGCATATATCGACGTTTCAGCCGGATTAGAGCGGTTTTACGTGTACATCTTCCATCGGTAATATAAACGGAAAACCAAAAACATTTTAGTTAATGCTAATGAAAACACATTGTTTTTTATTATTTGTATTGGAAACAACATTGTCATATGTCTTTTCTTAGATCTAAATAACACGAAACCTCGCTCTATGATTTGAAGTTAAAATCCTCGTATATGGTAAAATAGTGACTTTTTTTCACGTTTTTCATGTAGTGTGATTTTACGTAAATATATACGTTTTTAACAATATTTCGAAACTATTTCATGTAGTATTACGATATGTGGTTTGGCCTTCAAATCTCAGAATTTCGCATAATATTGCATTTTAAGCAAGTTTTCTTGCATTTTGTTTCGTACGAAAAATCGTCGAATTTAGCAATATTTTGACGTTTATCATCTCCTTTTCCTCTATGTGATTTAAACAAAATATCATCGAATTAGGCAATATTTTGCCGTTTTTCCACGTTTTTGTGAATTTTCAGTTTATGGGTATTAATTCATTATATATACGATAAAAATGATGCAAACACATAATTGATTAGATAATAACCTTAAATACTTCATTTTCAATCATCTATTTGTTTCTCGTTAAAATACTGTGTAAGATATTGAAAAGTCGAGAAGTTCGGTTTTTATTGCATATATCGACGTTTCAGCCGGATTAGAGCGGTTTTACGTGTACATCTTCCGTCGGTAATATAAACGGAAATTCAAGAACATTTTAGTTAATGCTAATGAAAACACATTGTTTTTTATCATTTGTATTCGAAACAACATTGTCATATGTCTTTTCTTGGATCTAAATAATACGAAACCTTGCTCTATGATTTGAAGTTAAAATCCTCATATATGGTAAAATAGTACCTTTTTCACGTTTTTCATGTAGTGTGATTTTACGTAAATATATTCATATTTACCAATATTTCGATACTATTTCATGTAGTATCACGATATGTGATTTGGCCTTCAAATCTCAGAATGTCGCAGAATATTGCATTTTAAGCAAGTTTTCTTGCATTTTGTTTCGTACGAAAAATCATCGAATTTAGCAATATTTTGACGTTTATCATCCACTTTTCCTCTGTGATTTAAACAAAATATCATCGAATTAGGCAATATTTTGCCGTTTTTCCACGTTTTTGTGAATTTTCAGTTTATGGGTTTAATTCATTATATATACGATAAAAATGATGCAAACACATAATTGATTAGATAATAACCTTAAATACTTCATTTTCAATCAACTATTTGTTTCTCATTAAAATACTGAGTAAGATATTAAAAAGGGGAGAAGTTCTGTTTGTAAAATATTGAAAAGGGGAGAAGTTCGGTTTTCATTGCAAATATCGACGTTTCAGCTTTATTAGAGCGGTTTTACGTGTACATCTTCCATCGGAAATATAAACGGAAAACCAAGAACATTTTAGTTAATGCTAATGAAAACACATTGTTTTTTATTATTTGTATTGGAAACAACATTGTCATTTGTCTTTTCTTAGATCTAAATAATACGAAACCTCGCTCTATGATTTGAAGTTAAAATCCTCATATATGGAAAAATAGTGACTTTTTTCACGTTTTTCATGTAGTGTGATTTTACGTAAATATATACGTTTTTAACAATATTTCGAAACAATTTCATGTAGTATCACGATATGTGATTTGGCCTTCAAATCTCAGAATTTCGCATAATATTGCATTTTAAGCAAGTTTTCTTGCATTTTGTTTCGTACGAAAAATCGTCGAATTTAGCAATATTTTGACGTTTATCATCTCCTTTTCCTTTATGTGATTTAAACAAAATATCATCGAATTAGGCAATATTTTGCCGTTTTTTCACGCTTTTGTGAATTTTCAGTCTATGGGTATTAATTCATTATATATACGACAAAAATGATGCAAACACATAATTGATTAGATAATAACCTTAAATACTTCATATTCAATCAACTATTTCTTTCTCGTTAAAACACTGAGTAAGATATTAAAAAGGGGAGAAGTTCTGTTTTTATTGCATATATCGACGTTTCAGCCGGAATAGAGCGTTTTTCGTGTACATTTTCCATAGGTAATATAAACGGAAAATCAGGAACATTTTAGTTAATGCTAATGAAAACACATTGTTTTTTATCATTTGTATTGAAAACAACATTGTCATATATCTTTTCTTGGATCTAAATAATACGAAACCTCGCTCTATGATTTGAAGTTAAAATCCTCAAATATTGTATAATAGTGACTTTTTCACGTTAATCATGTAGTTTGATATTACGTAAATATATTCATTTTTACCAATATTTCGATACTATTTCATGTACTATCACGATATTTGATTTGGCTTTCAAATCTCAGAATGTCGCATAATATTGCATTTTAAGCAAGTTTTCTTGCATTTTGTTTCGTACGAAAAATCATCGAATTTAGCAATATTTTGACGTTTATCATCCATTTTTCCTCTATGTGATTTAAACAAAATATCATCGAATTATGCAATATATTGCCGTTTTTCCACGTTTTTGTGAATTTTCAGTTTATGGGTTTAATTCATTATATATACGATAAAAATGATGCAAACACATAATTGATTAGATAATAACCTTAAATACTTCATTTTCAATCATCTATTTGTTTTTCGTTAAAATACTGTGTAAGAAATTGAAAAGGGGAGAAGTTCGGTTTTTATTGCATATATCGACGTTTCAGCCGGATAAGAGCGGCTTTACGTGTACATCTTCCATCGGTAATATAAACGGAAAATCAAGAACATTTTAGTTAATGCTAATGAAAACACATTGTTTTTTATCTATTTCTATCTATTATTGTTGTATTGGAAACAACATTGTCATATGTCTTTTCTTAGATCTAAATAATACGAAACCTTGCTCTATGATTTGAAGTTAAAATCCTCATATATGGTAAAATAGTAAATTTTTCACGTTTTTTATGTAGTGTGATTTTACGTAAATATATACGTTTTTAACAATATTTCGATACTATTTCATGTATCACGATATGTGATTTGGCTTTAAAATCTCAGAATTTCGCATAATATTGCATTTTAAGCAAGTTTTCTTGCATTTTGTTTTGTACGAAAAATCATCGAATTTAGCAATATTTTGACGTTTATCATCTCCTTTTCCTTTATGTGATTTAAACAAAATATCATCGAATTAGGCAATATTTTGCCGTTTTTCCACGTTTTTGTGAATTTTCAGTCTATGGGTATTAATTCATGATATATACGATAAAAATGATGCAAACACATAATTGACTAGATAATAACCTTAAATACTTAATTTTCAATCATCTATTTGTTTCTCGTTAAAATACTGTGTAAGATATTGAAAAGGGGAGAAGTTCGGTTTTTATTGCATATATCGACGTTTCAGCCGGATTAGAGCGGTTTTACGTGTACATCTTCAGTCGGTAATATAAACGGAAATTCAAGAACATTTTAGTTAATGCTAATGAAAACACATTGTTTTTTATCATTTGTATTGGAAACAACATTGTCATATGTCTTTTCTTGGATCTAAATAATACGAAACCTCGCTCTATGATTTGAAGTTAAAATTCCTCATATAAGGTAAAATAGTGACTTTTTCACGTTTTTCATGTAGTGTGATTTTACGTAAATATATACGTTTTTACCAATATTTCGATACTATTTCATGTAGTATCAAGATATGTGATTTGGCCTTCAAATCTCAGAATTTCGCATATTGCATTTTAAGCAAGTTTTCTTGCATTTTGTTTCGTACGAGAAATCGTCGAATTTAGCAATATTTTGCCGTTTTTCCACGTTTTTGTGAATTTTCAGTCTATGGGTATTAATTCATTATATATACGATAAAAATGATGCAAACACATAATTGATTAGATAATAACCTTAAATACTTCATTTGCAATCATCTATTTGTTTTTCGTTAAAATACTGTTATTGAAAATAACTAAATAAAATACTAATATTGAAAAGGGGAGAAGTTCGGTTTTTATTGCATATATCGACGTTTCAGCCGGATTGGAGCGGATTTACGTATACATCTTCCATCGGCAATATAAACGGAAAATCAAGAACATTTTAGTTAATTCTAATGAAAACACATTGTTTTTTATAATTTGTATTGAAAACAACATTGTCATATATCTTTTCTTGGATCTAAATAATACGAAACCTCGCTCTATGATTTTAAGTTAAAATCCTCAAATATTGTATAAAAGTGACTTTTTCACGTTAGTCATGTAGTTTGATATTACGTAAATATATTCATTTTTACCAATATTTCGATACTATTTCATGTAGTATCACGATATGTGATTTGGCTTTCAAATCTCAGAATGTCGCATAATATTGCATTTTAAGCAAGTTTTCTTGCATTTTGTTTCGTACGAAAAATCATCGAATTTAGCAATATTTTGACGTTTATCATCCTATTTTCATCTATGTGATTTAAACAAAATATCATCGAATTATGCAATATTTTGCCGTTTTTCCACGTTTTTGTGAATTTTCAGTTTATGGGTTTAATTCATTATATACACGATAAAAATGATGCAAACACATAATTGATTAGAAAATAACCTTAAATACTTCATTTTCAATCATCTACTTGTTTCTCGTTAAAATACTGTGTAAGATATTGAAAAGGGGAGAACTTCGGTTTTTATTGCATATATCGACGTTTCAGCCGGATTAGAGCGGTTTTACGTGTACATCTTCCATCGGTAATATAAACGGAAAACCAAAAACATTTTAGTTAATGCTAATGAAAACACATTGTTTTTTATTATTTGTATTGGAAACAACATTGTCATATGTCTTTTCTTAGATCTAAATAACACGAAACCTCGCTCTATGATTTGAAGTTAAAATCCTCGTATATGGTAAAATAGTGACTTTTTTTCACGTTTTTCATGTAGTGTGATTTTACGTAAATATATACGTTTTTAACAATATTTCGAAACTATTTCATGTAGTATTACGATATGTGGTTTGGCCTTCAAATCTCAGAATTTCGCATAATATTGCATTTTAAGCAAGTTTTCTTGCATTTTGTTTCGTACGAAAAATCGTCGAATTTAGCAATATTTTGACGTTTATCATCTCCTTTTCCTCTATGTGATTTAAACAAAATATCATCGAATTAGGCAATATTTTGCCGTTTTTCCACGTTTTTGTGAATTTTCAGTTTATGGGTATTAATTCATTATATATACGATAAAAATGATGCAAACACATAATTGATTAGATAATAACCTTAAATACTTCATTTTCAATCATCTATTTGTTTCTCGTTAAAATACTGTGTAAGATATTGAAAAGTCGAGAAGTTCGGTTTTTATTGCATATATCGACGTTTCAGCCGGATTAGAGCGGTTTTACGTGTACATCTTCCGTCGGTAATATAAACGGAAATTCAAGAACATTTTAGTTAATGCTAATGAAAACACATTGTTTTTTATCATTTGTATTCGAAACAACATTGTCATATGTCTTTTCTTGGATCTAAATAATACGAAACCTTGCTCTATGATTTGAAGTTAAAATCCTCATATATGGTAAAATAGTACCTTTTTCACGTTTTTCATGTAGTGTGATTTTACGTAAATATATTCATATTTACCAATATTTCGATACTATTTCATGTAGTATCACGATATGTGATTTGGCCTTCAAATCTCAGAATGTCGCAGAATATTGCATTTTAAGCAAGTTTTCTTGCATTTTGTTTCGTACGAAAAATCATCGAATTTAGCAATATTTTGACGTTTATCATCCACTTTTCCTCTGTGATTTAAACAAAATATCATCGAATTAGGCAATATTTTGCCGTTTTTCCACGTTTTTGTGAATTTTCAGTTTATGGGTTTAATTCATTATATATACGATAAAAATGATGCAAACACATAATTGATTAGATAATAACCTTAAATACTTCATTTTCAATCAACTATTTGTTTCTCATTAAAATACTGAGTAAGATATTAAAAAGGGGAGAAGTTCTGTTTGTAAAATATTGAAAAGGGGAGAAGTTCGGTTTTCATTGCAAATATCGACGTTTCAGCTTTATTAGAGCGGTTTTACGTGTACATCTTCCATCGGAAATATAAACGGAAAACCAAGAACATTTTAGTTAATGCTAATGAAAACACATTGTTTTTTATTATTTGTATTGGAAACAACATTGTCATATGTCTTTTCTTAGATCTAAATAATACGAAACCTCGCTCTATGATTTGAAGTTAAAATCCTCATATATGGAAAAATAGTGACTTTTTTCACGTTTTTCATGTAGTGTGATTTTACGTAAATATATACGTTTTTAACAATATTTCGAAACAATTTCATGTAGTATCACGATATGTGATTTGGCCTTCAAATCTCAGAATTTCGCATAATATTGCATTTTAAGCAAGTTTTCTTGCATTTTGTTTCGTACGAAAAATCGTCGAATTTAGCAATATTTTGACGTTTATCATCTCCTTTTCCTTTATGTGATTTAAACAAAATATCATCGAATTAGGCAATATTTTGCCGTTTTTTCACGCTTTTGTGAATTTTCAGTCTATGGGTATTAATTCATTATATATACGAAAAATTGATGCAAACACATAATTGATTAGATAATAACCTTAAATACTTCATATTCAATCAACTATTTCTTTCTCGTTAAAACACTGAGTAAGATATTAAAAAGGGGAGAAGTTCTGTTTTTATTGCATATATCGACGTTTCAGCCGGAATAGAGCGTTTTTCGTGTACATTTTCCATAGGTAATATAAACGGAAAATCAGGAACATTTTAGTTAATGCTAATGAAAACACATTGTTTTTTATCATTTGTATTGAAAACAACATTGTCATATATCTTTTCTTGGATCTAAATAATACGAAACCTCGCTCTATGATTTGAAGTTAAAATCCTCAAATATTGTATAATAGTGACTTTTTCACGTTAATCATGTAGTTTGATATTACGTAAATATATTCATTTTTACCAATATTTCGATACTATTTCATGTACTATCACGATATTTGATTTGGCTTTCAAATCTCAGAATGTCGCATAATATTGCATTTTAAGCAAGTTTTCTTGCATTTTGTTTCGTACGAAAAATCATCGAATTTAGCAATATTTTGACGTTTATCATCCACTTTTCCTCTATGTGATTTAAACAAAATATCATCGAATTATGCAATATTTTGCCGTTTTTCCACGTTTTTGTGAATTTTCAGTCTATGGGTTTAATTCATTATATACACGATAAAAATGATGCAAACACATAATTGATTAGATAATAACCTTAAATACTTCATTTTCAATCATCTATTTGTTTCTCGTTAAAATACTGTGTAAGATATTGAAAAGGGGAGAAGTTCGGTTTTTATTGCATATATCGACGTTTCAGCCGGATTAGAGCGGTTTTACGAGTACATCTTCCATCGGTAATATAAACGGAAAACCAAGAACATTTTAGTTAATGCTAATGAAAACACATTGTTTTTTATTATTTGTATTGGAAACAACATTGTCATATGTCTTTTCTTAGATCTAAATAATACGAAACCTCGCTCTATGATTTGAAGTTAAAATCCTCATATATGGTAAAATAGTGACTTTTTTCACGTTTTTCATGTAGTGTGATTTTACGTAAATATATACGTTTTTAACAATATTTCGAAACTATTTCATGTTTTTTTTACGATATGTGGTTTGGCCTTCAAATCTCAGAATTTCGCATAATATTGCATTTTAAGCAAGTTTTCTTGCATTTTGTTTCGTACGAAAAATCGTCGAATTTAGCAATATTTTGACGTTTATCATCTCCTTTTCCTCTATGTGATTTAAACAAAATATCATCGAATTAGGCAATATTTCGCCGTTTTTCCATTTTTGTGAATTTTCAGTCTATGGGTATTAATTCATTATATATACGATAAAAATGATGCAAACACATAATTGATTAGATAATAACCTTAAATACTTCATTTTCAATCATCTATTTGTTTCTCGTTAAAATACTGTGTAAGATATTGAAAAGGGGAGAAGTTCGGTTTTTATTGCATATATCGACGTTTCAGCCGGATTAGAGCGGTTTTACGTGTACATCTTCCATCGGTAATATAAACGGAAAATCAAGAACATTTTAGTTAATGCTAATGAAAACACATTGTTTTTTATCATTTGTATTGGAAACAACATTGTCATATGTCTTTTCTTGGATCTAAATAATACGAAACCTCGATCTATGATTTGGAGTTAAAACCCTCATATATGGTAAAATAGTGAACTTTTTCACGTTTTTAATGTTGTGTGATTTTACGTAAATATATTCATTTTTACCAATATTTTGATACTATTTCATGTAGTATCACGATATATGATTTGGCCTTCACATCTCAGAATGTCGCATAATATTGCATTTTAAGCAAGTTTTCTTGCATTTTGTTTCGTACGAAAAATCATCGAATTTAGCAATATTTTGACGTTTATCATCCACTTTTCCTCTATGTGATTTAAACAAAATATCATCGAATTAGGCAATATTTTGCCGTTTTTCCACGTTTTTGTGAATTTTCAGTTTATGGGTATTAATTCATTATATATACGATAAAAATGATGCGAACACATAATTGATTAGATAATAACCTTAAATACTTCATTTTCAATCATCTATTTGTTTCTCGTTAAAATACTGTGTAAGATATTGAAAATGGGAGAAGTTCGGTTTTTATTGCATATATCGACGTTTCAGCTTTATTAGAGCGGTTTTACGTGTACATCTTCCATCGGTAATATAAACGGAAAATCAAGAACATTTTAGTTAATGCTAATGAAAACACATTGTTTTTTATCATTTGTATTGAAAACAACATTGTCATATATCTTTTCTTGGATCTAAATAATACGAAACCTCGCTCTATGATTTGAAGTTAAAATCCTCAAATATTGTATAATAGTGACTTTTTCACGTTAATCATGTAGTTTGATATTACGTAAATATGTTCATTTTTACCAATATTTCGATACTATTTCTTGTACTATCACGATATTTGATTTGGCTTTCAAATCTCATAATGTCGCATAATATTGCATTTTAAGCAAGTTTTCTTGCATTTTGTTTCGTACGAAAAATCATCGAATTTAGCAATATTTTGACGTTTATCATCCACTTTTCCTCTATGTGATTTAAACAAAATATCATCGAATTATGCAATATTTTGCCGTTTTTCCACGTTTTTGTGAATTTTCAGTTTATGGGTTTAATTCATTATATATACGATAAAAATGATGCAAACACATAATTGATTAGATAATAACCTTAAATACTTCATTTTCAATCATCTATTTGTTTCTCGTTAAAATACTGTGTAAGATATTGAAAATGGGAGAAGTTCGGTTTTTATTGCATATATCGACCTTGCAGCCGGATTAGAGCGGTATTACGTGTACATCTTCCATCGGTAATATAAACGGAAAATCAAGAACATTTTAGTTAATGCTAATGAAAACACATTGTTTTTTATCATTTGTATTGGAAACAACATTGTCATATGTCTTTTCTTAGATCTAAATAATACGAAACCTCGCTCTATGATTTGAAGTTAAAATCCTCATATATGGTAAAATAGTAATTTTTTCACGTTTTTTATGTAGTGTGATTTTACGTAAATATATACGTTTTTAACAATATTTCGATACTATTTCATGTAGTGTCACGATATGTGATTTGGCCTTCAAATCTCAGAATTTCGCATAATATTGCATTTTAAGCAAGTTTTCTTGCATTTTGTTTCGTACGAAAAATCGTCGAATTTAGCAATATTTTGACGTTTATCATCCACTTTTCCTCTATGTGATTTAAACAAAATATCATCGAATTAGGCAATATTTTGCAGTTTTTCCACGTTTATGTGAATTTTCAGTTTATGGGTTTAATTCATTATATACACGATAAAAATGATGCAAACACATAATTGATTAGATAATAACCTTAAATACTTCATTTTCAATCATCTATTTGTTTCTCGTTAAAATACTGTGTAAGATATTGAAAAGGGGAGAAGTTCGGTTTTTATTGCATATATCGACGTTTCAGCCGGATTAGAGCGGTTTTACGTGTACATCTTCCATCGGTAATATAAACGGAAAACCTAGAACATTTTAGTTAATGCTAATGAAAACACATTGTTTTTTATTATTTGTATTGGAAACAACATTGTCATATGTCTTTTCTTAGATCTAAATAATACGAAACCTCGCTCTATGATTTGAAGTTAAAATCCTCATATATGGTAAAATAGTGACTTTTTTCACGTTTTTCATGTAGTGTGATTTTACGTAAATATATACGTTTTTCACAATATTTCGAAACTATTTCATGTAGTATTACGATATGTGGTTTGGCCTTCAAATCTCAGAATTTCGCATAATATTGCATTTTAAGCAAGTTTTGTTGCATTTTGTTTCGTACGAAAAATCGTCGAATTTAGCAATATTTTGACGTTTATCATCTCCTTTTCCTCTATGTGATTTAAACAAAATATCATCGAATTAGGCAATATTTTGCCGTTTTTTCACGCTTTTGTGAATTTTCAGTCTATGGGTATTAATTCATTATATATACGAAAAAATGATGCAAACACATAATTGATTAGATAATAACCTTAAATACTTCATATTCAATCAACTATTTCTTTCTCGTTAAAACACTGAGTAAGATATTAAAAAGGGGAGAAGTTCTGTTTTTATTGCATATATCGACGTTTCAGCCGGAATAGAGCGTTTTTCGTGTACATTTTCCATAGGTAATATAAACGGAAAATCAGGAACATTTTAGTTAATGCTAATGAAAACACATTGTTTTTTATCATTTGTATTGAAAACAACATTGTCATATATCTTTTCTTGGATCTAAATAATACGAAACCTCGCTCTATGATTTGAAGTTAAAATCCTCAAATATTGTATAATAGTGACTTTTTCACGTTAATCATGTAGTTTGATATTACGTAAATATATTCATTTTTACCAATATTTCGATACTATTTCATGTACTATCACGATATTTGATTTGGCTTTCAAATCTCAGAATGTCGCATAATATTGCATTTTAAGCAAGTTTTCTTGCATTTTGTTTCGTACGAAAAATCATCGAATTTAGCAATATTTTGACGTTTATCATCCACTTTTCCTCTATGTGATTTAAACAAAATATCATCGAATTATGCAATATTTTGCCGTTTTTCCACGTTTTTGTGAATTTTCAGTCTATGGGTTTAATTCATTATATACACGATAAAAATGATGCAAACACATAATTGATTAGATAATAACCTTAAATACTTCATTTTCAATCATCTATTTGTTTCTCGTTAAAATACTGTGTAAGATATTGAAAAGGGGAGAAGTTCGGTTTTTATTGCATATATCGACGTTTCAGCCGGATTAGAGCGGTTTTACGTGTACATCTTCCATCGGTAATATAAACGGAAAACCAAGAACATTTTAGTTAATGCTAATGAAAACACATTGTTTTTTATTATTTGTATTGGAAACAACATTGTCATATGTCTTTTCTTAGATCTAAATAATACGAAACCTCGCTCTATGATTTGAAGTTAAAATCCTCATATATGGTAAAATAGTGACTTTTTTACCGTTTTTCATGTAGTGTGATTTTACGTAAATATATACGTTTTTAACAATATTTCGAAACTATTTCATGTTTTTTTTACGATATGTGGTTTGGCCTTCAAATCTCAGAATTTCGCATAATATTGCATTTTAAGCAAGTTTTCCTGCATTTTGTTTCGTACGAAAAATCGTCGAATTTAGCAATATTTTGACGTTTATCATCTCCTTTTCCTCTATGTGATTTAAACAAAATATCATCGAATTAGGCAATATTTCGCCGTTTTTCCATTTTTGTGAATTTTCAGTCTATGGGTATTAATTCATTATATATACGATAAAAATGATGCAAACACATAATTGATTAGATAATAACCTTAAATACTTCATTTTCAATCATCTATTTGTTTCTCGTTAAAATACTGTGTAAGATATTGAAAAGGGGAGAAGTTCGGTTTTTATTGCATATATCGACGTTTCAGCCGGATTAGAGCGGTTTTACGTGTACATCTTCCATCGGTAATATAAACGGAAAATCAAGAACATTTTATTTAATGCTAATGAAAACACATTGTTTTTTATCATTTGTATTGGAAACAACATTGTCATATATCTTTTCTTGGATCTAAATAATACGAAACCTCGCTCTATGATTTGAAGTTAAAATCCTCAAATATTGTATAATAGTGACTTTTTCACGTTAATCATGTAGTTTGATATTACGTAAATATGTTCATTTTTACCAATATTTCGATACTATTTCTTGTACTATCACGATATTTGATTTGGCTTTCAAATCTCATAATGTCGCATAATATTGCATTTTAAGCAAGTTTTCTTGCATTTTGTTTCGTACGAAAAATCATCGAATTTAGCAATATTTTGACGTTTATCATCCACTTTTCCTCTATGTGATTTAAACAAAATATCATCGAATTATGCAATATTTTGCCGTTTTTCCACGTTTTTGTGAATTTTCAGTTTATGGGTTTAATTCATTATATATACGATAAAAATGATGCAAACACATAATTGATTAGATAATAACCTTAAATACTTCATTTTCAATCATCTATTTGTTTCTCGTTAAAATACTGTGTAAGATATTGAAAATGGGAGAAGTTCGGTTTTTATTGCATATATCGACCTTGCAGCCGGATTAGAGCGGTATTACGTGTACATCTTCCATCGGTAATATAAACGGAAAATCAAGAACATTTTAGTTAATGCTAATGAAAACACATTGTTTTTTATCATTTGTATTGGAAACAACATTGTCATATGTCTTTTCTTAGATCTAAATAATACGAAACCTCGCTCTATGATTTGAAGTTAAAATCCTCATATATGGTAAAATAGTAATTTTTTCACGTTTTTTATGTAGTGTGATTTTACGTAAATATATACGTTTTTAACAATATTTCGATACTATTTCATGTAGTGTCACGATATGTGATTTGGCCTTCAAATCTCAGAATTTCGCATAATATTGCATTTTAAGCAAGTTTTCTTGCATTTTGTTTCGTACGAAAAATCATCGAATTTAGCAATATTTTGACGTTTATCATCCACTTTTCCTCTATGTGATTTAAACAAAATATCATCGAATTATGCAATATTTTGCCGTTTTTCCACGTTTTTGTGAATTTTCAGTCTATGGGTTTAATTCATTATATACACGATAAAAATGATGCAAACACATAATTGATTAGATAATAACCTTAAATACTTCATTTTCAATCATCTATTTGTTTCTCGTTAAAATACTGTGTAAGATATTGAAAAGGGGAGAAGTTCGGTTTTTATTGCATATATCGACGTTTCAGCCGGATTAGAGCGGTTTTACGTGTACATCTTCCATCGGTAATATAAACGGAAAACCAAGAACATTTTAGTTAATGCTAATGAAAACACATTGTTTTTTATTATTTGTATTGGAAACAACATTGTCATATGTCTTTTCTTAGATCTAAATAATACGAAACCTCGCTCTATGATTTGAAGTTAAAATCCTCATATATGGTAAAATAGTGACTTTTTTACCGTTTTTCATGTAGTGTGATTTTACGTAAATATATACGTTTTTAACAATATTTCGAAACTATTTCATGTTTTTTTTACGATATGTGGTTTGGCCTTCAAATCTCAGAATTTCGCATAATATTGCATTTTAAGCAAGTTTTCCTGCATTTTGTTTCGTACGAAAAATCGTCGAATTTAGCAATATTTTGACGTTTATCATCTCCTTTTCCTCTATGTGATTTAAACAAAATATCATCGAATTAGGCAATATTTCGCCGTTTTTCCATTTTTGTGAATTTTCAGTCTATGGGTATTAATTCATTATATATACGATAAAAATGATGCAAACACATAATTGATTAGATAATAACCTTAAATACTTCATTTTCAATCATCTATTTGTTTCTCGTTAAAATACTGTGTAAGATATTGAAAAGGGGAGAAGTTCGGTTTTTATTGCATATATCGACGTTTCAGCCGGATTAGAGCGGTTTTACGTGTACATCTTCCATCGGTAATATAAACGGAAAATCAAGAACATTTTATTTAATGCTAATGAAAACACATTGTTTTTTATCATTTGTATTGGAAACAACATTGTCATATATCTTTTCTTGGATCTAAATAATACGAAACCTCGCTCTATGATTTGAAGTTAAAATCCTCAAATATTGTATAATAGTGACTTTTTCACGTTAATCATGTAGTTTGATATTACGTAAATATGTTCATTTTTACCAATATTTCGATACTATTTCTTGTACTATCACGATATTTGATTTGGCTTTCAAATCTCATAATGTCGCATAATATTGCATTTTAAGCAAGTTTTCTTGCATTTTGTTTCGTACGAAAAATCATCGAATTTAGCAATATTTTGACGTTTATCATCCACTTTTCCTCTATGTGATTTAAACAAAATATCATCGAATTATGCAATATTTTGCCGTTTTTCCACGTTTTTGTGAATTTTCAGTTTATGGGTTTAATTCATTATATATACGATAAAAATGATGCAAACACATAATTGATTAGATAATAACCTTAAATACTTCATTTTCAATCATCTATTTGTTTCTCGTTAAAATACTGTGTAAGATATTGAAAATGGGAGAAGTTCGGTTTTTATTGCATATATCGACCTTGCAGCCGGATTAGAGCGGTATTACGTGTACATCTTCCATCGGTAATATAAACGGAAAATCAAGAACATTTTAGTTAATGCTAATGAAAACACATTGTTTTTTATCATTTGTATTGGAAACAACATTGTCATATGTCTTTTCTTAGATCTAAATAATACGAAACCTCGCTCTATGATTTGAAGTTAAAATCCTCATATATGGTAAAATAGTAATTTTTTCACGTTTTTTATGTAGTGTGATTTTACGTAAATATATACGTTTTTAACAATATTTCGATACTATTTCATGTAGTGTCACGATATGTGATTTGGCCTTCAAATCTCAGAATTTCGCATAATATTGCATTTTAAGCAAGTTTTCTTGCATTTTGTTTCGTACGAAAAATCGTCGAATTTAGCAATATTTTGACGTTTATCATCCACTTTTCCTCTATGTGATTTAAACAAAATATCATCGAATTAGGCAATATTTTGCAGTTTTTCCACGTTTATGTGAATTTTCAGTTTATGGGTTTAATTCATTATATACACGATAAAAATGATGCAAACACATAATTGATTAGATAATAACCTTAAATACTTCATTTTCAATCATCTATTTGTTTCTCGTTAAAATACTGTGTAAGATATTGAAAAGGGGAGAAGTTCGGTTTTTATTGCATATATCGACGTTTCAGCCGGATTAGAGCGGTTTTACGTGTACATCTTCCATCGGTAATATAAACGGAAAACCTAGAACATTTTAGTTAATGCTAATGAAAACACATTGTTTTTTATTATTTGTATTGGAAACAACATTGTCATATGTCTTTTCTTAGATCTAAATAATACGAAACCTCGCTCTATGATTTGAAGTTAAAATCCTCATATATGGTAAAATAGTGACTTTTTTCACGTTTTTCATGTAGTGTGATTTTACGTAAATATATACGTTTTTCACAATATTTCGAAACTATTTCATGTAGTATTACGATATGTGGTTTGGCCTTCAAATCTCAGAATTTCGCATAATATTGCATTTTAAGCAAGTTTTGTTGCATTTTGTTTCGTACGAAAAATCGTCGAATTTAGCAATATTTTGACGTTTATCATCTCCTTTTCCTCTATGTGATTTAAACAAAATATCATCGAATTAGGCAATATTTTGCCGTTTTTTCACGCTTTTGTGAATTTTCAGTCTATGGGTATTAATTCATTATATATACGAAAAAATGATGCAAACACATAATTGATTAGATAATAACCTTAAATACTTCATATTCAATCAACTATTTCTTTCTCGTTAAAACACTGAGTAAGATATTAAAAAGGGGAGAAGTTCTGTTTTTATTGCATATATCGACGTTTCAGCCGGAATAGAGCGTTTTTCGTGTACATTTTCCATAGGTAATATAAACGGAAAATCAGGAACATTTTAGTTAATGCTAATGAAAACACATTGTTTTTTATCATTTGTATTGAAAACAACATTGTCATATATCTTTTCTTGGATCTAAATAATACGAAACCTCGCTCTATGATTTGAAGTTAAAATCCTCAAATATTGTATAATAGTGACTTTTTCACGTTAATCATGTAGTTTGATATTACGTAAATATATTCATTTTTACCAATATTTCGATACTATTTCATGTACTATCACGATATTTGATTTGGCTTTCAAATCTCAGAATGTCGCATAATATTGCATTTTAAGCAAGTTTTCTTGCATTTTGTTTCGTACGAAAAATCATCGAATTTAGCAATATTTTGACGTTTATCATCCACTTTTCCTCTATGTGATTTAAACAAAATATCATCGAATTAGGCAATATTTTGCCGTTTTTCCATTTTTGTGAATTTTCAGTCTATGGGTATTAATTCATTATATATACGATAAAAATGATGCAAACACATAATTGATTAGATAATAACCTTAAATACTTCATTTTCAATCATCTATTTGTTTCTCGTTAAAATACTGTGTAAGATATTGAAAAGGGGAGAAGTTCGGTTTTTATTGCATATATCGACGTTTCAGCCGGATTAGAGCGGTTTTACGTGTACATCTTCCATCGGTAATATAAACGGAAAATCAAGAACATTTTAGTTAATGCTAATGAAAACACATTGTTTTTTATCATTTGTATTGGAAACAACATTGTCATATGTCTTTTCTTGGATCTAAATAATACGAAACCTCGATCTATGATTTGGAGTTAAAACCCTCATATATGGTAAAATAGTGAACTTTTTCACGTTTTTAATGTTGTGTGATTTTACGTAAATATATTCATTTTTACCAATATTTTGATACTATTTCATGTAGTATCACGATATATGATTTGGCCTTCACATCTCAGAATGTCGCATAATATTGCATTTTAAGCAAGTTTTCTTGCATTTTGTTTCGTACGAAAAATCATCGAATTTAGCAATATTTTGACGTTTATCATCCACTTTTCCTCTATGTGATTTAAACAAAATATCATCGAATTAGGCAATATTTTGCCGTTTTTCCACGTTTTTGTGAATTTTCAGTTTATGGGTATTAATTCATTATATATACGATAAAAATGATGCAAACACATAATTGATTAGATAATAACCTTAAATACTTCATTTTCAATCATCTATTTGTTTCTCGTTAAAATACTGTGTAAGATATTGAAAATGGGAGAAGTTCGGTTTTTATTGCATATATCGACCTTGCAGCCGGATTAGAGCGGTATTACGTGTACATCTTCCATCGGTAATATAAACGGAAAATCAAGAACATTTTAGTTAATGCTAATGAAAACACATTGTTTTTTATCATTTGTATTGGAAACAACATTGTCATATGTCTTTTCTTAGATCTAAATAATACGAAACCTCGCTCTATGATTTGAAGTTAAAATCCTCATATATGGTAAAATAGTAATTTTTTCACGTTTTTTATGTAGTGTGATTTTACGTAAATATATACGTTTTTAACAATATTTCGATACTATTTCATGTAGTGTCACGATATGTGATTTGGCCTTCAAATCTCAGAATTTCGCATAATATTGCATTTTAAGCAAGTTTTCTTGCATTTTGTTTCGTACGAAAAATCGTCGAATTTAGCAATATTTTGACGTTTATCGTCTCCTTTTCCTCTATGTGATTTAAACAAAATATCATCGAATTAGGCAATATTTTGCCGTTTTTTCACGCTTTTGTGAATTTTACGTCTATGGGTATTAATTCATTATATATACGAAAAAATGATGCAAACACATAATTGATTAGATAATAACCTTAAATACTTCATATTCAATCAACTATTTCTTTCTCGTTAAAACACTGAGTAAGATATTAAAAAGGGGAGAAGTTCTGTTTTTATTGCATATATCGACGTTTCAGCCGGAATAGAGCGTTTTTCGTGTACATTTTCCATAGGTAATATAAACGGAAAATCAGGAACATTTTAGTTAATGCTAATGAAAACAGATTGTTTTTTATCATTTGTATTGGAAACAACATTGTCATATATCTTTTCTTGGATCTAAATAATACGAAACCTCGCTCTATGATTTGAAGTTAAAATCCTCAAATATTGTATAATAGTGACTTTTTCACGTTAATCAAGTAGTTTGATATTACGTAAATATATTCATTTTTACCAATATTTCGATACTATTTCATGTACTATCACGATATTTGATTTGGCTTTCAAATCTCAGAATGTCGCATAATATTGCATTTTAAGCAAGTTTTCTTGCATTTTGTTTCGTACGAAAAATCATCGAATTTAGCAATATTTTGACGTTTATCATCCACTTTTCCTCTATGTGATTTAAACAAAATATCATCGAATTATGCAATATTTTGCCGTTTTTCCACGTTTTTGTGAATTTTCAGTCTATGGGTTTAATTCATTATATACACGATAAAAATGATGCAAACACATAATTGATTAGATAATAACCTTAAATACTTCATTTTCAATCATCTATTTGTTTCTCGTTAAAATACTGTGTAAGATATTGAAAAGGGGAGAAGTTCGGTTTTTATTGCATATATCGACGTTTCAGCCGGATTAGAGCGGTTTTACGTGTACATCTTCCATCGGTAATATAAACGGAAAACCAAGAACATTTTAGTTAATGCTAATGAAAACACATTGTTTTTTATTATTTGTATTGGAAACAACATTGTCATATGTCTTTTCTTAGATCTAAATAATACGAAACCTCGCTCTATGATTTGAAGTTAAAATCCTCATATATGGTAAAATAGTGACTTTTTTCACGTTTTTCATGTAGTGTGATTTTACGTAAATATATACGTTTTTAACAATATTTCGAAACTATTTCATGTTTTTTTTACGATATGTGGTTTGGCCTTCAAATCTCAGAATTTCGCATAATATTGCATTTTAAGCAAGTTTTCTTGCATTTTGTTTCGTACGAAAAATCGTCGAATTTAGCAATATTTTGACGTTTATCATCTCCTTTTCCTCTATGTGATTTAAACAAAATATCATCGAATTAGGCAATATTTCGCCGTTTTTCCATTTTTGTGAATTTTCAGTCTATGGGTATTAATTCATTATATATACGATAAAAATGATGCAAACACATAATTGATTAGATAATAACCTTAAATACTTCATTTTCAATCATCTATTTGTTTCTCGTTAAAATACTGTGTAAGATATTGAAAAGGGGAGAAGTTCGGTTTTTATTGCATATATCGACGTTTCAGCCGGATTAGAGCGGTTTTACGTGTACATCTTCCATCGGTAATATAAACGGAAAATCAAGAACATTTTAGTTAATGCTAATGAAAACACATTGTTTTTTATCATTTGTATTGGAAACAACATTGTCATATGTCTTTTCTTGGATCTAAATAATACGAAACCTCGATCTATGATATGGAGTTAAAACCCTCATATATGGTAAAATAGTGAACTTTTTCACGTTTTTAATGTTGTGTGATTTTACGTAAATATATTCATTTTTACCAATATTTTGATACTATTTCATGTAGTATCACGATATATGATTTGGCCTTCACATCTCAGAATGTCGCATAATATTGCATTTTAAGCAAGTTTTCTTGCATTTTGTTTCGTACGAAAAATCATCGAATTTAGCAATATTTTGACGTTTATCATCCACTTTTCCTCTATGTGATTTAAACAAAATATCATCGAATTAGGCAATATTTTGCCGTTTTTCCACGTTTTTGTGAATTTTCAGTTTATGGGTATTAATTCATTATATATACGATAAAAATGATGCAAACACATAATTGATTAGATAATAACCTTAAATACTTCATTTTCAATCATCTATTTGTTTCTCGTTAAAATACTGTGTAAGATATTGAAAATGGGAGAAGTTCGGTTTTTATTGCATATATCGACGTTTCAGCTTTATTAGAGCGGTTTTACGTGTACATCTTCCATCGGTAATATAAACGGAAAATCAAGAACATTTTAGTTAATGCTAATGAAAACACAATGTTTTTTATCATTTGTATTGAAAACAACATTGTCATATATCTTTTCTTGGATCTAAATTATACGAAACCTCGCTCTATGATTTGAAGTTAAAATCCTCAAATATTGTATAATAGTGACTTTTTCACGTTAATCATGTAGTTTGATATTACGTAAATATGTTCATTTTTACCAATATTTCGATACTATTTCTTGTACTATCACGATATTTGATTTGGCTTTCAAATCTCAGAATGTCGCATAATATTGCATTTTAAGCAAGTTTTCTTGCATTTTGTTTCGTACGAAAAATCATCGAATTTAGCAATATTTTGACGTTTATCATCCACTTTTCCTCTATGTGATTTAAACAAAATATCATCGAATTATGCAATATTTTGCCGTTTTTCCACGTTTTTGTGAATTTTCAGTTTATGGGTTTAATTCATTATATATACGATAAAAATGATGCAAACACATAATTGATTAGATAATAACCTTAAATACTTCATTTTCAATCATCTATTTGTTTCTCGTTAAAATACTGTGTAAGATATTGAAAATGGGAGAAGTTCGGTTTTTATTGCATATATCGACCTTGCAGCCGGATTAGAGCGGTATTACGTGTACATCTTCCATCGGTAATATAAACGGAAAATCAAGAACATTTTAGTTAATGCTAATGAAAACACATTGTTTTTTATCATTTGTATTGGAAACAACATTGTCATATGTCTTTTCTTAGATCTAAATAATACGAAACCTCGCTCTATGATTTGAAGTTAAAATCCTCATATATGGTAAAATAGTAATTTTTTCACGTTTTTTATGTAGTGTGATTTTACGTAAATATATACGTTTTTAACAATATTTCGATACTATTTCATGTAGTGTCACGATATGTGATTTGGCCTTCAAATCTCAGAATTTCGCATAATATTGCATTTTAAGCAAGTTTTCTTGCATTTTGTTTCGTACGAAAAATCGTCGAATTTAGCAATATTTTGACGTTTATCGTCTCCTTTTCCTCTATGTGATTTAAACAAAATATCATCGAATTAGGCAATATTTTGCCGTTTTTTCACGCTTTTGTGAATTTTACGTCTATGGGTATTAATTCATTATATATACGAAAAAATGATGCAAACACATAATTGATTAGATAATAACCTTAAATACTTCATATTCAATCAACTATTTCTTTCTCGTTAAAACACTGAGTAAGATATTAAAAAGGGGAGAAGTTCTGTTTTTATTGCATATATCGACGTTTCAGCCGGAATAGAGCGTTTTTCGTGTACATTTTCCATAGGTAATATAAACGGAAAATCAGGAACATTTTAGTTAATGCTAATGAAAACAGATTGTTTTTTATCATTTGTATTGGAAACAACATTGTCATATATCTTTTCTTGGATCTAAATAATACGAAACCTCGCTCTATGATTTGAAGTTAAAATCCTCAAATATTGTATAATAGTGACTTTTTCACGTTAATCAAGTAGTTTGATATTACGTAAATATATTCATTTTTACCAATATTTCGATACTATTTCATGTACTATCACGATATTTGATTTGGCTTTCAAATCTCAGAATGTCGCATAATATTGCATTTTAAGCAAGTTTTCTTGCATTTTGTTTCGTACGAAAAATCATCGAATTTAGCAATATTTTGACGTTTATCATCCACTTTTCCTCTATGTGATTTAAACAAAATATCATCGAATTATGCAATATTTTGCCGTTTTTCCACGTTTTTGTGAATTTTCAGTCTATGGGTTTAATTCATTATATACACGATAAAAATGATGCAAACACATAATTGATTAGATAATAACCTTAAATACTTCATTTTCAATCATCTATTTGTTTCTCGTTAAAATACTGTGTAAGATATTGAAAAGGGGAGAAGTTCGGTTTTTATTGCATATATCGACGTTTCAGCCGGATTAGAGCGGTTTTACGTGTACATCTTCCATCGGTAATATAAACGGAAAACCAAGAACATTTTAGTTAATGCTAATGAAAACACATTGTTTTTTATTATTTGTATTGGAAACAACATTGTCATATGTCTTTTCTTAGATCTAAATAATACGAAACCTCGCTCTATGATTTGAAGTTAAAATCCTCATATATGGTAAAATAGTGACTTTTTTCACGTTTTTCATGTAGTGTGATTTTACGTAAATATATACGTTTTTAACAATATTTCGAAACTATTTCATGTTTTTTTTACGATATGTGGTTTGGCCTTCAAATCTCAGAATTTCGCATAATATTGCATTTTAAGCAAGTTTTCTTGCATTTTGTTTCGTACGAAAAATCGTCGAATTTAGCAATATTTTGACGTTTATCATCTCCTTTTCCTCTATGTGATTTAAACAAAATATCATCGAATTAGGCAATATTTCGCCGTTTTTCCATTTTTGTGAATTTTCAGTCTATGGGTATTAATTCATTATATATACGATAAAAATGATGCAAACACATAATTGATTAGATAATAACCTTAAATACTTCATTTTCAATCATCTATTTGTTTCTCGTTAAAATACTGTGTAAGATATTGAAAAGGGGAGAAGTTCGGTTTTTATTGCATATATCGACGTTTCAGCCGGATTAGAGCGGTTTTACGTGTACATCTTCCATCGGTAATATAAACGGAAAATCAAGAACATTTTAGTTAATGCTAATGAAAACACATTGTTTTTTATCATTTGTATTGGAAACAACATTGTCATATGTCTTTTCTTGGATCTAAATAATACGAAACCTCGATCTATGATATGGAGTTAAAACCCTCATATATGGTAAAATAGTGAACTTTTTCACGTTTTTAATGTTGTGTGATTTTACGTAAATATATTCATTTTTACCAATATTTTGATACTATTTCATGTAGTATCACGATATATGATTTGGCCTTCACATCTCAGAATGTCGCATAATATTGCATTTTAAGCAAGTTTTCTTGCATTTTGTTTCGTACGAAAAATCATCGAATTTAGCAATATTTTGACGTTTATCATCCACTTTTCCTCTATGTGATTTAAACAAAATATCATCGAATTAGGCAATATTTTGCCGTTTTTCCACGTTTTTGTGAATTTTCAGTTTATGGGTATTAATTCATTATATATACGATAAAAATGATGCAAACACATAATTGATTAGATAATAACCTTAAATACTTCATTTTCAATCATCTATTTGTTTCTCGTTAAAATACTGTGTAAGATATTGAAAATGGGAGAAGTTCGGTTTTTATTGCATATATCGACGTTTCAGCTTTATTAGAGCGGTTTTACGTGTACATCTTCCATCGGTAATATAAACGGAAAATCAAGAACATTTTAGTTAATGCTAATGAAAACACAATGTTTTTTATCATTTGAATTGAAAACAACATTGTCATATATCTTTTCTTGGATCTAAATTATACGAAACCTCGCTCTATGATTTGAAGTTAAAATCCTCAAATATTGTATAATAGTGACTTTTTCACGTTAATCATGTAGTTTGATATTACGTAAATATGTTCATTTTTACCAATATTTCGATACTATTTCTTGTACTATCACGATATTTGATTTGGCTTTCAAATCTCAGAATGTCGCATAATATTGCATTTTAAGCAAGTTTTCTTGCATTTTGTTTCGTACGAAAAATCATCGAATTTAGCAATATTTTGACGTTTATCATCCACTTTTCCTCTATGTGATTTAAACAAAATATCATCGAATTATGCAATATTTTGCCGTTTTTCCACGTTTTTGTGAATTTTCAGTTTATGGGTTTAATTCATTATATATACGATAAAAATGATGCAAACACATAATTGATTAGATAATAACCTTAAATACTTCATTTTCAATCATCTATTTGTTTCTCGTTAAAATACTGTGTAAGATATTGAAAATGGGAGAAGTTCGGTTTTTATTGCATATATCGACCTTGCAGCCGGATTAGAGCGGTATTACGTGTACATCTTCCATCGGTAATATAAACGGAAAATCAAGAACATTTTAGTTAATGCTAATGAAAACACATTGTTTTTTATCATTTGTATTGGAAACAACATTGTCATATGTCTTTTCTTAGATCTAAATAATACGAAACCTCGCTCTATGATTTGAAGTTAAAATCCTCATATATGGTAAAATAGTAATTTTTTCACGTTTTTTATGTAGTGTGATTTTACGTAAATATATACGTTTTTAACAATATTTCGATACTATTTCATGTTTTTTTTACGATATGTGGTTTGGCCTTCAAATCTCAGAATTTCGCATAATATTGCATTTTAAGCAAGTTTTCTTGCATTTTGTTTCGTACGAAAAATCGTCGAATTTAGCAATATTTTGACGTTTATCATCTCCTTTTCCTCTATGCGATTTAAACAAAATATCATCGAATTAGGCAATATTTCGCCGTTTTTCCATTTTTGTGAATTTTCAGTCTATGGGTATTAATTCATTATATATACGATAAAAATGATGCAAACACATAATTGATTAGATAATAACCTTAAATACTTCATTTTCAATCATCTATTTGTTTCTCGTTAAAATACTGTGTAAGATATTGAAAAGGGGAGAAGTTCGGTTTTTATTGCATATATCGACGTTTCAGCCGGATTAGAGCGGTTTTACGTGTACATCTTCCATCGGTAATATAAACGGAAAATCAAGAACATTTTAGTTAATGCTAAGGAAAACACATTGTTTTTTATCATTTGTATTGGAAACAACATTGTCATATGTCTTTTCTTGGATCTAAATAATACGAAACCTCGATCTATGATTTGGAGTTAAAACCCTCATATATGGTAAAATAGTGAACTTTTTCACGTTTTTAATGTTGTGTGATTTTACGTAAATATATTCATTTTTACCAATATTTTGATACTATTTCATGTAGTATCACGATATATGATTTGGCCTTCACATCTCAGAATGTCGCATAATATTGCATTTTAAGCAAGTTTTCTTGCATTTTGTTTCGTACGAAAAATCATCGAATTTAGCAATATTTTGACGTTTATCATCCACTTTTCCTCTATGTGATTTAAACAAAATATCATCGAATTAGGCAATATTTTGCCGTTTTTCCACGTTTTTGTGAATTTTCAGTTTATGGGTATTAATTCATTATATATACGATAAAAATGATGCAATCACATAATTGATTAGATAATAACCTTAAATACTTCATTTTCAATCATCTATTTGTTTCTCGTTAAAATACTGTGTAAGATATTGAAAATGGGAGAAGTTCGGTTTTTATTGCATATATCGACGTTTCAGCTTTATTAGAGCGGTTTTACGTGTACATCTTCCATCGGTAATATAAACGGAAAATCAAGAACATTTTAGTTAATGCTAATGAAAACACAATGTTTTTTATCATTTGTATTGAAAACAACATTGTCATATATCTTTTCTTGGATCTAAATTATACGAAACCTCGCTCTATGATTTGAAGTTAAAATCCTCAAATATTGTATAATAGTGACTTTCTCACGTTAATCATGTAGTTTGATATTACGTAAATATGTTCATTTTTACCAATATTTCGATACTATTTCTTGTACTATCACGATATTTGATTTGGCTTTCAAATCTCAGAATGTCGCATAATATTGCATTTTAAGCAAGTTTTCTTGCATTTTGTTTCGTACGAAAAATCATCGAATTTAGCAATATTTTGACGTTTATCATCCACTTTTCCTCTATGTGATTTAAACAAAATATCATCGAATTATGCAATATTTTGCCGTTTTTCCACGTTTTTGTGAATTTTCAGTTTATGGGTTTAATTCATTATATATACGATAAAAATGATGCAATCACATAATTGATTAGATAATAACCTTAAATACTTCATTTTCAATCATCTATTTGTTTCTCGTTAAAATACTGTGTAAGATATTGAAAATGGGAGAAGTTCGGTTTTTATTGCATATATCGACGTTTCAGCTTTATTAGAGCGGTTTTACGTGTACATCTTCCATCGGTAATATAAACGGAAAATCAAGAACATTTTAGTTAATGCTAATGAAAACACATTGTTTTTTATTATTTGTATTGGAAACAACATTGTCATATGTCTTTTCTTAGATCTAAATAATACGAAACCTCGCTCTATGATTTGAAGTTAAAATCCTCATATATGGTAAAATAGTGACTTTTTTCACGTTTATCATGTAGTGTGATTTTACGTAAATATATACGTTTTTAACAATATTTCGAAACTATTTCATGTTTTTTTTACGATATGTGGTTTGGCCTTCAAATCTCAGAATTTCGCATAATATTACATTTTAAGCAAGTTTTCTTGCATTTTGTTTCGTACGAAAAATCGTCGAATTTAGCAATATTTTGACGTTTATCATCTCCTTTTCCTCTATGTGATTTAAACAAAATATCATCGAATTAGGCAATATTTCGCCGTTTTTCCATTTTTGTGAATTTTCAGTCTATGGGTATTAATTCATTATATATACGATAAAAATGATGCAAACACATAATTGATTAGATAATAACCTTAAATACTTCATTTTCAATCATCTATTTGTTTCTCGTTAAAATACTGTGTAAGATATTGAAAAGGGGAGAAGTTCGGTTTTTATTGCATATATCGACGTTTCAGCCGGATTAGAGCGGTTTTACGTGTACATCTTCCATCGGTAATATAAACGGAAAATCAAGAACATTTTAGTTAATGCTAATGAAAACACATTGTTTTTTATCATTTGTATTGGAAACAACATTGTCATATGTCTTTTCTTGGATCTAAATAATACGAAACCTCGATCTATGATATGGAGTTAAAACCCTCATATATGGTAAAATAGTGAACTTTTTCACGTTTTTAATGTTGTGTGATTTTACGTAAATATATTCATTTTTACCAATATTTTGATACTATTTCATGTAGTATCACGATATATGATTTGGCCTTCACATCTCAGAATGTCGCATAATATTGCATTTTAAGCAAGTTTTCTTGCATTTTGTTTCGTACGAAAAATCATCGAATTTAGCAATATTTTGACGTTTATCATCCACTTTTCCTCTATGTGATTTAAACAAAATATCATCGAATTAGGCAATATTTTGCCGTTTTTCCACGTTTTTGTGAATTTTCAGTTTATGGGTATTAATTCATTATATATACGATAAAAATGATGCAAACACATAATTGATTAGATAATAACCTTAAATACTTCATTTTCAATCATCTATTTGTTTCTCGTTAAAATACTGTGTAAGATATTGAAAATGGGAGAAGTTCGGTTTTTATTGCATATATCGACGTTTCAGCTTTATTAGAGCGGTTTTACGTGTACATCTTCCATCGGTAATATAAACGGAAAATCAAGAACATTTTAGTTAATGCTAATGAAAACACAATGTTTTTTATCATTTGTATTGAAAACAACATTGTCATATATCTTTTCTTGGATCTAAATTATACGAAACCTCGCTCTATGATTTGAAGTTAAAATCCTCAAATATTGTATAATAGTGACTTTTTCACGTTAATCATGTAGTTTGATATTACGTAAATATGTTCATTTTTACCAATATTTCGATACTATTTCTTGTACTATCACGATATTTGATTTGGCTTTCAAATCTCAGAATGTCGCATAATATTGCATTTTAAGCAAGTTTTCTTGCATTTTGTTTCGTACGAAAAATCATCGAATTTAGCAATATTTTGACGTTTATCATCCACTTTTCCTCTATGTGATTTAAACAAAATATCATCGAATTATGCAATATTTTGCCGTTTTTCCACGTTTTTGTGAATTTTCAGTTTATGGGTTTAATTCATTATATATACGATAAAAATGATGCAAACACATAATTGATTAGATAATAACCTTAAATACTTCATTTTCAATCATCTATTTGTTTCTCGTTAAAATACTGTGTAAGATATTGAAAATGGGAGAAGTTCGGTTTTTATTGCATATATCGACCTTGCAGCCGGATTAGAGCGGTATTACGTGTACATCTTCCATCGGTAATATAAACGGAAAATCAAGAACATTTTAGTTAATGCTAATGAAAACACATTGTTTTTTATCATTTGTATTGGAAACAACATTGTCATATGTCTTTTCTTAGATCTAAATAATACGAAACCTCGCTCTATGATTTGAAGTTAAAATCCTCATATATGGTAAAATAGTAATTTTTTCACGTTTTTTATGTAGTGTGATTTTACGTAAATATATACGTTTTTAACAATATTTCGATACTATTTCATGTTTTTTTTACGATATGTGGTTTGGCCTTCAAATCTCAGAATTTCGCATAATATTGCATTTTAAGCAAGTTTTCTTGCATTTTGTTTCGTACGAAAAATCGTCGAATTTAGCAATATTTTGACGTTTATCATCTCCTTTTCCTCTATGCGATTTAAACAAAATATCATCGAATTAGGCAATATTTCGCCGTTTTTCCATTTTTGTGAATTTTCAGTCTATGGGTATTAATTCATTATATATACGATAAAAATGATGCAAACACATAATTGATTAGATAATAACCTTAAATACTTCATTTTCAATCATCTATTTGTTTCTCGTTAAAATACTGTGTAAGATATTGAAAAGGGGAGAAGTTCGGTTTTTATTGCATATATCGACGTTTCAGCCGGATTAGAGCGGTTTTACGTGTACATCTTCCATCGGTAATATAAACGGAAAATCAAGAACATTTTAGTTAATGCTAAGGAAAACACATTGTTTTTTATCATTTGTATTGGAAACAACATTGTCATATGTCTTTTCTTGGATCTAAATAATACGAAACCTCGATCTATGATTTGGAGTTAAAACCCTCATATATGGTAAAATAGTGAACTTTTTCACGTTTTTAATGTTGTGTGATTTTACGTAAATATATTCATTTTTACCAATATTTTGATACTATTTCATGTAGTATCACGATATATGATTTGGCCTTCACATCTCAGAATGTCGCATAATATTGCATTTTAAGCAAGTTTTCTTGCATTTTGTTTCGTACGAAAAATCATCGAATTTAGCAATATTTTGACGTTTATCATCCACTTTTCCTCTATGTGATTTAAACAAAATATCATCGAATTAGGCAATATTTTGCCGTTTTTCCACGTTTTTGTGAATTTTCAGTTTATGGGTATTAATTCATTATATATACGATAAAAATGATGCAATCACATAATTGATTAGATAATAACCTTAAATACTTCATTTTCAATCATCTATTTGTTTCTCGTTAAAATACTGTGTAAGATATTGAAAATGGGAGAAGTTCGGTTTTTATTGCATATATCGACGTTTCAGCTTTATTAGAGCGGTTTTACGTGTACATCTTCCATCGGTAATATAAACGGAAAATCAAGAACATTTTAGTTAATGCTAATGAAAACACAATGTTTTTTATCATTTGTATTGAAAACAACATTGTCATATATCTTTTCTTGGATCTAAATTATACGAAACCTCGCTCTATGATTTGAAGTTAAAATCCTCAAATATTGTATAATAGTGACTTTTTCACGTTAATCATGTAGTTTGATATTACGTAAATATGTTCATTTTTACCAATATTTCGATACTATTTCTTGTACTATCACGATATTTGATTTGGCTTTCAAATCTCAGAATGTCGCATAATATTGCATTTTAAGCAAGTTTTCTTGCATTTTGTTTCGTACGAAAAATCATCGAATTTAGCAATATTTGGACGTTTATCATCCACTTTTCCTCTATGTGATTTAAACAAAATATCATCGAATTAGGCAATATTTTGCCGTTTTTCCACGTTTTTGTGAATTTTCAGTTTATGGGTATTAATTCATTATATATACGATAAAAATGATGCAAACACATAATTGATTAGATAATAACCTTAAATACTTCATTTTCAATCATCTATTTGTTTCTCGTTAAAATACTGTGTAAGATATTGAAAATGGGAGAAGTTCGGTTTTTATTGCATATATCGACGTTTCAGCTTTATTAGAGCGGTTTTACGTGTACATCTTCCATCGGTAATATAAACGGAAAATCAGGAACATTTTAGTTAATGCTAATGAAAACACAATGTTTTTTATCATTTGTATTGAAAACAACATTGTCATATATCTTTTCTTGGATCTAAATTATACGAAACCTCGCTCTATGATTTGAAGTTAAAATCCTCAAATATTGTATAATAGTGACTTTTTCACGTTAATCATGTAGTTTGATATTACGTAAATATGTTCATTTTTACCAATATTTCGATACTATTTCTTGTACTATCACGATATTTGATTTGGCTTTCAAATCTCAGAATGTCGCATAATATTGCATTTTAAGCAAGTTTTCTTGCATTTTGTTTCGTACGAAAAATCATCGAATTTAGCAATATTTTGACGTTTATCATCCACTTTTCCTCTATGTGATTTAAACAAAATATCATCGAATTATGCAATATTTTGCCGTTTTTCCACGTTTTTGTGAATTTTCAGTTTATGGGTTTAATTCATTATATATACGATAAAAATGATGCAAACACATAATTGATTAGATAATAACCTTAAATACTTCATTTTCAATCATCTATTTGTTTCTCGTTAAAATACTGTGTAAGATATTGAAAATGGGAGAAGTTCGGTTTTTATTGCATATATCGACCTTGCAGCCGGATTAGAGCGGTATTACGTGTACATCTTCCATCGGTAATATAAACGGAAAATCAAGAACATTTTAGTTAATGCTAATGAAAACACATTGTTTTTTATCATTTGTATTGGAAACAACATTGTCATATGTCTTTTCTTAGATCTAAATAATACGAAACCTCGCTCTATGATTTGAAGTTAAAATCCTCATATATGGTAAAATAGTAATTTTTTCACGTTTTTTATGTAGTGTGATTTTACGTAAATATATACGTTTTTAACAATATTTCGATACTATTTCATGTTTTTTTTACGATATGTGGTTTGGCCTTCAAATCTCAGAATTTCGCATAATATTGCATTTTAAGCAAGTTTTCTTGCATTTTGTTTCGTACGAAAAATCGTCGAATTTAGCAATATTTTGACGTTTATCATCTCCTTTTCCTCTATGTGATTTAAACAAAATATCATCGAATTAGGCAATATTTCGCCGTTTTTCCATTTTTGTGAATTTTCAGTCTATGGGTATTAATTCATTATATATACGATAAAAATGATGCAAACACATAATTGATTAGATAATAACCTTAAATACTTCATTTTCAATCATCTATTTGTTTCTCGTTAAAATACTGTGTAAGATATTGAAAAGGGGAGAAGTTCGGTTTTTATTGCATATATCGACGTTTCAGCCGGATTAGAGCGGTTTTACGTGTACATCTTCCATCGGTAATATAAACGGAAAATCAAGAACATTTTAGTTAATGCTAAGGAAAACACATTGTTTTTTATCATTTGTATTGGAAACAACATTGTCATATGTCTTTTCTTGGATCTAAATAATACGAAACCTCGATCTATGATTTGGAGTTAAAACCCTCATATATGGTAAAATAGTGAACTTTTTCACATTTTTAATGTTGTGTGATTTTAAGTAAATATATTCATTTTTACCAATATTTTGATACTATTTCATGTAGTATCACGATATATGATTTGGCCTTCACATCTCAGAATGTCGCATAATATTGCATTTTAAGCAAGTTTTCTTGCATTTTGTTTCGTACGAAAAATCATCGAATTTAGCAATATTTTGACGTTTATCATCCACTTTTCCTCTATGTGATTTATCAAAATATCATCGAATTAGGCAATATTTTGCCGTTTTTCCACGTTTTTGTGAATTTTCAGTTTATGGGTATTAATTCATTATATATACGATAAAAATGATGCAATCACATAATTGATTAGATAATAACCTTAAATACTTCATTTTCAATCATCTATTTGTTTCTCGTTAAAATACTGTGTAAGATATTGAAAATGGGAGAAGTTCGGTTTTTATTGCATATATCGACGTTTCAGCTTTATTTGAGCGGTTTTACGTGTACATCTTCCATCGGTAATATAAACGGAAAATCAAGAACATTTTAGTTAATGCTAATGAAAACACAATGTTTTTTATCATTTGTATTGAAAACAACATTGTCATATATCTTTTCTTGGATCTAAATTATACGAAACCTCGCTCTATGATTTGAAGTTAAAATCCTCAAATATTGTATAATAGTGACTTTTTCACGTTAATCATGTAGTTTGATATTACGTAAATATGTTCATTTTTACCAATATTTCGATACTATTTCTTGTACTATCACGATATTTGATTTGGCTTTCAAATCTCAGAATGTCGCATAATATTGCATTTTAAGCAAGTTTTCTTGCATTTTGTTTCGTACGAAAAATCATCGAATTTAGCAATATTTTGACGTTTATCATCCACTTTTCCTCTATGTGATTTAAACAAAATATCATCGAATTAGGCAATATTTTGCAGTTTTTCCACGTTTATGTGAATTTTCAGTTTATGGGTTTAATTCATTATATATACGATAAAAATGATGCAAACACATAATTGATTAGATAATAACCTTAAATACTTCATATTCAATCAACTATTTGTTTCTCGTTAAAATACTGAGTAAGATATTAAAAAGGGGAGAAGTTCTGTTTTTATTGCATTTATCGACGTTTCAGCCGGAATAGTGCGTTTTTCGTGTACATTTTCCGTAGGTAATATAATCGGAAAATCAGGAACATTTTAGTTAATGCTAATGAAAACACATTGTTTTTTATCATTTGGATTGAAAAAAACATTGTCATATATCTTTTCTTGGATCTAAATAATACGAAACCTCGCTCTATGATTTGAAGTTAAAATCCTCAAATATTGTATAATAGTGACTTTTTCACGTTAATTATGTAGCTTGATATTTCGTAAATATATTCATTTTTACCAATATTTCGATACTATTTCATGTAGTATCACGATATGTGATTTGGCCTTCAAATCTCAGAATTTCGCATAATATTGCATTTTAAGGAAGTTTTCTTGCATTTTGTTTCGTACGAAAAATCGTCGAATTTAGCAATATTTTGACGTTTATCATCTTTTCCTTTATGTGATTTAAACAAAATATCATCGAATTAGGCAATATTTTGCCGTTTTTCCACGTTTTTGTGAATTTTCAGTCTATGGGTATTAATTCATTATATATACGATAAAAATGATGCAAACACATAATTGATTAGATAATAACCTTAAATACTTCATTTTCAATCATCTATTTGTTTCTCGTTAAAATACTGCGTAAGATATTGAAAAGGGGACAAGTTTGGTTTTTATTGCAAATATCGACGTTTCAGCTTTATTAGAGCGGTTTTACGTGTACATCTTCCATCGGTAATATAAACGGAAAATCAAGAACATTTTAGGTAATGCTAATGAAAACACATTGTTTTTTATTATTTGTATTGAAAACAACATTGTCATATATCTTTTCTTGGATCTAAATAATACGAAACCTCGCTCTATGATTTGAAGTTAAAATCCTCAAATATTGTATAATAGTGACTTTTTCACGTTAATTATGTAGCTTGATATTTCGTAAATATATTCATTTTTACCAATATTTCGATACTATTTCATGTAGTATCACGATATGTGATTTGGCCTTCAAATCTCAGAATTTCGCATAATATTGCATTTTAAGGAAGTTTTCTTGCATTTTGTTTCGTACGAAAAATCGTCGAATTTAGCAATATTTTGACGTTTATCATCTCCTTTTCCTTTATGTGATTTAAACAAAATATCATCGAATTAGGCAATATTTTGCCGTTTTTCCACGTTTTTGTGAATTTTCAGTCTATGGGTATTAATTCATTATATATACGATAAAAATGATGCAAACACATAATTGATTAGATAATAACCTTAAATACTTCATTTTCAATCATCTATTTGTTTCTCGTTAAAATACTGCGTAAGATATTGAAAAGGGGACAAGTTTGGTTTTTATTGCAAATATCGACGTTTCAGCTTTATTAGAGCGGTTTTACGTGTACATCTTCCATCGGTAATATAAACGGAAAATCAAGAACATTTTAGGTAATGCTAATGAAAACACATTGTTTTTTATTATTTGTATTGAAAACAACATTGTCATATATCTTTTCTTGGATCTAAATAATACGAAACCTCGCTCTATGATTTGAAGTTAAAATCCTCAAATATTGTATATTAGTGACTTTTTCACGTTAATCTTGTAGTTTGATATTACGTAAATATATTCATTTTTACCAATATTTCGATACTATTTCATGTAGTATCACGATATGTGATTTGGCTTTCAAATCTCAGAATGTCGCATAATATTGCATTTTAAGCAAGTTTTCTTGCATTTTGTTTCGTACGAAAAATCATCGAATTTAGCAATATTTTGACGTTTATCATCCTCTTTTCATCTATGTGATTTAAACAAAATATCATCGAATTATGCAATTTTTTGCCGTTTTTCCACGTTTTTGTGAATTTTCAGTTTATGGGTTTAATTCATTATATACACGATAAAAATGATGCAAACACATAATTGATTAGATAATAACCTTAAATACTTCATTTTCAATCATCTATTTGTTTCTCGTTAAAATACTGTGTAAGATATTGAAAAGGGGAGAAGTTCGGTTTTTATTGCATATATCGACGTTTCAGCCGGATTAGAGCGGTTTTACGTGTACATCTTCCATCGGTAATATAAACGGAAAACCAAGAACATTTTAGTTAATGCTAATGAAAACACATTGTTTTTTATTATTTGTATTGGAAACAACATTGTCATATGTCTTTTCTTAGATCTAAATAATACGAAACCTCGCTCTATGATTTGAAGTTAAAATCCTCATATATGGTAAAATAGTGACTTTTTTCACGTTTTTCATGTAGTGTGATTTTACGTAAATATATACGTTTTTAACAATATTTCGAAACTATTTCATGTAGTATTACGATATGTGGTTTGGCCTTCAAATCTCAGAATTTCGCATAATATTGCATTTTAAGCAAGTTTTCTTGCATTTTGTTTCGTACGAAAAATCGTCGAATTTAGCAATATTTTGACGTTTATCATCTCCTTTTCCTCTATGTGATTTAAACAAAATATCATCGAATTAGGCAATATTTTGCCGTTTTTCCATTTTTGTGAATTTTCAGTCTATGGGTATTAATTCATTATATATACGATAAAAATGATGCAAACACATAATTGATTAGATAATAACCTTAAATACTTCATTTTCAATCATCTATTTGTTTCTCGTTAAAATACTGTGTAAGATATTGAAAAGGGGAGAAGTTCGGTTTTTATTGCATATATCGACGTTTCAGCCGGATTAGAGCGGTTTTACGTGTACATCTTCCATCGGTAATATAAACGGAAAATCAAGAACATTTTAGTTAATGCTAATGAAAACACATTGTTTTTTATCATTTGTATTGGAAACAACATTGTCATATGTCTTTTCTTGGATCTAAATAATACGAAACCTCGATCTATGATTTGGAGTTAAAACCCTCATATATGGTAAAATAGTGAACTTTTTCACGTTTTTCATGTTGTGTGATTTTACGTAAATATATTCATTTTTACCAATATTTTGATACTATTTCATGTAGTATCACGATATATGATTTGGCCTTCACATCTCAGAATGTCGCATAATATTGCATTTTAAGGAAGTTTTCTTGCATTTTGTTTCGTACGAAAAATCATCGAATTTAGCAATATTTTGACGTTTATCATCCACTTTTCCTCTATGTGATTTAAACAAAATATCATCGAATTAGGCAATATTTTGCCGTTTTTCCACGTTTTTGTGAATTTTCAGTTTATGGGTATTAATTCATTATATATACGATAAAAATGATGCAAACACATAATTGATTAGATAATAACCTTAAATACTTCATATTCAATCAACTATTTGTTTCTCGTTAAAATACGGAGTAAGATATTAAAAAGGGGAGAAGTTCTGTTTTTATTGCATTTATCGACGTATCAACCGGAATAGTGCGTTTTTCGTGTACATTTTCCGTAGGTAATATAATCGGAAAATCAGGAACATTTTAGTTAATGCTAATGAAAACACATTGTTTTTTATCATTTGGATTGAAAAAAACATTGTCATATGTCTTTTCTTGGATCTAAATAATACGAAACCTCGCTCTATGATTTGAAGTTAAAATCCTCATATATGGTAAAATAGTGACAATTTCACGTTTTTCATGTAGTGTGATTTTACGTAAATATATACGTTTTTAACAATATTTCGAAACTATTTCATGTAGTATTACGATATGTGGTTTGGCCTTCAAATCTCAGAATTTCGCATAATATTGCATTTTAAGCAAGTTTTCTTGCATTTTGTTTCGTACGAAAAATCGTCGAATTTAGCAATATTTTGACGTTTATCATCTCCTTTTCCTCTATGTGATTTAAACAAAATATCATCGAATTAGGCAATATTTTGCAGTTTTTCCACGTTTATGTGAATTTTCAGTTTATGGGTTTAATTCATTATATATACGATAACAATGATGCAAACACATAATTGATTAGATAATAACCTTAAATACTTCATATTCAATCAACTATTTGTTTCTCGTTAAAATACTGAGTAAGATATTAAAAAGGGGAGAAGTTCTGTTTTTATTGCATTTATCGACGTTTCAGCCGGAATAGTGCGTTTTTCGTGTACATTTTCCGTAGGTAATATAAACGGAAAATCAGGAACATTTTAGTTAATGCTAATGAAAACACATTGTTTTTTATCATTTGGATTGAAAAAAACATTGTCATATATCTTTTCTTGGATCTAAATAATACGAAACCTCGCTCTATGATTTGAAGTTAAAATCCTCAAATATTGTTTATTAGTGACTTTTTCACGTTAATCTTGTAGTTTGATATTACGTAAATATATTCATTTTTACCAATATTTCGATACTATTTCATGTAGTATCACGATATGTGATTTGGCTTTCAAATCTCAGAATGTCGCATAATATTGCATTTTAAGCAAGTTTTCTTGCATTTTGTTTCGTACGAAAAATCGTCGAATTTAGCAATATTTTAACGTTTATCATCCACCTTTCCTCTATGTGATTTAAACAAAATATCATCGAATTATGCAATATTTTGCCGTTTTTCCACGTTTTTGTGAATTTCCGGTTTATGGGTTTAATTCATTATATATACGATAAAAATGATGAAAACACATAATTGATTAGATAATAACCGTAAATACTTCATTTTCAATCATCTATTTGTTTCTCGTTAAAATACTGTGTAAGATATTGAAAAGGGGAGAAGTTCGGTTTTTATTCCAAACATCGACGTTTCAGGTTTATTAGAGCGGTTTTACGTGTACATCTTCCATCGGTAATATAAACGGAAATCAAGAACATTTTAGTTAATGCTAATGAAAACATATTGTTTTTTATCATTTGTATTGGAAACAACATTGTCATATGTCTTTTCTTAGATCTAAATAATGCGAAACCTCGCTCTATGATTTGAAGTTAAAATCCTCATATATGGTAAAATAGTGACTTTTTTCACGTTTTTCATGTAGTGTGATTTTACGTAAATATATACGTTTTTAACAATATTTCGATACTATTTCATGTAGTATCACGATATGTGATTTGGCCTTAAAATCTCAGAATTTCGCATAATATTGCATTTTAAGCAAGTTTTCTTGCATTTTGTTTTGTACGAAAAATCGTCGAATTTAGCAATATTTTGACGTTTATCATCTCCTTTTCCTTTTTGTGATTTAAACAAAATATCATCGAATTAGGCAATATTTTGCCGTTTTTCCACGTTTTTGTGAATTTTCAGTCTATTGGTATTAATTCATTATATATACGATAAAAATGATGCAAACACATAATTGATTAGATAATAACCTTAAATACTTCATTTTCAATCATCTATT